>NC_090034.1:53152594-53490094 GCF_037176765.1 Anolis sagrei
CCTTCCTTCTTTTCTCTTCTTTCTCTTACATCCTTCCATCTTTCTTTCTTTTCTCTTCTTTCTCATCTTCTTTCACTTCCTTTTTCCTTCCTTCCTTCTTTCCCCTTCCTTCCCTTCTTTTTATTCCTTGTTCCTTTCTTCTTCTTTCCTCTTCTTTCTCTTACTTTTTCCTCCCTCCCTTCCTCCCTCCCTCCCTCCCTTCCTTCCTTCCTTCCTTCCTTCCTTCCTTCCTTCCTTCCTTCCTTCTTTTTTCCTTTCCTTCTTCCTTCTTTTCTTCTGCTTTCATTTCCTTCCTCTTTTTTCTTTCTTCTTTTTTTCCTCTTCCTTCCTTTTTTATGTTTCTCCCTCTTCTCTCCCTCTTCTCTCTCCCCCCTCTCTATATACATTTCTTTCTTCATTCTTTCTCTTTTCGCCTTCCCTCTTTCTTTCCCCCCTCTTTCCTCTTTTTTAACTAACCTTTTCCTTCTCTTCCTTTTTGCTTCTTCTTTTTTCCTCTTCTTCCTTTTCCTTTCTTTCTGTCTTTCTTCTTCTTACTTTTCCCTACATTCTTTCTTTTCCCTCCTTCCTTCCTTTCTCTTCTTTCATTTCCTTCTTTCATGTTCTTCCTTCTTCCTCTCCTTTCCCTTCCTTTTCTTCCTTTTTCCTTCCTTCCATCTTCTCTTCCTTCTTTCCCTTCTTTATTTTTCCTTCTTTTTCTTCTTCTTTTCCTTCCTTCTTCCTTCCTTTCCTCTGCTTTCATTTGCTTCCTTTTCTTCCTTTTTCCCTCCTTACTTCTTTCCCCTCCCTTCCTTCTTTCTTTCCTTTTCTCTCCCTTCCTTTTTTGTCTTCTTTCTTTTACTTCCTTCCATCTTTCTTTCCTCTTCTTTCACTTCCTTTTCCTTCCTTCCTTCTTTCCCCTTCCCTTCTTTTTATTCCTTGTTCCTTTCTTCCTTCTTTCCTCTTCTTTCTCTTACTTTTTCCTTTCTTCCTCCTTCTTTTCCTCTGCTTCCTTCTTTTCCTTCTTTCTTTTCCCTCCTTCCTTCTTTTATCTTTCCTTCTTTCCTCTTCTTCCTTCCCCTTCCTTCCTTTTTCCTTTCCTTTCCTTTCCCTTCCTTCCATCTTCTCTTCCTTCTTTTTCTTCTTCTTTTCCTTCCTTCCTTCTTCCTTCCTTCCTTCCTTTCCTCTGCTTTCTTTTCCTTCCTTTCCTTCCTTTTTCCTCCTTACTTCTTTTCCCTCCCCTCCCTTCATTCTTTCTTTCCTCCTCTTTCCATTCCTTCTTTCCTCTTCCTTCCTTCCTTTTTTCCTTTCTTTCTTTTCTTCCATAAATCTTCCAGGTGGCTTTTTCCTTCCTATCGAAAACTAATTAAATAATCTGTTAGCTAACACATTAAATTAAGATCCACTGCTGGCTTTAATGATGTCGACACTCGAATTGACAGAGACACGAGAGACAGACCTGTCAATATGGCCCCTCTCCAGTGATGCCGGAGAGAGGCAGCCCAGCCAGGGAAGTTACTTTCAAAAAGTAATTAGTTCTGGCTATGGATCCCACCTCTCATTTGTCTCTGAATCACCAAAAGTAACTAAAAGAGGCAACATTTAATTACTTCTTACAAAGAGTCTTTGGACCATAATAAAATGTTGTTGTTGATGTTGTTGTTGTTGTTGTTGTTGTTGTTGTTGTTGTTGTTGTATTTCTTACAAACCTGAACAATGTAAAGAACAGGCCTGTGATGCAAACAATACCACTCAGTAAACCCACTTTGGGTTTTGGTCCAAACTTTAAAAGAACCACCAAAGTACCTGAGTATTATCGAAAGCTTTCATGGCCAGAATCACTGGGTTGATGTGAGGTTTCCGGCCTGCATGGCCATGTTCCAGAAGCATTCTCTCCTGACGTTTCACCTGTATCTATGAAAGGCATCCTCCGTTTGTGAGGTCTGTTGGAAACTAGGCAAGTGAGGTTTATATACCTGTGGAATAATGACCAGGGTGGGAGAAAGAACTCTTGTCTGTGTGAGGTAGGTGTGAATGTTGCAGTTGGCCACCTTGATTAGCATTGAATAGCCTGACAGCTTCAAAACCTAGCTGCTTCCTGCCTGGGGGAATCCTTTGTTGGGAGGTGATTATAGAATCATAGAATCATAAAATCAAAGAGTTGGAAGATACCTCGTGGGCCATCCAGTCCAACCCCCTGCCAAGAAGCAGGAATATTGCATTCAAATCACCCCTGACAGATGGCCATCCAGCCTCTGTTTAAAAGCTTCTAACTATTTGTCTGTCTAACTATCTCTCTTTCTACCTGTTTACTTGCTTAGATATCTTTCCATCCATCCATCCATCCATCTATCCATCCATCCATCTGTCTAGATGTAGATTTATGCTTGCAAGATAGCTAGCTACCTAGCTATGTGTATGTTTGTGTATATATGTCTGTCTGTCTATCTATCTATCTATCTATCTATCTATCTATCTATCTACTAGCCGTCCCCTGCCATGCATTACTATGGCCCAGTCTGTGTATATGTGTTTTGTGTGTGTATATATCATACAATCATAGAATCAAAGAGTTGGAAGATACCTCGTGGGCCATCCAGTCCAACCCCCTGCCAAGAAGCAGGAATATTGCATTCAAATCACCCCTGACAGATGGCCATCCAGCCTCTGTTTAAAAGCTTCCAAAGAAGGAGCCTCCACCACACTCCGGGGCAGAGAGTTCCACTGCTGAACGGCTCTCACAGTCAGGAAGTTCTTCCTAATGTTCAGATGGAATCTCCTCTCTTGTAGTTTGAAGCCATTGTTCCGCGTCCTAGTCTCCAAGGAAGCAGAAAACAAGCTTGCTCCCTCCTCCCTGTGGCTTCCTCTCACATATTTATACATGGCTATCATATCTCCTCTCAGCCTTCTCTTCTTCAGGCTAAACATGCCCAGCTCCTTAAGCCGCTCCTCATAGGGCTTGTTCTCCAGACCCTTGATCATTTTAGTCGCCCTCCTCTGGACACATTCCAGCTTGTCTTAGCTGGCCCTGGTTGTTTCCTGTCTGGAATTCCCCTCTTTTTGAGTGTTGTTTTTTATTTGCTGTTATGATTTTGGAGTTTTTAAAATACTGGTCGCCAGATTTCGTTCATTTTCATGGTTTCCTCCTTTCTGTTGAAATTGTCCACATGCTTGTGGATTTCAATGGCTTCTCTGTGTAGTCTGTCATGGTGGTTGTCAGATCGGTCCAGCATTTCTGTGTTCTCACATAATACGCTGTGTCCAGGTTGGTCCATCAAGTGCTCTGCTATGGCTGACTTCTCTGGTTGAAGAAATCTGCCTTTCATGTTCCTTGATTTGCATTTGGTACCTTAGTACCTGAGTTTATTGTTCTTAGTGCTCAGCATCTTGGAGATCTCTTTCAAAATAAAAAATAGTGTGAATTCGTGCTCCCAAAGTGGCCAGTGTAGTTGCTTGGCAGCTGTGACTGTTTGGATGTAGGCAAACGTCTTACTCAGGTGATCCCTCATTGTCGGAGTAGGATAATCCTCCAGGGTGGGTCCGTAGGTGACTGTGGAGCCCTATTCTTGATCTGCATCTTCTCCCGCAGTGAGGGCTTCGGCTTCCAGGTGGAAGTCTGTCCTGTTCGGGGTTGGCTTGATGCACTTTCCTCTTGGCACATTTTTTTCTTTCGCCCTCCATTCGTGCCTCTTCAAATTCTGCAGCACTGCTGGTCACAGCTGACCACCAGCTGGAGCGCTCACAGGCCAGGGCTTCCCAGTTCTCAGTGTCTATGCCACAGTTTTTAAGGTTGGCTTTGAGCCCATCTTTAAATCTCTTTTCCTGCCTGCCAACATTCTGTTTTCCATTCTTGAGTTCGAAGTAGAGCAACTGCTTTGGGAGACAGTGATCGGGCATTCGGACAACATGGCCAGTCCAGCGGAGTTGATGGCGGAGGACCATCACTTCAATGCTGGTGGTCTTTGCTTCTTCCAGCATGCTGGCATTTGTCTGCTTGTCTTCTCAAGAGATTTGCAGGATTTTTCAGAGGCAGTGCTGATGGAATCGCTCCAGGAGTTGCATGTGATGTCTGTAGACAGTTCACGTTTCGCAGGCATAAAGCAGGGTTGGGAGGACAATAGCTTTATAAACAAGCACCTTGGTATCCCTACAGATGTCCCAGTCCTCAAATACTCACTGCTTCATTCAGTAAAGTCCTGCACTCGCTGAGCTCAGGCGGTGTTGTATTTTGGTGTCGATGTTGACTTTAGTGGAGAGGTGGCTGCCAAGGGAACGGAAATGGTCAACATTTTCTAATGTTACACCATTAAGCTGTATCTCTGGCATTGGAAAGGGACTGGCTGGTGACTGCTGGAAAAACACTTTGGTTTTCTTGATGTTCAATGAGAGGTCAAGCTTCTCATATGTTTCTGCAAAGGTGTTTAGAGTGGCTTGTAGGTCTTCTTCTGAATGTGCACGGACAATGTTGTCATCAGCATACTGGAGTTCTATAACAGATGTCGTTGTAACCTTGGTTTTGGCTTTCAGTCTGCTGAGGTTAAATAGCTTGCCATCTGTCCGATAGATGTTTTCCACTCCGGTGGGAAGCTTCCCATCAACAAGGTGAAGTATCATGGCGATGAAGATGGAGAATAAAGTTGGGACAAGAACACATCCCTGTTTGACACCTGATTCCACCTTAAATGGGTCACTTTGGGAGCCATTGCGGGTGAACAAATTGAAGTTGAATCCAGACAAGATGGAGGTATTCCTAGTCAGTCGCAAGGCCAAACAGGGCATAGGGTTACAGCCTCTGTTGGATGGGGTTGCACTCCCCCTGAAGACACAGGTTCGTAGCCTGGGAGTCCTCCTGGACTCATTATTGAGTCTGGAACCCTAGGTCTCAGCAGTGGCCAGGGAGCTTTCACACAGTTAAAACTTGTGCACCAGTTGCACCTGTACATTGGGAAGCCAGACTTGGCCACGGTGGTCCATGCTCTTGTTACATCTCGAATAGACTACTGCAACGCACTCTCTGTGGGGCTGCCTTTGAAGACTGTTTGGAAGCTCCAACTACTCCTCACTGGAGTGGCGTACAGGGAACACACAACACCCCCCCCCCCAATTGCATCAGCTCCACTGGCTGCCTGTCTGTTACTGAGCACAATTCAAAGTTCTGGTTTTAGCCTATAAAGGCCTAAATGGTTCTGACCCAACTTATCTGTCTGAACATATCTCTCTATGAGCCCGTGAGAGCATTAAGAACTTATGGGGAGGCCATGCTCTTAGTCCCACCTCTTTCACAGATGAGTCTGGAAGGTATGAGAGACAGGGCCTTCTCAGTGGTGGCCCCTCGGCAGTGGAACTCCCTCCCTAGTGACATTAGATTGGCTCCCTCCCTCCTGGTGCTCAGGAAAAAGCTAAAGACCTGGCTCTGGAACCAGGCATTTGGGGAGTAGTGCAATATGGAATTCAACGTAAACGCAGCACCACGAATAACGACTATGAGACTAGGCATTATGTTTTAATCTGTTTTAATTGTATTTATGTTTTATTGTTCAATATCACACCAGAAGCAACTTGCAGTTTCTCAAGTCACTCCTGACACAGAAAAAATTGATCAATAGGTTATATTTGTTTATTTGTAATCATAATGCGGCATTGAATTTTGCCATAATTGTAAGCAGCTCTGAGTTCCCTTTGGGATGAGAAGAGCGAGGTAGAAATATAGTAGATAGATAGATACATAAATAAATCCAGCACTGGAACCATGTAGCCTTCCTCCTCCGTTGCTGAACCCTTCATAACTACAAAAGGAGATAAAAAGCCATGACTTGAGCCAGCATAGGAACCATACAGTATTCCTCCTCCACCACAAATATAATAATAATAATAATAATTAAAAAAAACTTTATTTGTATTTGGCCCTATCTCCCCAAAGGGACATAACAATGGCAAACATTCAAAGTCTACATAAAACACATGATACAACATAAAATCCAAGAAAACCCCTACATTTAAAAGTAGCATTAAAGCCTAACATCAAATTAAGACCTAACACCAGTAAATTAAACCTGACATCAATAAGTTTAACTACACATAATCAGATCAAATTGTATAATAACATAAATCTAAACAAAACATCCACATTAGTGTACAACAGCCACCAAGGTTCACAAAACGTACACTTTATAAATAGAAAAGGAAATAAAAGATCATGAGTTGAGCCAGCGCAGGAACCACATGGTCTTCCTCCTCCTTCACCAAACCTTCTATAACTATGAAAAGACATAAAAATGTAGTGACTTCAGCCAGCACTGGAACCATATACTATTCCTCTTTCACCACAAGCACTGTATAAATATAAAAGGAATAAAAGGTTGTGCTTTGAGCCAGCACAGGAACTTTGTCGTATTCCTCCTCCACCATTGAACCATACAAAACTGGACCTTTTAAAAATTTACAGAATATTAAAATGGGAATTAAAATATTAAAGTGAGAAGAGCAGGGTAGAAATATAGTAGATAAATAAATAAATAATCCAGCACCGGAACCATGTAGCCTTCCTCCTCCAGTGCTGAATCCTTCATAACTACAAAAGGAAATAAATAGCCATGACTTGAACCAGCACAGGAACCATATTGTATTCCTCCTCCACTACAAGCACTTTATAAATAGAAAAGGAAATGAAAGGTCATGACTTGAGCCAGTTCAGGAACCATATAGTCTTCCTCCTCCTTCACAAAACCCTCTATAACAGTGTTTCTCAACCTTCCTAATGCTGAGACCCCTTAATACAGTTCCTCATGTTGTGATGACCACCAGCCATAACATTATTTTCATTGCTACTTCACAACTGTAATTTTGCTACTGTTATGAATCGTAAAGTAAATATCCGATACGCAGGATGTATTTTCATTCACTTGACCAAATTTGGCACAAATACCCAATACACCCAAATCTGAATACTGGTGAGATTGTGGGTGACTGACTTAGTCATTTGGGAGTTGTAGTTGCTGGGATTTATAGTTCACCTAAAATCAAAGAGCATTCTGAACTCCACCAATGATGGCATTGAACCAAATTTGGCACACACAACTCCCATGACTAACGGAAAATACTGGAAGGGTTTGGTGGGCACTGACCTTCAGTTTTGGAGTTGTAGTTCACCTACATCCAGAGAGCACTGTGGACTCAAACAATGATGGATTTGGACCAAACTTGTCACAAATGCTCAATATGCCCAAATATGAACACTGGTTGAATATGGGGAAAATAGACCTTGACATTTGGGAGTTATAGTTTCTGGGATTTATAGTTCACCTACAATCAAAGAGCATTCTGAACCCCATCAATGATAGAATTGGGCCAAACATCCTACTCAGAACCCCCATGACCAATAGAAAATACTGTGTTTTCTGATGGTCTTTGGTGACCCCTCTGACACCCCCTCGTGACCCCCTCAAGGGTCCCGACCCCCAGGTTGAGAAACACTGTTCTATAACTATGAAAAGATATAAAAAGGTAGTGACTTGAGCCAGCACAGGAACCATATAGTATTATTTCTCTACCACAAACACTGTATAAGTATAAAAGAAAACAAAAGGTTGTGCTTTGAGCCAGCACAGGAACCTTGTCGTATTCCTCCTCCACCATTGAACCATACAGAACTAGACCTTTTAAAAACTTACAGAATATTAAAATGGAAGGAGTATCAAATCCAGAACCATTTCTATAGGACTAACTTATCAGACCTCAGGCCATGTCTTTTGGGGGTGCAGGGTACCCTAACAAAGCTAAACTAGAGGCTCTTTCGCTACCATTCGAACCTGCAATGATCCTGCTTTGCCGTTGAAATTCATCCCAAGGAGGAGGGACAGGGAAGGAGAGAACGAGAGAACGAGAGAGAAATCAATGCTCACTATCGTGCCAGATTGAGACAGACAACCTCCATCTATCACTTAGGGCTTCGATAGGATTAGAATAGTCTTGTCAACGACCCGAGGCTTAAGGAGAGCATCTCAGCAGCTTTCCTGGGCCGAGACAGCGGTTGGGAAAAAGGGAACTTTTCTGTCATGGAAGTCTTGGTCTCAAAGTAGTGGCTAGCAGATCCACGGTAGAATGAATGCAGGTTGACTCCATGTTGACGGCTATATGCCCATGCTAGGGAATCATGGGAGACATCATTCGTTTCACAGATCTTTATACTTCTCTGCCTAAGAGCAATGTAAACAATAATAATACACTTATTTGAATCCAGCCCCATCTCCCCAAAGGGACTCAGGGCAGCTTACAGCACAGCAACAATACAAAATGAAACATAAAGCACATCAATTCAAAATAAAATAGTAACATCTATATAAATAAAAATGTAATGTTCGTTTGAACTCAAAAACCACTGGACGAACTGACACCAAATTTGGACACAAGACACCTAACAACCCAATGTATGTCCTTCACTCAAAAAAAATGAGTTTGTCATTTGTGAGTTGTAGTTGCTAGGATTGATAGTTCACCTACAATCAAAGAGCATTTTGAACTCCACCAATGATGGAATTGAACCAAACGTGGCACACAGGACTCCTATGACGAACAGAAAACACTAGAAGGGTTTGGTGGGCATTGACCTTGAGTTCGGGAGTTGTAGTTCACCAACATCCAGAGAGCACTGTGGACTCAAACAATGATGGATCAGGACCAAACTTGGCATGAACACTCCATTTGCTCAGATGTGAACACTGAGTTTGGGGGAAATAGACCTTGACATTTGGGAGTCACTGGGATTTATAGTTCACTTACAATCAAAGAGCATTCTGAACCCCACCAATGACAGAATTGGGGCAGACTTCCCACACAGAACCCCCATGACCAACAGAAAATACTTAAGGCCATCCAGTCCAACTTCACCAGGGCAAGAAACGTAATTAAAGCCCTCCTAACAAAGAGTCATCCAGCCATAGATATAGTTAGATATATATGGTTCACACACACACGTAGTATCATAGATTTGAAAGAGACCCCTAAAGAAGGACAATTCTATGTTGCATGTTCCAGAGTATGCAAACCAGACAATCTCCATAACAACACTGACAAAGAAACAACAAGAAATATTGTTTACCCACAAGCAAAAAGAAATTACATATATTAGAAACCAACACTTTCTCATTACTTTATTTTCCAGATCACCAGACTGGGCCAAGGAGCCCCCGGTGGCACAGTAGGTTAAACCCTTGTGCCGGCAGGACTGAAGACTGACAGGTCGCAGGTTCGAATCCGGGGAGAGGCGGATGAGCTCCCTCTATCAGCTCCAGCTCCTCATGCGGGGACATGAGAGAAGCCTCCCACAAGGATGAGAAAAACATCAAATCATCCGGGCGTCCCCTGGGCAACATCCTTGCAGACGGCCAATTCTCTCACACCAGAAGTGACTTGCAGTTTCTCAAGTCGCTCCTGACACGACAAAAAACCCCAACAAAAACCAGACTGTGCCACAGCAACACGTGGCAGGGGACGACTAATAATATAATATAATATAATCTATCTATATAAATAAAAATGCAATGCTCATTTGTGGGATTAACATAACTCAAAAACCATCGGGCAAATTGACACCAAATTTGGACACAAGACACCTATCAGGCCAACAAGTAACCATCACTCACAAAAACACTGAAAAACACACCAGAAGACACTTAAAATGCCAACCCCCCCCCCCCCAAATACATTACAACTCATGCACAAAACCACACACACATATATATGCAAACACACACACACATATATACATATATACAAATATACACACACACAAAACACATATACACAGACTGGGCCACAGCAACGCAGGGGACGGCTAGCATAGAATGAATGGACACCAAAAACTGCAGCTGGCCTATGTAGAATAACAGAAAAATCCAATAGCTTAGTCTATACTTGGACACAAGACACCTATCAGGCCAACAATAGTGGTGGAGGCTCCTTCCTTGGAAGCTTTTAAACAGAGGCTGGATGGCCATCTGTCAGGGGTGATTTGAATGCAATATTCCTGCTTCTTGGCAGGGGTTGGACTGGATGGCCCATGAGGTCTCTTCCAACTCTTTGATTTTATGATTCTATGATTCTATGAGTGACCATAACTCATTAAAAACACTGAAAAACACAGCAGAAGGGACTTAAAAAGCCAAAAAACAAACAATGCATTACAACGCATGCACGAAACCACAAATATATCGAAATATACACATATATACACACACAAAACACATATACACAGACTGGGCCACAACAACACATGGCTGGGGACAGCTAGTCTATAATAAAAGTGAAAATCTGTATGTGTGTATGTGCCTCCACTTACACAGACAAGCTCCTGCCTCCACAAACTGCTATAGCTCCCACTTCTTAGGAGACACCAATGGCCCTCCCTCCAATGACATTGCAAGTTATAGTGAGTGCCATGAACATGTCCAAGAGCCCTAAAACATGGCTCTCCTTTAAAATACGCATCCAATGTGTACCTTTAAAGAGCGCCAAAGGAGGAGAGAAATTCCTTATTCAAGGTGGCCATTTCCTCCATTGGGTGGTCCATACAGTGGTTCAAGATGTTCTTGCCATACTAATATTCCGTGTTTAATTCCTGTCCCATTTTGTTAGATAGCCACTTATTAGCAGGTGGCTATATAAGGAGGATGAAAGAATCCATCTTTCTCTCTCCTGTGTGACTCAGTGTGAGTATCTGCCTATGTTGCCTATCTGACTACTCTGATTAGGTGCAAGTACAAGAAAGAGGGTCTACACAGGGGCGGCTCAACACATTATGCAAAGGAAGCATGTGCAGTATAGTTGATTTTGCCCAGGGGCGCTCTTGAGGCGCTCTTGGGGGAAAATAGACCTTGACATATGCGAGTTGTAGTTACTGGGATGTATAGTTCAACTACAATCAAAGAGCATTCTGAACTCCACCAATGATGGAATTGAACCAAATATGGCACACAGAACTCCCACGACGAACAGAAAATATATATCAGTGATTGGTTGGGGGTGGGGGGCAAAAATACTGTTTGCTTACTGTTGAAAATTACTTAGGGCCGCCTCTGGGTCTGCATATCCTGATTGTACCTTTGTACATATTGCAACATTGAAGATTAAAGCTTCTGAATATTTTGTATGAACCCTGAATTTGTGAGTTTACTAAACAGTGTGTAGATAAGGCCAGATGCTTGCAGTTGGACTCTGCTAATAGGCAAACTGAAGTGTATTTCTGCTGTGAAAGGACTCTGCTGTATTTTGCTTGTTTCTGGGACACTTGCAGTTGTTCGGGGAGGTCGTGATTTGGAAACTATAAATCTCTTCACGACCAGCATCCTGCGACAATTAATCCTACCATGTAGACATGCCCTAAGGTCTGGAGATGCCACCTCAACATCTAAAAGGACTTCTCGATGCTCATCAACATGGCTATCTTTGCACTGGGTAATCTTCGTGGCTATAAATAATAAAGCCGTAGGAATTAAGCATATTAAAATAAATCCTTTCAGAGAGCAAACGGAGGAAAAGGATGCAGTGCTAAGAGGGGGATGGAAATGGGGAGGAAAAACCCCCTGAGTGCCTTCATCAATATTTCTCTTGAAAAAAAAATGTATAATGTATTTCCCCCCTTTTTTTCTGAAAAATTAATAACCTTGCTTTGTTTCTATTGACTTTCTTCCGCTGGCTCGGGATGGACGGATGAGGAAAACCGAGCAAAGAAAGCCAGCTGACCAACTGCAATGGAGGGCTTTCCCTCCTTTCCTTGAAAGGGAATTTTCCTCCACTTCCCAAATGGAAAGCATTGCAATAGCAACTAGACCAGTGGTTCTCAACCTTCCTAATGCCGCGACCCCTTAATACATTTCCTCATGTTGTGGTGACCACCAACCACAACATTATTTTCGCTGTTACTTCCTCACTGTAATTTTGCTACTGTTATGAATCGTAATGTAAATATCCAATATGCAGGATGTATTTTCATTCACTGGACCAAATTTGGCACAAATACCCAATACACCCAAATTTGAATACTGTTGGGGTTTTGGGGGCGATTGTTGCTGTCCTTTGTGAGTCGAAGTTGCTGGGATTTATAGCTCACCTACAATCAAAGAGCATTCTGAGCTCCACCAATGATGGAGATAAACCAAACTTGGCACATAGAACTCCCATGACCAACAGAAAACACTGGAAAGGTTTGATGGGCATTGACCTTGAGTTTTGGAGTTGTAGTTCACCTACATCCAGAGAGCACTGTGGACTCAAAGAATGATGCATCTGGACCAAACTTGGCACAAATACTCAACATGCCAAAATGTGAACACTGGTAGAGTTTGGGGGAAATAGACCTTGACATTTGGGAGTTGTAGTTGCTAGGATTTATTGTTCACCTACAATCAAAGAGCATTCTGAACCCCACCAACGATAAAATTGGGAACTCCCATGACCAACAGAAAATACTGTGTTTTCTTATGCTCTTTGGAAACCCCTTTTGCAACCCCCCAGGGGTCCTGACCCCCAGGCTGAGAAACACTGAACTAGACATTCCCCAAACAGACTGGGCAAAAACAAGGAGAAATTTGGTGTTATTTCTTGCGTGCCTTCAAGTCGTTCCTGGCTTATAATGACCTCAAAACAACTAGGTGCATCTACACTTTCAAACTGATGCAGTTTGAAACCCCTAGCAGTGTCATTGCTCAATCTCTGGGAAGAATGGGGGTTTAGTTTGCACAAGGCTACAGATCTTGTCAAACTACAACTCCCAGGATCCCAATGCATTGAGCCATTGCAGTAAAAGTGGTGTCTATCAGGCATAGATTACCTTTAGGCCCATATTCTACTGTTAGCCTTAATGGGGTTCACCTATGTGTTGGCCAACAACTCAACAATGAAGCAACGAATGCTCTCTTCAGACCTAAGTTGTCCAATCGGACCAAAAATGCCCAAGTATTTTTTAGGGTGAGATGGGATGAATGTTAGGTCTAGGATGTCTCCAGAAAAGGAAAAGTGTTTTAAATATTAGCTTGGGTACTTGGCGATGCCCAGGTTATTCGAATATATATATTCATATTTTATTAATGGTCCCATTAAGAAAATGCATAAAGGTGTGGGTGAACTACAACTCACACCATGCCAGGTTAACACCTTCAAACTCTATCAGTAATTAAAGTTGGTCATGTTGGGCATGTGTGGCAAGTTTGCTCCAGATGCATTGTCGGTGGGGTTCAGTGTGCTCTCTGGCTGCAGGATGAACTACAACTCCCACCATGGTGGGCTAGTCCCCTCAAACTACTCCAGTATGTTCAGTTGGTCATGGGGGTTCTGTGTGTCAAGTTTGATCCAGCTCCTTCATCAGTGCGGGGTCACAGTTTCTCTGGATGCAGGTGAACTACAGCTCCTTGACATTAAGATGAGTTCCCCTCAAAGCCTTCTAGTAGGTTCAATTGGCTGTGGGAGGTTTGTGTGCCAAGTTTGATCCAGTTCCTTTATCAGTGAAGGTCACCGTTTCTCCAGTTTTAGGTGGACTACAACTCCCAAAAAATCAAGGTCTGTCCCTTCCAAACCTCACCAGTATTCAAATTTTGGTGTATTCATTATGCGTGCCAATGTTGGTCCAGATTCATCATCGTTTGGGTTCACAGTGCTCTCTAGATATAGGTGAACTACAACTCTCTCAAAGCAAAGAAAATTCCCCCCAAAGCCATTCAATATTTTTGTTGTTTGTGGAGGTTCTGTGTGCCAAGTTAGGTCCAGGTCCATTGTTGGTGGGATTCAGGGTGCACTTTGATTGCAGATGAACTACAAATCCTAGTACCTACAACTCCCAAATTCCAAGGTCAATTCCCCCCAGACCTCACCAGTATTCAAATTCGGGCATATTGGGTATGTGCGTCAAGTTTGGTCCAGATTCATAATTGTTTGGGTTCACAGTGCTATTGGATGTAGGTGAACTACAACTCCTATAAATAGATGTAAATTCCCTGGAAACCTTTCCAGTATTTTTCATCGATCATGGGGGTGAACTATAAACACCAATAGATCTGGACCAAACTTGGCACACAGATGTAATATGCTGAAATTTGATTACCGGGGGGGGGGGGGGGGCGGGGGAGAAGGCGGACATGACTGCTCTTCATTTCTCGGAGTTGTAGTTCACCCATATCCAGAGAAACAGTGACCTTTATACAGTGGCTATAAATCAAGGAGAATTTTCCCCAAACTTCTTCAGTATTCTTTTTAGGTCATGGAGGTTCTGTGTGCCAAAAGTGGCCTAGGTCCATTGTCGGTGGGGTTCACAGTGCTATCTTGATGCAAGGAGAACTACAACTTCCATCATGGTGAGTCAGTAACCCAAACTCCTCCAGTATGTTCAGTTGCTGATCAGTTCCACTCTGTTTTACGTATGCTGTAAAAGGGGTAAGGGAGAGGCAGTGGGTGGGATCATGCAAATTCCAAACCAATGGCGAGAGTAAGAAACACTGAGATGTCAGTGGTGGAGGACACATATAAAATCTAGTATGAAATTGTCTCCATAAGCAAGCATTCACTTGGGTGGTGGGCAGTATTGTGTTTGTGTAGCACATTGGCAGGTGTTGGTTTTAAAAATTTGTCAAAACTTTTAAAAATTCCCTAAAATCAGTAGATGTATGAATATTTCCAAAAGTTGGGGGAAATGATCCCTTATTATCTCACGTCACTGTAGAGAAAATTAAAAGAGATAGCTCTTGTAGCTGTTTCTTATTTTTAAAAAAAGTTGTTTATAAAAAGTTTGAAAATTCCCCAGAAAACCAGGGACGAGTGAAACATTTTGAAACTTGGTGAGCTGATAGTGGTAAATGTGTTCTACCATTGTAGCAAGTTTCACCCAAATAGCTTTAAAAACGAGGGAGAGCCTCTGAAATTTCCCTTCTTGAGCAATTACTGTAACAAAATAGTAACAAAATTTTGTTACTCTCATTATAGTAACTAAGTTACTATAGGAGCAGAATTCCAAACGATCTTGACAGATTAGAGAGATGGGCCAAAACTAACAAAATGAAGTTCAACAGTGACAAATGCAAGATACTCCACTTAGGCAGAAAAAAACGAAATACAAAGATACAGAATAGGGGACAATGCCTGGCTCGAGAGCAGTACATGTGAAAAAGATCTTGGAGTCCTCATGGACAACAAGTTAAACATGAGCCAACAATGTGATGTGGCAGCAAAAAAAGCCAATGGGATTTTGGCCTGCATCAATAGGAGCATAGTGCCTAGATCTAGGGAAGTAATGCTACCCCTCTATTCTGCTTTGGTTAGACGACACCTGGAATATTGTGTCCATTTCTAGGCACCACAATTGAAAAGAGATATTGACAAGCTGGAATGTGTCCAGAGGAGGACGACTAAAATGATCAAGGGTCTGGAGAACAAGCCCTATGAGGAGCAGCTTAAGGAGCTGGGCATGTTTGGCCTGAAGAAGAGAAGGCTGAGAGGAGATATGATTGCCATGTATAAATATGTGAGAGGAAGCCACAGGGAGGAGGGAGCAAGCTTGTTTTCTGCTGCCCTGGAGACTAGGACGCGGAACAATGGCTTCAAACTACAAGAAAGGAGATTCCATCTGAACATGAGGAAAAACTTCATGACTGCGAGAGAGCCGTTCAGCAGTGGAACTCTCTGCCCCGGAGTGTGGTGGAGGCTCCTTCTTTGGAAGCTTTTAAACAGAGGCTGGATGGTCATCTGTGAGGGGTGATTTGAATGCAATATTCCTGCTTCTTGGCAGGGGTTTGGACTGGATTGCCCTTGAGGTCTCGTCAACTCTTTGATTCTATGATTCTAAGAATACTTTAGAAATGAAATGCCGGTGCCACCCCCCCCCCCCCCCCAGTTTTGTAATGACTTGTGAAACATTTTTTTAACCAATAATTGCTTCTTGGCAAGGGTTTGGACTGGATGGCCCATGAGGTCCCTTCCAACTCTATGATTCTATGAAGGGGATCTTGGATCACATTTAGGAAGAACTTCCAGATAGGACATGATGTAGAAATGTGAGATGGTGGGATATTGCAGCCATCAACTTTGCAAAGACTTTGGAACCACCGACTCTGAGAAGATGACAGTACTTTCTATGTAGTGTTGTAGTCTGGCAAGCGTCAGAGGATTTTTCTGAATGTTCAGAGGATGAGGGGGATGAAAGGTTCCAAAATGAGGTGTCTGTGAGTGTTCAGGGGGAACTGCAGGCAGACAAAGCTGATGCTTGGAATTCTTCATATTGTTCCCAGGCAACAGGCGAAACCAAATGCACCAGTTCCCCTGAAAAACAACCTTGGGAAGATGGGGAGATTTCAAGGGAGTGTAGATTAAACTTGAGAATGCAGGGCGTGAAAAACAGGCAAACTAGATATTCCCAGCAGGCAGGGGCGGCTCGTCCATTACGCGAAGTAAGCGGTCGCAGAACACTTTTTTTGCCAGGGGCGCAGAGGCGCCTCTGTAAATGCCCCTTGACTGCCACTTGAGGAGCGCTCCCTCAGCTCACAACAGCCCTAGCAGTCTGGGGGGAGCCTCGGTTTTCTTGCCTCACTGTGGGGTGATCCTCTTCCCAAAGGGGCCGGGCCCTTGAGCCTCACCTAGCCCCTCTCGTTCCTGGTCCACCCGGCCACCGGGTGCACGAGCAGAGCAGGCGCTCAATTGTTCTCTGCGTTCGATCCCTTCCCCATGACCGGCTCCCTTTCCCGATTCCCCGGCGCTCCACCCGCCTCCTCTCCTCTCCCCAATCCGCGGGTGGGCCAAGGGGCGGAGCTGCCGCGCCTGGCCCATTTCAGGTCCGGAGGCGTGTCTGAAGACCCCAACGTGCGCACCAAAAGTCGCCTCTTCTCCTGACTTTCTCTTCAGCCATTGGGACTGAGAGAGAGAGAGAGACCTTCTAGCTGGAGGTATCTCCCACCTCTGCTCCCTCCTTTGTTTTTGCACCTACCTTCAGGAAAGGTGGGCATCTCCACCTCTCTCTCTCTCTCTCTTGGTCCCAATGGCTGAGGAGAAAGTCAGGAGAAGAGGTGACTTTTGGTCTTCAGGCACACCTCCGGACCCAAAGCGGGCCAGGCAAAGGAGCAAGTGCGGCAAGTGTAGTTACTGGGATGTATAGTTCACCCACAATCAAAGAGCATTCTGAATTCCACCAATGATGGAATTGAACTAAATATGGCACACAGAACTCCTACGACAAACAGAAAATATATATCAATGATTGGTTGGGGGGGGGGGGGCGGGCGCCAAAATACTGTTTGCTTACCGTTGAAAATTACCTAGGGCCGCCTCTGCCAGCAGAGCCCTCGAAGTCCAGGGGTGTTAGGCATGATGTCATGGGAGCCTGGACGGACTTAAATTAAGTGGTTTGGCTTCAAGCCTCTCAGAGGAGACAATGTTGCTATTGGAGATTGAGTTTCCTGTTCACGTTACCAAGTTCCTGATTCCTGTATTGCCAAGTTCCTTGTTTAATGTTACTGTCTATGCTTATGTACGTTTGGAGGATTTGCCTTGGAGTGGTTCTTGTGTTCATGTCCATGGAAGTGCCTTGGATTACTTCTGTATTCTTGCACTCCTGGATTTTGGGGTTTACCCTGGGATTTTTGGATTTCGTGCTACTGAAATATGAGTTATTTTGTGTATTGCATTCTATATTCTGACTGTCTCTTTTGGATTTGACCTTTCCCCCCTTTTTATAGATTTGCTTCAATAAACATTTTATTCACTGGGTTCTGGCATGGTGCTTGGTGTCTCAGCGCTAAGGTGCAACACCACCAACTTTACAAAGACTTTGGAACCACCGACTTTGAGAAGATGACAGTACTTTCCATGTAGGCCTTTGTTCTTGTTGACAGCCTTTTCTTCTCCTCCCTGGAATGGATTTCCTGTATGGAAAGGGTGTCAGGATAAATGACTTCTCTAGTCCTGTCAAACGCAATGCCTTCGATGCCAATATGACAGAAAGCTGTCCGTCTCCAAGTATTCTTTGGCACTCATTGGCCGCAGGAATCTTGCCAAGTGGCCGCCTCATTAGAAGGAGTTTGATGGCTGCGGCCTCAGATCAGAGGAAAGATTTATGCTGAGGTTGAGGAACGTGGGGATGGCTGGCGGAGATGCGGCTAAGATCTTGGTGCTGACAGGCCCAGTGGATTGGCCGCCCAATATTGAGCCGAGACGTCGATGAGGTTCGCCTTAAGTGAAAACAAACAGCCAGGAAGGTGGGGAGGGAAGGAACCCGTAATGGTCTTTTCCAGACATCCTTTGGGCAAAGCAAGCCCAACTGCACTTGGCACAAGCCTCTGCCGTCTTGGAGCACAGCATCATTTTCCAAGGCCTCTGTTCCATCTACACTGAGGAATTAATGTGGTTTGACACCACTTTAACTGACATTCAGTCCTGGGAGTTGTAGTTCACACTCATCATTGGAGTGGAACTAGGATGGAGATGGAAAGCAAGAAGAAAGGAAGAGGCTGCGGAAAGAGGCAAAGAGAAACAAACGGGAGGAAGGAAAAGACAGAGATATGGGAGCGAAGAGAGGGAAAGAAAGGGGAGTAAAGGGATGAGAGTGGGAAGGGAAGGCAAAACAGAAGGAAAAGAAGAAAAAGAAAAGGAAGAGACAAAAAATGAGGAGATGAAGGTGAACAGGAAAGTAAAAGGAAGAGAGGGAGGAGGAAGAGAAGGAAGAGGAAAACAAGGATGGGAGGAAATGAACAGACGATACCGAAGGGAGGTGGTGCAATATAAAAAGAGAAAAAAGAGGAAAATAGGGAAAAGGATATAAAGAAAAGTCACAAGGAGGGGAAGAAATGAAAGAGGAAAAGGAGAGAAGATGAATGGAAAGGAAGGGAAAGATAGAAGACAAAGGAGGGAAGGAAATAAGAAAAATGAAAGGAGGGAATGAAAGACAAAAGTGGGAAAGGAAGGAAGGAAAGCAGGGAATGAAAGATGAAAAGGAGAGTATAGTAGGAAGGAATGGAAAGATAGAAGGAAAAGAAAGAAGGGAGGAAATAAGAAAAAAGGAAAGGAGGGAATAAACGTTGAAAAGAGGGAAAAGGAGGAAGAAAGGAGTAAAGGAAGGTAGGAATGAAAGAGGAAAAGCAAGGAAGAAAAGAGAAGGGAGGGAGAGAATGAAAGACAAAAAGGAGAGAATAGTGGAAGGAAAGAATAGACAGAAGGCAAAGAAGGAGGGGAGGAAATAAGAAAAGGGACAGGAGGGAATGAAAGACAAAAAGGGGGAAAGGAAGGAAGAAAGGAGTGAAGGAAGGAAGGAAGGGGTGGGAGGAAAACGAGGAGGGAAGGAAATAAGAAAAACGCAAGGAGGTAATGAAAAGGGGAAAAGGAAGGAAGGAGTGAAGGAAGGCAGGGAATGAAAGATGAAAAGGAGAGTATACTAAGAAGGAATCTAAAGATAGAAGGAAAAGGAGGAAAGGAGGAAATAAGAAAAAGGAAAGGAGGGAATAAAAGTTGAAAAGAGGGAAAAGGAGGAAGAAAGGAGTAAAGTAAGGTAGGAATGAAAGAGGAAAAGCAAGGAAGAAAAGAGAGAAGGGAGGGAGAGAATGAAAGACAAAAAGGAGAGAATAGTGGGAAGGAAAGAATAGACAGAAGGCAAAGAAGGAGGGGAGGAAATAAGAAAAGGGACAGGAGGGAATGAAAGACAAAAAGGGAGAAAGGAAAGAAGAAAGGAGTGAGGGAAGGAAGGAAGGAAGGAAGGAAGGAAAGAAGGGAAAGGTGGGAGGAAAAGGAGGAGGGAAGGAAAATAAGAAAAAGGCAAGGAGGTAATGAAAAGATGAAAAGGGGGAAAGGAAGGAAGAAAGGAGTGAAGGAAGGCAGGGAATGAAACATGAAAAGGAGAGTATAGTAGGAAGGAATGGAAAGATAGAAGGAAAAGAAGGAAGGGGGGAATATGAAAAAGGAGGGAATAAAAGTTGAAAAGAGGGGAAAGGAGGAAGAAAGTAGTAAAGGAAGGTAGGAATGAAAGAGGAAAAGCAAGGAAGAAAAGAGAGAAGGGAGGGAGAGAATGAAAGACAAAAAGGAGAGAATAGTGGGAAGGAAAGGATAGACAGAAGGCAAAGAAGGAGGGAAGGAAATAAGAAAAGGGACAGGGGAATGAAAGACAAAATGGGGGAAAGGAAGGAAGAAAGGAGTGAGGGAAGGAAGAAAGGAAGGAAGGAAGGAAGGAAGGGAAAGGTGGGAGGAAAAGGAGGAGGGAAGGAAATAAGAAAAACGCAAGGAGGTAATGAAAAGATGAAAAGGGGAAAAGGAAGGAAGAAAGGAGTGAGGGAAGGCAGGGAATGAAAGATAAAAAGGAGAGTATAGTAGGAAGGAAGGGAAAGATAGAAGGAAAAGAAGGAGGGGAGGAAATAAGAAAAAGGAAAGGAGGTAATGAAAAGATGGAAAGGGGGAAAGGAAGGAAAAAAGGAGTGAAGGAAGGCAGGGAATGAAAGATGAAAAGGAGAGTATAGTAGGAAGGTATGGAAAGATAGAAGGAAAAGAAGGAAGGGAGGAAATAAGGAAAAGGAAAGGAGAGAATAAAAGTTGAAAAGAGAGAAAAGGAGGAAGAAAGGAGTAAAGGAAGGTAGGAATGAAAGAGGAAAAGCAGGGAAGAAAAGAGAGAAGGGAGGGAGAGAATGAAAGACAAAAAGGAGAGAATAGTGGGAAGGAAAGGATAATCAGAAAGCAAAGAAGGAGGGAAGGAAATAAGAGAAAGGAAAGGAGGGAATAGAAAGATGAAATGGAAAAAAGAAGGGAGGGAGGGAGGGAGAGGGAGAGCGAGAGAAGGAAAAGTTGCAAAGGCGAGGGCATTGATTTCTTCCTCTTCCCCAGAGTTGGCCTGCACTGACCAACTGACCACTGATGGGACATCTCCGGGAGACCGGTCCAGAGATGCTGACCGATGGTTGCTGGCGCTGGACCCGTTGCCTAGCAACCGGAGGAGAGGCGAAGGGGGAAAGATGGATTTTTTTCCCCTTCCCCTGAATGCGGCAGCCAGGCCAGATCAATGCTCTCGGCCGGTGACCGGACCAAGTTGGGTTGGATTTTTATATTTTTATTTTATTTCTTCACCGCCTTCCTTCGCTGTGAGCATCTATTGATCTGGCACTGGATGCGGTCTAATAAGCAACAAGGAGGGCCTAAGTGACAAAATAACAAACCAAAAAAAAAAACTTTTAATGTATGATATTTTCCACGATACCCCTTTATATTTTTAAAGGAAAGACCCGGATTTGAGTCCGGGGTTGGATACCGTCGGATGTGAATAAATGAGACCATGACAGAGAAACAGGCAAAGATTTCCCCCCTTGAGACAGCATTCCGTCCCGGCTTTGTCTCATCAATAGCTGACATGTTTTCATCAATAGGCTATTAATACTAATTTATTAATATTCAATGGCGACCGCATGGCTGCTTGGGTTTCTGTGCAGAAAAGGCACCAGATTTGGGACCGGGGTCAGAAAGCGATGTTTTCGGGTCAGAGAGCAATGCTCCCCATGCAGAAAACGGTCATTTTCAGGGTTCTTTGAACCACATTTGATAGGGTTGTGTTTTTTTTTGGTTTTTTTTTGGAGAACGGATTCCGTTTTGTAAATGTCTTTTTAACGCATTTTATGATAGGTTTCTCTCTCTCTCTTTTCCTTTTACAGAATGAATTCTGATGGCTAAAGAGTCAATCGGCATTCTCTCCCTTTGAAATAATAATGCATTCTGTGAAATGCGGTTTTCTGTGCAAACAAAGCAGATGTCAGCAACAACAACAAGAGCATCTCCAAAAATAAGGAATTAATCCCCAACTGTACCTATCAATAATAATAATAATAATAATAATAATAATTTATTAATCATCATCATTATTAATAATAATAATTAATAATTATTATTATTAGTAGGAATAGTACATTATTATTATTATTATTAGTAGTAGTAGTAGTAGTAAGTTAACTACGTTCAGAATATTCAGCAACAATAACAACAACATGGCGGTACAAATCCGGGCCACGGGGTGAGCTCCTGCTGTTAGGCTCAACTTCTGCCAATTTAGGAGTTTGAAAACATGCAAATGTGAGTAGATCAATAGGTACTGCTTCTGCTGGAAGGTAATGGTGCTCCATGCAGTCATGCTGGCCACATGACCTAGGAGGTGTCTGAGGACAACGCTGGCTTTACCTTTACCTAACAGCAACAATAATATCATACAATAAAATAATGAAGTTTGCTATAGATGCAGCGCCAATGGGGTTCAGTATCCTCTCCGGCTGCAGGACGAATTGCAACTCCCATCATGGTGGGTCAGTCCCATCAAATCCCTCCAGTACGTTCAGTTGGTCATGGGGGTCTTGTGTGCCAAGTTAGGTCCTGGTCTATCATCAGTGGGGTCCAGAGTACTCTTTGGTCGCAGGTGAACTATAAATCTCAATACCTACAACTCCAAAATGTCCAGGCCAATTCCCCTCAAAACCCACCAATATTCAAATTTGGGCACATTGGGTATGCATGCCAAATTAGTCCAGATCCATCATTGTTTGGGTTCATGGTGCGCTCTGGATGTAGATGAACTACAACTCCTATAAATCCCTCCAAAGACCTCCAGTATTTCTTGTTGGTCATGAGGGTTCTGTGTGCCAAGTTAGTTCCAGGTCCATCAGTGGTGGAATTCAGAGTGCTCTTAGATTGCAGGGGAACTATACATCTCAGTACCTTCAACTGCTATAAATCATGGGGAATTCTCCCCAAACCTCCCTAGTATGTTCAGCTGCTGATCAATTCTTCTGTTTGTTGTGTGCCATAGAAAAGAATGGGAAAGGGTTATGGGAGGGGTAGTGGGCAGGGTCATGCAAATTCCACAGCAATTGAGAGAGTCAGAAACACTGGGATGTCTGCAGTGGAGGAAACGCATAAAATCAATGGTGGAGGAAACACATAAAATCTAGGATGAAATGGTCTCTGTACAAAAGCCTTCACTTGGGTGGTAGGCAGTGTGGTGTTGGTGGAAGACATTGGCAGGGCTCTTGGACATGTTCATGGCTCTCACTATAACTTGTAATGTCATTGGAGGGAGGGCCATTGGTGTCTCCTGAGGAGTGGGAGCCATAGCTGTTTGTGGAGGCAGAAGCTCATCTGTTTAAGTGGACACTATTGTATACTGTACATTATATATTATATTCGTACTTTATATATTATATAGTATTTTTATATTATACTAGCCATCCCCTGCCATGCGTTGCTGTGGCCCAGTCTAGGTATATGTGTTTTGTGTGTATATATATTTGTGTATATGCGTATATATGTGTGTTTGCGTATATATATGTGGTTTTGCACATGACTTGTAATGTATTTTTGTTTTGTTTTTTGTTTTTTAAGCCTCTTCTGCTGTGTTTTTCAGTGTAATGGTCACTCGTTGGCCTGACTGGTGTATTGTGTCCAAATCTGGTGTCAATTCATCCAGTGGTTTTTGAGTTATGTCAATCCCACAAACGAACATTACGTTTTTATTTATATAGATGCAAGTTATGGTAATCGTAATGAATATAACAATAGTGAGTTTTGTCAAATGCCATTTTCCTGCACAAAAATAGCCATATCTAGGGATTCGGAAAGGACAGTGTCCGCATCCCGTCAGCCACCTTCTTCTAGGAATGGGCAGGTCTTTTGCAAAGTCAATGGTTCTTGAAGGCAATTCCTGTACAAAGCTGCATCCAATAGCCTTTGGCATGCAGTAAGCAATAGTCCTTGGGAACAGCCTTCATTGGGGAATTGCAAGCTTTCTCTGACTTCTTATTGCCTGGAAGTTGGCATTCTTCATTTTGGATTTCTTTGCGTGACTTTCCGTTCCTCTGCCATCCCAACAGAAAAGCAAAACTAAAGCCAGAGGTGGGAGAAGTCGGCTCAAAGCTTTCCACTTTATCACCGGCGACCATGAGAAACTCATGACGTGATCAATCAGGTCTTGAAAATTAATTATGATTACGCTCTGTAATCTCGATCAGGATTGATTAATTGATCCAGGATTTGCTGCACAGACGTGACCGATTGAATTGCAGTGCCCATATTCGGAGACAGTTTTTATTCCAGGTGATTCATAGAAGGGGACTATGGCTTCCTTCGAATTCGGCACTAGGCTCCTATTTATGCTGCCTAGAATCGCACTGGCTTTTTCAGCTTCCACATCACACTCTTGGCTCCGTTTGCCCATCCTCTTCTTTGTTTCTTCCTTTTGGAAAGGACTGGAACAAAGGGCTAAGGATGCTCAGCATCAATAACCGAAGAAGTGTATATTCATTGCACTGTAAATGCGCAATAGCACTGTAAGATCTCTATAACATTATGATAGCACTATAGCACTATAAGAACATTATGTCATTGTAATAGCACTACTGCACTGTATGAATGCTGTAGGATTGCAAGAGCGCTATAGAACTGAAATAGCAATATATTACTCAAATAGCTTTATAGTACCACAATAGCATTATATTCCTGTTATCACACTATAGCACTTTAAGAACACTATACCCCTGTAAGAGTGTTATAGCCCTATAATAGTGGTATAGCACTGTAAGAGAATTATAGCCCTGTAAATGCGCTATATCCCTTTAAGAGTGTTATAGCCCTGCAAGAATGTTATAGCCCTGTAAAAACACTATAGCCCTTTAAGAGCATGATTGCCCTGTTAGAGCACTATAGCCCTGTAACAGCATTATAGATCTGTAAGAGTTATAACCATGTAAAAGCATTATAGCGCTGTAAGAGTGTTATGGCCGAGTAAGAGCATTATAGCTTTTTAAGAACACTATAGCCCTGTAAGAGTGTTATAGCCCTGTAATAGCGGTATAGCCCTGTAAGAGAATTATAGCCCTGTAAATGTGCTTTATCCCTGTAAGAGTGATATAGCCCTGCAAGAATGTTATAGCCCTGAAAAACACTATAGCCCTTTAAGAGCATTATAGCCCTTTAAGAGTGCTATATCCTTGTAAGTTCACTATAGTCCTTTGAGAGTGTTATAGCTCTTTACGAGCATTATAGCCCTGTAAGCATGCTATAGCGCTGTACGGACATTATAGCCCTGTAAGAGTTATAGCCATGTAAACGCATTATAGCCTTGTAAGAGCATTATGGCCAAGTAAGAGCATGATAGCTCTTTAAGAACATTATAGCCCTGTAAGACCATTATAGCCCAGTAAGAGTGCTATAGGCCTGTAAGAGAGTTATAGCCCTTTAAGAGTGCTATAACCCTGTAAATGTGCTATAGCCCTGTAAGTGTGCTATAGTCCAATAAGAGCATTATAGCCCCGTAAACGGGTTATAGCCCTGTAAAAGCATTATAGCCCAGTAAGATCATTATAGCCCTGTAAAAGCATTCTAGCCCTATAAAAGAGTTATAGCCCTATAAGAGCGCTATATCCTTGTAAGTTCACTATAGTTCTTTAAGGGTGTTATAGCCCTGTAAGCATGCAATAGCATTGTAAGGACATTATAGCCCTGTAAGAGTTATAGCCATGTAAAAGTATTATAGCCCTATAAGAGCGTTATGGCAGAGTAAGAGCATTATAGCTCTTTAAGAACATTATAGCCATGTAAGAGCATTATAGGCCAGTAAGAGTGCTATAGGCCTGTAAGAGCGCTCTAACCCCTTAAGAATGTTATTGCCCTGTGAGAGTGCTATAGCCCTGTAAGAGTGTTATAGCCCAGGAAGAGCATTGTAGGTCTTTAAGATTGTTACGGCTCTTTAAGAGCATTATAGCCCTGTAAGAGCGATATAGTCCTGAAAGAGTATTATAGAGCTGTAAGAGCATTATAGCACTGTAAGAATGTATGGGGGGGGGGCAATTGGTGAACGCTATATGTGCTGCCAATCCCAAGATTCCATAGCAAAAACACATAACAGTGAAATGGAATTATAGCGCTCTCGCTGGAGTTGTCGACTCCTGAAATGTGTAGTTCGACAAGATGTTTGAAATCCACCCCCACCCCCAAACTGCTAATCCCCAACCTCAGCTATCTATATTTGAAATCCGGAAACTCCAAGAGGGGAGAATGCCTGGTTCTCTTGGAAAAATGCTTGATTTCTGATGCTCCCCAGGCACAAAGGCTGCGGCGCGAGCTCACGCTGGCAAAGCCGATGGAGGCGAAATGGCGGATCAATAGCAGTATTGAGCGGCTTTTAGGGGCTGCGGAGGCCGGCAACAGGCCTCAATGTTTGAAAATTTCCAAGGAGAAAAATCAAGGCTGGTGTTGAATTTCGTAGAATTTCCCAAACCATGGACAGAGTAGGACACAACAGACTGGATGGCCTTTAGAGTCTCCTCTAGGATTCTATGATTCTATAGCCCTACATCTCTATAAATTTCTCTAAGTGGTCAGATGGTCATCTGTCAGGACAGGCTTTGACTGTGTTCTCCTTTATGGAAAAAGGAAGGGACCCCAAGGGCCATCCAGTCCAACCCCCTTTATGGAAAAGGGGGATTGGACTGGATGGCCCTTGGAGGTCCCTTCCAACACTAGGATTGTATGAGTCTATAACTCGACTTTCTAATGTATGATTGTATGATTCTATAACAATGGACTTTCTAATGTCTATGAGACTGGAAGACCATCTGTTGGGAAGGCTTTGATTTTAGCAGATTGTCCAGGCCCGCCCTCCTGTTTTCCCCCAGTCGGCCTTTCTTTCTGCGCTGATCAATGCAAAATTAATTAGAGTAATCAACTCGGCCGGAGCAGGGAGATCATACGCGCCGGGGCTTTTCGGTGACTAATTGGCAATAACTGACAGCCGGCGTCCCATGTGCCTCGGACGTCTTCCTTCACACCGCCTTCGCCACTTCACTGGATCCATCACCTTCCTCCACCTTTCACTCCATCATCCCGTTTGAGAGGAGCAGGGAGAGGCCTTCATTGAAAGGGAGGCTGCCAAGATAGATAGATAGATAGATAGATAGATAGATAGATAGATAGATAGACAGACGTATTTCAAGTTTATGTGTGTGTGTGGGGGGGGGGGAGGTATAGCTGGATAAATGGACAGATAGATAGATAGATAGATAGATAGATAGATAGATAGATAGACTGATAGATAGATAGATAGATAGATAGATAGAGATAGATGTCTTTCAAGTATGAGTGTGTGTGTGTGTGTGTGTGTGTAGCTAGATAGATGGATAGATGGATAGACAGACAGACAGACAGATAGACATATCTTTCAAGTATACATGTGTGTGTGTAGCTAGATAAATGGATACATGGATAGATAGATAAACAGATAGACAGTCAGACAGATAGATAGAAATATCTTTCAAGTATACGTGTGTGTGTGTGTGTGTGTGTGTGTGTGTGTAGCTAGATAAATGGATAGATGGATGGATGGATGGATAGATAGATAGACAGACAGACAGACAGACAAATAGACAGAGATAGATAACTTTCAAGTGTGTGTGTGTAGCTGGATAGATGGATAGATAGATAGATAGATAGATAGATAGATAGATAGATAGAGATAGATAGATATCTTTCAAGCATATGTGCATGTGTGTTTAACTAGATAAATGGATAGATGGATTGATGGATGGATAGATAGATAGATAGATAGATAGATAGATAGATAGATAGACAGATAAACAGATAGCTAGAGACAGATATCTTTCAAGTATACGTGTGTGTGTGTGTAGCTAGATAAATGGATGGATGGATAGATAGAGAAAGATAGATATCTTTCAAGCATATGTGTGTGTGTGTTTAACTAGATAAATGGGTAGATGGATAGATGAACAGATAGATAGATAGATAGATGAACGGATAGATAGATAGATAGATAGATAGATAGATAGATAGATAGACAGATAGAGATAGATATCTTTCAAGTATGTGTGTGTGTGTGTGTAGCTAGAGAAATGGATAGATAGATAGATAGATAGATAGACAGATAACTTGCAAGCTTATATATTTTATCTATATATCTGGATAGACAGATAGATAGGTGGATGAATAGGTAGGTAGGTAGATATCATTCAAGGATATAGATAGATCAACATCTTTCAAGCACAGATGGATAGAGATGACTATCCTTTGAGCATATCTGTCTATCTATCTATCTATCTATTCTATTCTATTCTATTCTATCTATCTAGATAACTAGATATCTTTCAAGCATCCAGTCCTTCCTGGAGGGTCGCTTCCAGAAGGTGTTGTTGGGGGACACCTGCTCGGCCTCACAGCCATTGTCCTGTGGGTTCCTGCAGGGTTG
Organism: Anolis sagrei; assembly: GCF_037176765.1. Classification (NCBI taxonomy): domain Eukaryota; kingdom Metazoa; phylum Chordata; class Lepidosauria; order Squamata; family Anolidae; genus Anolis; species Anolis sagrei. The sequence goes on from NC_090034.1 coordinate 53,180,808, forward strand.
AGTATTGTTCCCCATATTGTTTAACAGCTACATGAAGCCATTGGGGGAGATCATCCAGAGTTTGGGAGTTGGGTGCCTCCTGTATGCAGAAGACGTTCAACTCTATTACTCCTTTCCACCTGCTGCTAAGGAGGCTTTTTGGGTCCTGAACCGGTTTCTAGTGGCTGTGACGGTCTGGATGAGGGTGAACAAATTGAAATTGAATCCAGACATGGCAGAGGTACTCCTGATTGGTCGCAAAGTCAAACAGGGCATAGGGTTACAGCCTGTGCTGGAAGGGGTTGCACTTCGCAGCTTGGGAGTTCTCCTGGATTCATCACTGAGCCTGGAACCCCAGGTTTTGACAGTGGCCAGCGGAGATTTTGCACAATTAAAACTTGTGTGCCAATTGCGACCGTACCTTGGGAAGCCAGATTTGGCCATGGTGGCCCATGCTCCTGTCACATCCCGAATAGACTGCTGCAACACACTCTACATGGGGCTGCCTTTGAAGACTGTTCAGGAGCTTCAAGTGGTCCAATGAGTGGCAGCCAGATCCCTCACTGGAGCAGAATACAGGGGGCACACAATCCCCTTGTTACACCAGCTCTACTGACTGCCAGTTTGCTACCAGGCTCAATTCAAAGTGTTGGCTTTGGTCTATAAAGCCCTAGATGGTTCTGGCCCAACTTCCTTGTCCAAACGTATCTCTCCCTATGAACCAGGCAGAGCATTAAGATCAGCCGGGGAGGCCCTGCTCTCGATCCCACCTCCTTCTCAGACATGCTGGGTTGGAATGAGAGACAGGACCTTCTTGGTGGTGCCTCCTCGTCTAAGGAATTCCCTCCTTAATGACGTTAGACTGGCCCCCTCTCTCCTTATATTCAGGAAAAAGTTGAAGACCTGGCTATGCCACCAGGCATTTGGAAAATGGGGATGTATAACATGCAAGATTAATGATGGTCATGGATCTAGACCAGGCATGGACAAACTTTGACCCTTCAGGTGTTTTGGATTTCAACTCCCACTATTCCTAACAGCCAGCAGGCTGTTAGGAATTGTGGGAATTGAAGTCCAAAACACCTGGAGCTTCAAAGTTTGCCCATGCCTGGTCTAGACACCATGTTTTAAACTGTTTTTGTTGTTTTAATATGTTTTATATGTTTTAATTATTTAGTTATGTTTATTTGCTATGTATGTTGTAATGTGGCACTGAATTTTTGCCAGTTTTGTAAGCCACTCTTAGTCCCCTTTGGGGTGATTAGAGCAGGGTAGATAGACGTCTTTCAAGCATAGATGGATAGAGATGAATATTTTTCAAGCACATATATCTATATCTAGATCAGTGTTTCTCAACCTGGGGGTCGGGACCCCGGGGGGGGGGGTCACAAGGGAGTTTCAGAAGGGTTACCATAGACCATCAGAAAACCTATATTTTTGATGCCCTTAGGAACTCCTTTGGCAGAGAAAGCTAAAGATCTCTCTGTCTGTCCTCTTCTTTTTTGGAAACAGACAGCAAATCCTCGCATTGAAAGCCCTCCTCCACTGTGACTGGCCAGCCTCTCAGCCACCTCTCAGCCAAGGGGAGGGCTGTTTCTGAGACTCCAAGTGGGGATGGGAGAGCAGGCGTGCTCGGTCCATGGCAGTGTATTATGCATGTGTGGGAGACGCAGAGTGTGAGATCCTGGAGGGAGGCTAGCACCAGCGAGTTCCTTCAAGACATGAGGGTTCTGTGTGAGAAGTTTGCCCCTATTCTATCATTGGTGGAGTTCAGAATGTTCTTTGATTGTAGGTGAACTATAAATCCCTGCAATTACAACTCCCATATGTCAAGATCTATTTCCCCCAAATTCTACCAGTGTTCACATTTGGGCATATGGAGTATTTGTGGCAAGTTTGGTTCAGATCCATCATTGTTTGAGTCTACAGTGCACTCTAGATGTAGGTGAACTACAACTCCAAAACTTGAGGTCAATGCCCACCAAACCCTTCCAGTATTTTCTGTTGCTCATGGGAATTTTTTGTGCCAAGTTTGGTTCAATTCCATCATTGGTGGAGTACAGAATGCTCTATACTATAAATCCCAGCATCAAAAACTCCCAAATAACAAAATCAATCTCCCCAACCCCAACAGTATTCAAATTTGGGCATATCATGTATTTGGGCCAAATTTGGTCCAGTGAATGAAATACATCCTGCATATCAGATATTTACATTGATTCATAACAGTAGCAAAACTACAGTTATGAAGTTGCAACAAGCATAATTTTATGGTTGGGGGTCACCACAACATGAGGAACTGTATCAAGGGGTCACAGCATTAGAAAGGTTGAGAAACACTGATCTAGATAGATGGATGGGTAGATATTTAGATAGATTTCTCATATATAGGTGTGTGTGTGTGTGTGTGTACATACATACATACATACATACACACTAGCTGTACTCAGCCATGTGTTGCTGTGGCCCTCAGAAAACAGAGGATTTGCAGACATGAAACAATCTGGGCTAGGGAACTCCTCCCACCTAAGGTTTCCCGCTGGCTAGTAAAAGCCAGGCTTTGAAGGTTATTCAAAGGTAATCCAGGTGGGCAGTTGCAGCATTCACACTTGGCTCAAGTAGAAATAATTTCTTTTTCTCACCCTGGACCTTTCACATGGTACACGCTCTTGTCACATCCCGCCTTGACTACTGCAACGCTCTCTACGTGGGGCTGCCCTTGAAGACGGCCCGGAAGCTTCAGCTGGTTCAGCGCGCGGCAGCCATGTTACTAACTGGAGCGGGTGGCAGGGAGCACACAACGCCCTTGTTGTCCCAGCTCCACTGGCTGCCGATTTGCTACCGGACCCAATTCAAGGTGCTGGTTCTGGCCTACAAAGCCCTAAACGGTTCCGGCCCAAAATACCTTTCGGACCGCATCTTGGCCTACGAGCCCACGAGGACCTTGAGATAGTCTGGGGAGGCCCTTCTCTCGATCCCGCCTGCCTCACAGGCACGGCTGGCGGGGACGAGGGAGAGGGCCTTCTCGGTGGTGGCCCCCCGGCTGTGGAACACTCTCCCTGCAGACATCAGACAGGCGCCCTCCCTCATGTCCTTTCGAAAAAGCCTTAAGACATGGCTGTTCGAAAGGGCATTTAATTAAGTGCTACAACTATGTGGTAAGAAAACTGGAATGGAACAAGGAATACGAGACTGGCTATGATTCCACTATGAGACGAAGCGGATTTTTAGTGTAGTCTGTAATTGTTGTCTAGTTTATATGTTGTGGCAATTGGCTTCTTTGTAATTGTCTTTTACATGTATTGTACACCGCCATGAGTCGCCCTAATGGGCTGAGAATGGCGGTTAATAAGTGCATCAAATAAATAAATAAATAAATATAAATAGAAATCTCTCACAGAATGGTAAAACATCTGCACGACGCATGGCTCGAGGGCAGTACGTGTGAAAAACATCTTGGAGTCCGCGTGGACAACAAGTTAAACATGAGCCAACAATGTGATGCGGCGGCAAAAAAAGCCAATGGGATTTTGGCCAGCATCCATAGGAGCATAGTGTTTGGATCCAGGGAAGTCATGCTACCCTTCTATCCCGCCTTTGTCAGACCACACCTGGAATATTGTGTCCAATTCTGGGCACCACAATTCAAGAGAGATATTGACAAGCTGAAATGTGTCCAGAGGAGGGTGACTAAAATGATCAAAGGTCTGGAGAACAAGCCCTATGAGGAGTGGCTTAAAGAGCTGGGCATGTTTAGCCTGAAGAAGGCTGAGAGGAGACATGATAGCCATATATAAATACGTGAGAGGAAGTCATAGGGAGGAGGGAGCAAGCTTGACTTCAAACTACAAGAAAGGAGATTCCATCTGAAAATGAGGAAGAACTTCCTGACTGTGAGAGCCATTCAGCAGTGGAACTCTCCACCCCGGAATGTGGTGGAGGCTCCTTCTTTGGAAGCTTTTAAACAGAGGCTGGATGGCCATCTGTCAGGGATGCTTTGAATGTAATTTTCCTGCTTCTTGGAAGAATGGGGTTGGACTGGATGGCCCATGAGGTCTCTTCCAACTCTATGATTCTATGACGCATGGGGAACATCAGAGGCGGCCCTAGGTAATTTTCAACGGTAAGCAAACAGTATCCCCCCCCCCCAACCAATCCTGATATATATTTTCTGTTCGTCATGGGAGTTCTGTGTGCCATTTTTGGTTCAATTCCATCATTGGTGGAGTTCAGAATGCTCGTTGATTGTAGGTGAACTATACATCCCAGTAACTACAACTACAATGTCAAGGTCTATTTTCCCCCAAGATCGCCTCAAGAGCGCCCCTGGGCAAAATCAACTATACTGTAAATGGTTACTTTGCGTAATGGGTTGAGCCGCCTCTGGGGAACATCCTTGGAGATGGTGGATTGTCTCACTCCAGAAGCGACTTGTAGTATCTCTAGGTTTGGGAGATATGAACAGACAGTACATTTGTATTTTTATAGAATGTTTTTAGCAGTGGTTCTAAACTTTATTAATGCCACAGCCCCTTAATACAGTTCATCATGTTGTGGTGACCCCCATCACTATTTTCGTTGCTACTTCATAACTAATTTTGCTACTGTTCTGAATAGTAATGTAAATATCTGATATTCAAGATGTATTTCTGTTGTTATAAATTGAACATAATTAAAGCATACTGATTAATCACAAAAACAATATGTTTGGGGGAGTATGGACAATGGATGATGGGATTTGGAGTACCTTCAACTGATTCAGCTCAGACTTCCACAGACCACTAAGACCCCCATGAATGACAGATCTGAACCAAACTTGAGCCACAGAACCTCCATGACCAGCAGAAAATAGTGGAGGGGTTTGGGAGGAATTCACAGTAATAGGATCCTAGTGTTACAAGAGACCTCCAAGGGCCATCCAGTCCAACCTCCTTCCGCCATGAGGGAAAAACACAATCAAAGCACTCCTAACAGATGGCCATGGAGACTCTGCTTATTATTACTATTATTAATAATAATAATAGTAATAGTAATAGAATCCTAGAGTAGGGAGACTTCCAAGGGCCATCCAGTCCAACCTCCTTCTGGCATAAGGGGAAAGCCCAACAAAACACTCCTGATAGATGGCCATTTAGACTCTCCTTAACAATGATAATGATAATCATAATAATAGAATCCTGGGATAGTCTGGTGGTATGGAAAATAAAGTAATGAGAAGCAGCCAAAGTTTGAAGCTGCAAGGTTTTTCAGTGATATTCATGCTGGCCAAAACACTCAAAAAAGCCTCTTTGAAACAGAGGCTGGGTGGCCATTTATCGGCGGTGCTTTGAATGTGATTTTCCTGCTTCTTGACAGAATGGGGTTGGCCTGGATAGCTCTTCAGGTCTCTAGGACTCTCTGATTCTATGGTCTTCTCTTCCCTTCACCATTTCCCCCCTTTCTTTCATTGTTCCTTCCCTTCCACTACCATTCCTTTCCTCTCCCATCCCTGCCTCCTTCCCTTCCTTCCTCTTGTTTTCCTTCATTTCCTTCCATTCATATTCTTCTCTTCACCAATCCTTTTCCTCTCCCTTTCTTTTCTTTCCTTCCTTCATGTTTCTTTCCTTTTCTTTTTCCTTACCCTCTTTCCTTTACCAGTCTCTCCCTCTCCTTTCCCTTCCTTCCTTCCTTCCTTCCTTCCTTCCTTCCTTTTCTCTCCCATCCCTGCCCCCTTTTCATTCCTTCCTCTTTCTTTTCTTCTACCTTTCCTTCCATATTCTTATCTTCTCTTCACCAATCCTTTTCTTCCTTTCTTCTCTCCTTTCCCTTTCTTTCATTTCCTTCCTTCATCCTTCTTTCCTTTTCTTTTTCCTTCCCCTCTTTTCTTCACCAGTCTCCCCCTCTCCTTTCCCTCCCTTCCTCCCCCCTCCCTCCCTCCCTTCCTTCCTTCCTTCCTTCCTTCCTTCCTTCCTTCCTTCCTTCATGTTCTCTCACATCCCTGCCCCCTTTTCCTTCCTTCCTCCTTTTCTTCCTTCTGTCCTTTCCCTCCCCCCCCCCCAATTCCTTCCGGGGCAGTTTGTAAGGGGTTTTAATTGGTGGGGGGGTATGAAAGGGTGGAAAGGGGGATGTGGACCCCAAGTGGGGGAGTTGCTGATCTTCCCATGGTTCGCATCCTCCCTTCACCCAAGCCACTCATACAGCCAGGCTTGCCTTGCCATCCTCCTGTCTTGGGGGAGGGTTGCCTAGTGGCTTTGTGGCCACTTGGGCCTCATGGAGCCACTGCAGTGGCTCCAGCTGCTGCCTGGGCTTGCCTTGCCAAGCCACCACACCCTCTGTCGGGCCAGGCCTTCTCCTTCCTTCCCTCTTTCCTTTGATCAATCCCACCCCTCCCCAAAAGAAAGAGGACTCTGCCTTCATGCATGGAAAGGGGCTCCATAGCTAGGCTTCTCTTCCCTCACAACAGTTGGTGCATCATTCTTCTCGCGCGCTGGGGAGGTGGGCTTTTGCACATGCTCTGTAAGGTATTTTTCTTTTGGGAGAGTTTTGTTATTTCCCCTTCTTTTTTAAAAGTTTTTTTTAATTGAAAGACATAGGTTGGATTAGTATGGATTTTGCTGCCAAATTTGATGTCAATTCGTCCAGTGGTTTTTGAGTTATGTTAATCCCATAAACAAAAATTACATTTTTATTTATATCTATATATTGTGGGATTGACATAACTCAAAAACCACTGGATGAATTGACACCAAATTTGGACACAATACACTTACTAGGCAAACGAGTGACCATCACTAAAAAAAATTATTTTGTCATTTGGGAGTTGTAGTTGCTGGGATTTATAGTAAACCCACAATCAAAGAGCATTCTGAACTCCACCAATGATGGAACTGAACCAAGTGTGGCACACAGAACTCCCATGATCAACAGAAAACACTAGAAGGGTTTGGTGGGCATTGACCTTGAGTTGTAGTTCACCTATAATACTTATATCATTATAATACTGTTATATTCATAACAGTAGCAACATTACAGTTATGAAGTAGGAACAAAAATAATTTTACGGTTGGGGGTCACCACAAAATGAGAAACTGTATTAAGAGGTTACGGCATTAGGAAGGTTGAGAACCACTGATCTAGATAGATATATAGATATCTTTCAAGCATAGATAGATAGATAGATAGATAGATAGCAGACAGGAAGATAGGTATCATTCAAGAAGATAGATTATTTATTATTATCATTTCATATCAAAAGCATTGCATAAATTAGTATAAAACTGACAAAAATAGAAGAAGCACAAGCAGCTAAAAATCTTTTGACCAAAAACAGGCAACAGCAATCGCATTGTCTGTAGCCTCCAACAATTCTTCCTCTGTACATGAGGCAGGGCATAATGGACAAGCATATTGTTTGTTCTGCTCCACAAGGTGTGGGATTCTTTTAGGTCGTGCCATTTTGCCAGGTTGTCTTTTGATCTGCCCACTCCACTTCTGTTCAGGGACTTCCAAGTTGCCCATTCTTTGTTTGGCCCTGGAGGAAGACCCTCATGAGGGGGGGGGGCATCCAATTGGGATTTCCTGGTTTAGCTGTCCAGAGGGAAACTCTTGCTGTTGCTGGATAGATAGATGATAGATGATAGATGATAGATAGATAGAAGATAGATAGATAGATAGATAGATAGATAGATAGATAGATGGATGGATCGATGGATCGATAGACAGATATCTTTCTATTTCTATAGATATCTTTGCTGTTGCTGGATAGATAGATAGATAGATAGATAGATAGATAGATAGATAGATAGATAGACAGATAGATATCTTTCTATTTCTATAGATATCTTTGCTCTTGCTGGATAGATAGATAGATAGATATCTTTCAAGCATAGATGAATAGAGATGAATGTCTTTCAAGCATATATTTCTATATCTAGGTAGTTAGATTTCAAGCATATCTATATCTAGATGGATGGATATCTAGAGAGATGGAAAGGAAGACATATTTCAGGCATATTTCCATCTCTAGCTCACTGCCTATTGCTCTATGTCTCCTTATATCTTTGAATCCCACTGAAAGAGCTTGAGCAAGTCCCACTCTCTCAGCCTCCAAGGACGGCCATGGAAATGCAGAGTCATTATGCAGATGCAGCAGCTCAAAAGGCCAATGCGATTCTAGGCGGCATCAACAGGAGCCTCGTGCCTTTGGAGGGAAGTCACAGTTCCACTCTCTTCTGGAATAATAACCCTCTCTCTGCTCCGTCATAATTACAGGCCCCAGTCAATAGCAATTAGGGCTAACAGCCACTCCACCGAATTGACGCAAATTATTTTAATTTTATGTTCCCATTGACCCGCCTTTTCCAGGTTGGTGCCTTGCCTTCTTGCCTTAGAAGGCACAAGAAGAGAAGGAGGGGGGGGGGAGGAGGCAGGAAGAAGAGAAGGAATGGAGAAGGAGGGAGAGAGGAGGAAGATTTGGGAAGGGAAAGGGTAGAGGAAGAGGAAAAGGAGGAAGAAGAGAAGTAAAGGGAGAAAGAGAGAGAGAATAGGGGAGGAAAAGGGGAGTGGATGAGGGGAAGGAGGAAGAAGAGAAGTAAAAGGGAGAAGGAGGGAGGGAGGAGGAAGAGTAGGGGAGGGAAAAAAAGAGAGGCTGGGGAAGAAGAGACTGAGAAGAGAAAGGGATGAGAAAAGGAGAAAGAGAAGAAAGGTTGGCAACTAGGAGGAAGAAGAGAAGGAACAGGGAAGGAGAAAAAGAGGAAGTGAAAGGAAGTTGGGGGGGGGGGGAGAGGGAGAGACGAGGAAGAGCCGGCCAATTGGGCCAAACTTCTCAATTGGGCCAAACTTCCCTTTCTCTAAAGGGTGGCGGAGAAGGGCGAGGAAGAAGAGAGGGAAATGGAAAAGGAAGAAGAGAAGTAAGGGGAGAAGAAGGGAGGAGGAAGAGAAGGGAGGGAAGGTGGTGGTGGAGGAGGAGGGAGACAAGGAATGAGGAAAAAAAGGAAGAGGTGAAGGAGGAAGGAAGAGTAGGGGAGGATAAAGACAGAGGGGTAGGAGAAGGAAGAAGAGGTGGAATGGGAAAAGGAAGAAAAAGAATGGTGGGAAGGTAGAGGAGGAACAAGAAGATGAGATGGGGAAGGTGAGTAAGGGGAAGGAAAGGGAAGACGCTCTCCAAGGTGCTGGACCTCTTTGGAGGCCAGGCTGGATTCACTGTGAAGGTGAAGAATCCATATTTCTGATGGTTGTAGGAACCCCTTTGGCAGAGAAGGTTGAAGATCTCTTGGAAACAAACGGCAAATACTCCCACCAAAAGCCCTGCTCTGCTGTGATTGGCTGGCCTCTCAGTCAAGGGGAGGGCTGTTTCTGAGACTCCAAGCAGGGAGGGGAGAGCAGGCATGCTTGGCGCATGGAAGCATGGTGCACATGTACGAATGAGGGAGAGTGTGTGAGGCAGGAGGGAGGCTCGCACTAGCAAGTCCCTTCAAATCATGGGGGTTCTGTGTGGGAAGTTTGGCCCAATTCTATCCTTGGTGGGGTTCAAAATGCTCTTTGATTGTAGGTGAACTATAAATCTCAGCAACTACAACTCCCAAATGTCAAAATTCTATTTTCCCCAAACTCCACCAGTGTTCACATTTGAGCATATTGAGTATTTGTTCCAAGTTTAGTCCAGATCCATCATTGTTTAAGTCTGCAGTGCTCTCTGGATATAGATGAACTACAACTCCAAGGTCAATGCCTACCAAACCCTTCCAGTATTTTCTCTTCATCATGGGAGTTCTGTGTGCCAAGTTTGGTTCAGTTCCATTGTTGGTGGAATTCAGAATGTTCTTTGTTTGTAGGTGAACTATCAATCCCAGCAAGTACAACTCTCAAATATAAAGATCTATTTCCCACAAACTGAATCAATGTTGACATTTGGCCATATTGCAGTGGTTCTCAACCTGAGGTCCCCAGATGTTTTTGGCCTACAACTCCCAGAAATCCCAGCCAGTTTACCAGCTGTTAGGATTTCTGGGATTTGAAGGCCAAAAACATCTGGGGACTCCAGGTTGAGAACCACTGGCATATTGAGTATTTGTGCCAAGTTTGGTCCAGATCCATACTTTGTTTGAGTCTGCAGTGCTCTCTGGATGTAGGAGAACTACAACTCCAAAACTCAAGGTCAGTGCTCACCAAATCCTTCCAGTATTTTCTGTTGGTCATGGGAGTTCTGAGTGCCAAGTTTGGTTCAATTCCATCATTAGTGGAGTTTAGAATGCTGTCTGATTGTAGGTGAACTATCAATCCCAGCAACTACAACTCCCAAATGACAAAATCAATCCTCCCCCCAACCCCACCAGCATTCAAATTTGGGCGTATCGAGTATTTGTGCCAAATTTGGTCCAGTGAGTGAAAATACATCCTGCATATCAGATATTTATATTATGATTTGTAACAGTAGTAGTTATGAAGTAGCACAGAAAATGATGTTATGGTTGGGGGCCACCACAAGATGAGGTATTAAGGGGTGGCGGCATTAGGAAGGTCAGGAAACACTGTTCTGGGTGATGATGAACCAATCTCCAGGCATCATCTCCTTTGCATGATTTGAGCCCTGGGTCCCATCTCTCGAGCTCTGGGAGTGTTTCACTGAAGGAAGAGAAGGTTAATAAGAGACCCCATTGAGGAGAAGGGGTTCCAACGGCAAGGAAAGAGCTTCCACCTGAACCTGAGGAAGAACCTTCAGAGGGCCAGCCTCCCTCTTTGTTCCTGTCGACAAGAGGCCTCTGCTTCGCCGCCGCCTCCCTCCTCTTCCCTGCCGCCGATCAATAGGCCTACAGCCTTTTCATGGATCATACATGCAAAGAGTAGATTTCTGGAATCGATGGCGAGGAGAGGCCCTTGGAGCCGTTTCCAGGGCAACGGGAGCCTCGGGTTGCTGATGAACCCTTCTCTGCCAGCCGGTATCTTGGCCAAAGCGGCTGCCGCCATGACACCAAAGCCCAATGGGGCCCAATGGCCCAACAGCAGCCCAAAGGGAAGGGACAGCATCAAACATACCTAAGATTTGGCTTGAAGTCATTGTCATTTATGCAGTTGAATGAATGAATGTCGAGGGAGGGAAGGAAGGAAGAAAGGAGGGAAGGAAAAAAGGAAATAAGAGGGTGGAAATGAAAGAGAAGAAAGAACGAAGGAAGCGAAAAGGAAAGAAGGAAAGGAAGAAAAGAAGGAAAAGGTGAGAAGAGAGGGAAGGAAAAAACATGAGGAAGGGAGTCATAAGGAAGAAAGGGAGGGAGGGAGAGAAGATGAATAAGGAAAGAAGAATAGATAAATATGGAAGGAAATAGAAGGGATGGAGGAAAAGACGAGAAGAGAAAGACAAGAATAGAAAACTATGGAAGGAAAGAGGATGGAAGGATATTAGAAGGGATGGAGGAAAAAGAAGAGAAGAGAAAAACAAGAATAGAAAAAAATGGAAGGAAAGGAAAGAGGAAGGAGGGAAGGAAATAGGGATGGAGGAAGAAAAAGGGAAGAGGGAAGGAAATAGGGATGGAGGAAGAAAAAAGAAAGAGAAGAGAAAGCAAAGACTAGAAATATGTGGAAGGAAAAAAGAAGAAGGGAAGAGGAGAATAGGAAAATATGGAAAGAAAGAAAAGAGGAAGATAGGAAGGAAGGAAGGAAGGAGGAGGAAATGACAGAAGAAAGAAGGAAGCAAGGGAAAAGGAAAGAAGGGAAGGAAGGAAAAAAGGAAAAGGTGAGAAGAGAGGGAAGGAAAAAACACGAGGAAGAGCGTCATAAAGAAGAAAGGGAAGGAGGGAGAGAAGATGAATAAGAAGGAAAGAAAAATAGACAAATATGGAAGGAAAGAAGGAAATAGAAGGGATGGAGGAAGAGACGAGAAGAGAAAGGCAAGAATAGAAAAATATGAAAGAGAAGGGAAGAGGAAGGCGAGAAGGAAGGAAATAGAGATGGAGGAAGAAAAAAAGGAAGAGGGAAGGAAATAGGGATGGAGGAAGAAAAACAAAAGAGAAGAGAAAGCAAAGACTAGAAAAATATGGAAGGAAAGAAGAAGGGAAGAGGAGAATAGGTAAATATGGAAGGAAAAGGAAGAAAGGAAGAAAGGAAGGAAGAAAGGCAGACAATAGGAGAAAGAAGAAGGGAAGAGAAATAAATAAATAAATAAATAGAAAAATAGAAAAATATGGATGGAAATAAGGAAAAAATATGGAAGGAAAGGAAAGATAAAGGACCTTATTCCCTTCCTTCCCTATTTTTCTATTTCTTGCGCAAATTAATTAATAGAGACTGCACTGATGGAGCTTCGGCAATGAACCTTTGATGTGCACAGACAGCTGGCATTGTGGCTGCTTATTAATTCTGCCATTAATTGCCACAGAGGTTCCAATTAGCAATGGGGGAACGGGACCTATTCCAGGTCAGACTGGAGTGCCCTCATGGCCTCGTCCAATTCAAGGATTGTAAGATTATGACGGGATCCCAGCTGAACTGTTTAAAATCTCGAAAGAGGATGCTGTCAAGGTGTTGCATGCCATATGCCAGCAAATATGGAGAACACAAGAATGGCCATCAGATTGGGGAAAAATCAACTTATATCCCCATATCAAAAAAAGGGAAATGCTAAAGAATGCTCAAACATTCATCCAGTGGCACTTATTTCACATGCCAGTAAGGTAATGAGTGTGTGGGTCGTAATAAATGGTGGCAAGTTCTTGGTGTTCTGGGGATACCAAGTCACCTTGTCTGTCTCCTGAGGAATCTGTATAACAACCAAGTAGCAACAGTAAGAACAGACCACGGAACAACAGACTGGTTCAGGATTGGGAAAGGAGTACGGCAGGGCTGTCCACTCTCACCCGACCTATTCAACTTGTATGCAGAACATATCATGCACCGTGTGGGGCTTGACGAATCCAAGGCTGGAGGTAAAATTGCTGGATGAACATTAATAACCTTAGATAGACCTAAAAATTGGGAAGGTCTCTTATAGGTTGAAGGCCTTCTTATTGTTAGGGAGGTCTTCTTGCCATTAGTAAGATCTTCCTGATGAGAAGACTTTCTAACCATTTGGAAAACCTTGGCAAGATGACCTCCCTAACAATAAGAAGCCATTCCAACCACAAAGAAACTCTTCCGGCCATTAAAAAGACCTTCCTAACAATAAGACCTTCCAAACATTGATGACATTCCCAGTGAGAAAACCTTCCTGATAGCAAAGACTTATAAGGGTCCTTCACAATGAGAAGAAGACCTTCTAGCCATCAGGAGGACCTTACTAATGTCAATAATAACAATAAGAAGGTCTTCCAACCATGAAGATGTCCTTCCTAACAATAAGAAGACCTAACAATTGGGAAGATCTCCTATAGGTTATTGTTAGGGAGGTCTTCTTGCTATTAGTAAAATCTTCTTGATGAGAAGACCTTCTAATCATTAGGAAGACCTTACTAATGGCAAGATGTCCTCCCTAACAATAAAAAGGCCTTCCAACCATGAAAGCCCTTCCAGACATTAAGAGGACCTTCCAACCATGAAAAAGATCTTCCCAACAATAAGACCTTCCAACATTGATGGCATTCCCATTGAGATCTTCCCAATGATTCCAACCTATAAGAGACCTTCCCAATGAGAAGAAGACCTTCTAACCATTAGGAAGACTTTACTAATGTCAATAATAACAATAAGAAGGTCTTCCAACCATGAAGATGTCCTTCCTAACAATAAGAAGACCTAACAATTGGGAAGATCTCCTATAGGTTATTGTTAGGGAGGTCTTCTTACTATTAGTAAAATCTTCTTGATGAGAAGACCTTCTAATCATTAGGAAGACCTTACTAATGGCAAGATGTCCTCCCTAACAATAAGGCCTTCCAACCATGAAAGCCCTTCCAGACAATAAGAGGACCTTCCAGACATTAAGAGGTCTTCCCAACAATAAGACCTTCCAAACATTGATGGCATTCACATTGAGATCTTCCCAATGATTCCAACCTATAAGAGACCTTCCCAATGAGAAGACCTTCTAACCATCAGGAAGACTTTACTAATGTCAATAATAACAATAAGAATGTCTTCCTACCATGAAGATGTCCTTCCTAACAATAAGAAGACCTAACAATTGAGAAGGTCTCTTATAGGTTGGAGGCCTTCTTATTGTTAGGGAGGTCTTCTTGCCATTAGGAAGGTCTTCCCGATAGCTTGCCAAAATTAGGGTGCACATTAAACTCGTGCCAGACGGTAACCTTAGTTCTGAAACTGAAGGCAAAGGAGAAGTAGCTTCAGGAGCACCTCTTTGAGGAACATCACTTCTAATTTAATGGCCATGGCTCGATGCTATGCAATCTTGGGATCTGTAATTTGGTGAGGCTTCAGAATTCTTTGGCAGAGAAAGCTCAAGGCCTTGCCAAACTGAAGCCCTCCGGATCCCATAGCATTGGATCAAGGCAATTAAAGTGGATTCATTCTATAGCCAAAATGCACCCCAAGGTTTTCCTTTTTGTAGCTGGAAGCTTTGGTGTCCTGACACAATTATTTATGATGTAGGAATCCTAAGCAGGCAGCAACTTTAATGCACACCTTTCTTGGCCAAATCACAAGGAAGGCACCTGTGTATTACATTCATCAGCAAATCCTTTATTTGGTTTCAGGGTTTGGGAAATGGAGGTGTGCATTAGATTCGATGGCGCATTAGACTCGAGACAAGATGGAGAAAAATAAAGTGGCAAGTGCCGGCCCTGCAGATATGGGCACATTATTATTGTTATCATTATGGGTCCAGCTTACTTGAAAAACTCACAGCAACCCATTGTTATTGTTGTTGTTGTTGTTGATTTTAACTTGACAGGGGAGTGTGTCCCTGTTGGTTCTCTTGGACTCTAAGCGGACTTCAATACCATAGACCAGGGGTCCTCAAACTTTTTAAACAGAGGGCAAGGTCACAGTCCCTCAGACTGTTGGAGGGCCGGATTATAATTTGAAAAAAAAGAATGAATTCCTATTCACACTGCACATATCTTATTTGTAGAGCAAAAACACTTAAAAACAATACAATAATTAACATGAAGAACAATCTTAACAAATATAAACTTATTAGTATTTTCAAGTGTGGGCCTGCTTTTGGCTGATGAGATAGGATTGTTGTTGTTGTGTGCTTTCAAATCATTTCAGACTTAGGTTGACCCTGAGTGAGGGCCAGGTAAAAGACCTTGGAGGGCCATATCTGGCCCCCGGGTCTTAGTTTGAGGACCCCTGCCGTAGACCATGGTATCTTTCTGGAGTGTCTTGTGGGAATGGGACTTGGAGGTTCTGTTTTACAATGGCTCCAATCCTTCCTGGAGGATCGCACCCAGAAGATGTTGCTGAGGGACACCTGGTTGGTCCCACGGCCTTTGTCCTGTGGGGTCCTGCAGGGCTCAGTATTGTTCCCTATGTTATTTAACATCTACATCAGTGTTTCTCAACCTTCCTAATGCTGCGACCCCTTAATACACTTCCTCAGGTCATGGTGTCCCCCAACCATAACATTATTTTCATTGCTGCTTCATAACTGTAATTTTGCTACTGTTATGAACTGTAATGTAAATATCCAATATGCAGGATGCATTTTCATTCACTGGACCAAATTTGGCACAAATACCCAAAACACCCAAATCCGAATACTACTGGGATTGGGTGAGGGATTGATTATGTCATTTGGGAGTTGTAGTTGCTTTCATTTATAGTTCACCTACAATCAAAGAGAATTCTGAACTCCACCAACAATACAATTGAACAAAACTTGGCACACAGAACTCCCATGATCAACAGAAAATACTGGAAGGGTTTGATGGGCATTGACCTTGAGTTTTGGATTTGTAGTTCACCTATATCCAGAGAGCATTGAGGGCTCAAACAATGATGGAACTGGAACAAACTTGGCAAGAATACTCAATATGCCCAAATGTGAACACTGGTGGCATTTGGGGAAAATAGACATTGACATTTGAGAGTTGTAGTTGCTGGGATTTATAGTTCACCTACAATCAAAGAGCATTCTGAACCCCACCAATGATAGAATTGGCCCAAACTTCCCATGCATAACCCCCATGACTGACAGAAAATTCTGTGTTTTCTGATGGTCTTTGACAACCCCTCTGACACCCCCTCGCGACCCCCCCCAGGGGTCCCGACCCCCAGGTTGAGAACCACTGATCTACATGAAGCCACTGGGAGAGATTATCTGGAGTTTTGAAGTTTGATTCCATCTGTACACGGAGGACATCCAACTCTATCACTCTTTTCCACCTTCTGCTAAGGAAACTGTCCAGGTCCTGAACCAGTGCTCATTCTCATGTTTATTTATTAATTCCCAGGTTATCCTTCCAAGGAAGGCCTTGGTAGAGCCCCAATCCATTGTGTCTGAACATCTTTATCAAGGTCTTTGAGGCTCGTCCTTCAGCTCCTTGTTGCTCTGTCTGCGGTCCTGATACTGCAAGTGTTGAACCCAGTTGGTGGCAAGCCAATAGGGGTGTGTGAAATGGCACAGAATCCATTCTGTTTTGTTCTGTGTGTTGTCGAAGGTTTTCATGGCCAGAATCACTGGGTTGCTGTGTGGCTGTCTGGCCATGTTCCAGAAGCATTCTCTCCTGACATTTCACCCACATCTATGGTAGGCATCCTCAGGGGTTGTGAGGTTGGAAACTAGGCTAGTGAGGTTTAGATATCTGTGGAATAATGTCCAGGGTAGGAGAAAGAAGTCTTGTCTGCTGGAGGCAAGTGGGAATGTTGCAGTTGGCCACCTTGATTAGCATTGATTTCCAGTAATAAAAAACTCTAAACTCAGGACAGTAAATAAAGAGGAACACTAAAAAAAAGGGGGGGGGGGTTCCAGGCAGGAAACAATCGGGGCCAGCTAACACTCTCAATAAAGGATTTTCCCCAGGCAGGAAGCAGCCAGAATTTGAAGCTGCAAGGCCATTCGATGCTAATCAAGGTGGAGCTCATCTCCATTTCTAAGCCAAAAAGCCGGCATTATCTGTAGACACCTCCAAGGTCATGTGGCTGACATGACTGCATGGAGCGCCATTACCTTCCCGCAGAAGCGGTACCTATTGATCTATTCACACTTGCACGTTTTTGAACTGCTAAGTTGGCAGAAGCTGGGCCTAATAGCAGGAGCTCACCCCGCTCCCCAGATTCAAACTGCCAACCTTTCGGTCAGCAAGTTCAGTAGCTCAGTGGTTTAACCTGCTGCACCAACATGATATAGATCTGGGATATTACAATAAATTATAAATTAACATGTAATATTAAGATTAAAAGAGGGTTACTGAAAAAGGATGATTTTTGGGAAGATATGGGGAAAATGTATAGAATTTGTATATATAGAAGGTAAGGGGAACAAACCTGTTACAGAAACAATGGAGTTTTGGAAATAAGTATTGTAACTGGCTGGTCTGGGATGCAGGGTCATCACTAGGTGGTGTAAACAAGGGGAAGGCAGATAGAGGTAAAGACCAAGTATGTAATAGAGCAAGACAATTAACATATTATAGGAATCAAGTCATACATATTTCTGGAAGAGAAATAATCTATCAGACAAATGGCAAAGCTATTTAACCTCAGCAGACTGAAAGCCAAAACCAAGGTCACAATAACATCTGTTATAGAACTCCAATATGCCGATGATAACATAGTCTGTGCGCATTCAGAAGAAGATCTACAAACCACTCTAAACACCTTTCCAGAAACATACAAGAAGCTCGGCCTCTCATTGAACATAGAGAAAACCAAAGTGCTCTTCCAGCAGTCACCAGGCAATCCCTCTGCAATGCCAGAAATACAGCTTAATGGTGTAACGGTAGAAAATGTTGATCATTTCCATTCCCTTGGCAGCCATCTATCCACAAAAGTCAACACTGACACAAAGATACAATACCGCCTGAGCTCTGCAAGTGCAGCATTCTTCCAAATGAAGCAGAGAGTGTTTGAGGATCGGGACATCCGTAGGGAGACCAAGGTGCTTGGTTATAAAGCTACTAGCGGTCCCCTGCCACGCGTTGCTGTGGCCCAGTCTGTTGATCTGGAAAGTAAAGTAATGAGAAAGTGTTGGTTTCTAATATATGTAATGTCTTTATGCTTGTGGGTAAACAGTATTTCTTGCTGTTTCGTTGTCAGTGTTGATGTGGAGAGTGTCTGGTTTGCCCACCCTGGAATATGCAACATATAATTGTCCTTCTTTAAGGGTCCCTTTCAAATCTATGATACTATATCTCTCTGTGTGTGAATCATATTATCTATCTATCTATCTATCTATCTATCTATCTATCTATCTAAGGGAGTTGGACTGGATGGCCTTAAGTATTTTCTGCTGGTCGTGGGTGTTCTGTGTGGGAAGTTTGTCCCGATTCTGTCGTTCGTGGGGTTCAGAATGCTCTTTGATTGTAGGTGAACTGTGAATCCCAGGGCCTACAACTCCCAAATGTCAAGGTCTATTTTCCCCAAACTCCATCTGTGTTCATATTTGGGCGTATTGAATGCTTGTGCCAAGTGTGGTCCAGATCCATCACTGTTTAAGTCCAAAGTGCTCTCTGGATGTATATGAACTACAACTCCCAGACTCAAGGTCAATGGCCACCAAACCCTTCCAGTATTTTCTGTTGGTAATGGGAATTCTGTGTGCCAAGTTTGGTTCAATTCCATCATTGATGGAGTTCAGAGTGCTCTTTTATTGTAGGTGAACTATAAATTCCAGCAACTACAACTCTCAAATGACAAAATCATAATTTTTTGAGTGATGGTCACTCCTTGTGTTGTGAGATGTTTTGCTGCCAAATTTGGTGTGATTTCGTTCATTGGTTCTTTTGTTTTTAAGGAATTCATTACGCACAGAGCATTTTTATATATATAGATTGTCCTCCCGACCCTGTTATATGCCTGCAAAACATGGACTGTCTACAGACATTACACTAAATTCCTGGAATGATTCCATCAACGTTGCCTCTGAAAAATCCTGCAAATCTCTTGGGAAGACAGGCGGGCAAATGTCAGCATGCTGGAAGAAGAAGCAAAGACCACCAGCATTGAAGCGAAGGTCCTACGCAGGACCAGCCATGTTGTCCGAATGCCCAATCACCGTCTCCCAAAGCAGTTACTTTACTCCCAACTCATGAATGGAAAACAAAATGTTGGTGGACAGGAAAAGAGATTTATTTATTTTTTGTCGTGTCAGGAGTGACTTGAGAAACTGCAAGTCGCTTCTGGTGTGAGAGAATTGACCATCTGCAAGGACGTTGCCCAGGGGACGCCTGGATGAATTGATGTTTTTATCATCCTTGTGGGAGGCTTCTCTCATGTCCCCGCATGAAGAGCTGGAGCTGATAGAGGGAGCTCATCCGCCTCTCCCCGGATTTGAACTTGCGACCTGTCGGTCTTCAGTCCTGCTAGCACAGGGGTTTAACTCACTGTGCCACCGGGGGCTCCAGGAAAAGAGATTGAAAGATGAGTTTAAAGCTAACCTTAACAATTGTGGCAGAGACACAGAGAACTGGGAAGCCCTGGCCCTTGAAGGCTCTAGTTGGAGGTCAGCTGTGACCAGCAGTGCTGAGGAATTTGAAGAGGCACAAATGTAGGGCAAAGGGGAGAAACATGCTAAGAGGAAAGCACATCAAGCCAACCCTGACCGGAACTGCCTTCCACCTGGAAACAGATGTCCTCACTGTGGGAGAACACGTGGGTCAAGGATAGGGCTCTACAGTCACCTACGAATCCATCACCAAGACCGTACCCTTGGAAGGCCATCATACTCAGTCAACGAGGGATCGCCTAAGTAAGCATAGTAAGTAATTTCTGTATTGCAAATCTGTTATGGGGAAGTGGCATGTATAAGAATGTTTAAGCACTGAATATGAAAAATTCACAATTATTTAAATAAAATTTATTTTAAAATGATTTAAAATATATCATACATAAAGAAAACAAAATGGATTTGCACACCCCTAGTGACCACCAAGCTCTTGGGACCATTGATGGTCTCCATGGCTCCGCAAGGAGGCCTCTCCCATCAACAGGGCTGTGGAGGTGGCCAGCTCTGTTATCTGTGGTCCCCAAAATAGATGTGGCGTATCGGAAGAAGCAATGGAGCACAGAGAGGGATAACGGGGCGGAACGGATGCCCTCCCAGATGGGCTATCAGTGATTGTCCGGGGAGCTTAAGTGGGTACCTGGCTGCCACCTCGGCTCATCCCTCGGCTCCGGAAGCCAATGTGTGGGATCCCCGGGCCATCTCCTGCATCGCTCCCGACATCGTGACGGCGCACGGGCCTTAATGGGCCATCTCTGATGTTTTATTGTCTCTTTTAAAAGTGTAATTAGTTCAAGTGTAAATACACACAAGGAAAAAAAAGGGCCCTTGGTTAATTAAGAATTTTTAAACAGGGGGAAGAGAGACAGTAACCAAGAGATGTTCCGGAAACATTAACCAACCCACGGCGAGTATCATAAAATTGATTGAAGGGATGGAAGCAACCTGGAAAGAGGGGAAACTGGACCGGCTTATGGAGAACTTGGGGGGGAAGAGACAGCGGGGAGACGGGTGAATTATCTCTGGAAATGGACCTCCGTTGATCCTCCCTGGCGATGGAGTGCATTTTGCGGACGCCGTTTATGGCACCGGGTCTCTGGCGAAATGGCTAATGATTTTGGATGCATTAATGCGAATAATGGACAGCGGTCATATATTGTTTAAAGAGGCAGAGAGGAGCCTTTTAATGCTGACATGTATATAGATCTCAGGAGCGCATTGGAGGACCTCATCTCCGTATGGCCTAGAATCAGTTTTGCGTCATTTGGGGCCGATAAGATGGCATTTCAACAGGGGAAAAGACCCGCAACTGTCCACTTCTTCTCCAGTTCTTTCCTCCCTAGGATTTTCCCTTTCCAAACACATTGGTCCAATTGGCACCATGGAAAAAAGTAGAGGAATATCTAGATTCACTATGGATGCTAATGGGAAGCACCTAGGTTGGAGGACTTTCAGCCTTTTGCAGATACTTGGTTCTGAATAGCAAAGAATAGCCGATTTCGCCAGCATCTATATTAGCCGTCTGATTGCTCTCCTGTGGAAGGCTCATTTGCGGACAATAGAGACAAATGGCGCTCAAACCATCAGCGAAAAACACTGCTAATTTACACCCAACTGACGCTTAAAATTTACTCCCTGATTGGCCTAAAATGGAGGAAGAAAATAGGAGACTCTCTCTCTGTGAAGTGCAGAGATTTTAAGACTCTCTCGGACAAGTGCCAGAAGGTCTGGAAAGGATCGATGAGCCATTTTCTTCCTGAGTGCTACTCCTCCTCCTTCTTTTCAAAGGCTGTAAATTCATAACTTTGTGGGAAAAAAGAAATCCAATGAAATCATAGAGCAGACCCCAAGGGCCATCCAAACCAACCCCATTTGGTCATATAGAAATACAGAACTAAAGCCCTCCTGAAAGATGCTCATCCAAATTCTGTTGAGAAATCTCCAAAGATATAGAGCCCATCATTCTCTGAGACAATGGACCTCCAAAAATGGGCCTCCAAAGACAGAGACTCCCTTACCCTCTAAGACAATGGACCTCTGAAGATGGACCTCCAAAGATGGAGAGCCCATCACCCTCTGTGCCAATGGACCTCTGAGGGGGCCTCCAAAGATGGAGAGCCCATTGCCCTCTGAGACAACGGAGCTCTGAAGACGGACCTCCAAAGTCAGAGAGCCCATCATCCTCAGGCAATTGACCTCAAAGATGGACCTCCAAAGATGGACAACCCATTACCCTGTGAAACAATGGACCTCCAAAGATGAACCTCCAAAGATTAACAGTCCATCATCCTCTGAGGTAATGGACCTCTGAAAATGGGCCTCCAAAGATGGAGAGCCCATCACCCTCTGAGACAATGGACCTCTGAAGACGGGCCTCCAAAGATGGAGAGCCTATCACCCTCTGAGACAATGGACCTCCAAAGACAGATAGCCCATCACCCCCTGAGACAATGGACCTCTGAAGATTTGCTTCCAAAAATGGAGAGCCCATTACCCTCTGAGACAATGGACCTCCAAAGATGGATAGTCCATCACCCTCTGAGACAATGCACCTCCAAAGGTGGACCTCCAAAGATTAACAGTCCATCACCCTCTGAGGCAATGGACCTCTGAAGATGGGCCTCCAAAGATGGATAGCCCATCACCCTCTGAGACAATGGACCTCTGAAGATGAGCCTCCAAAGTTGGAGAGCTAATCACTCTTTGAGACAATGGACCTTCA
This sequence comes from Anolis sagrei, assembly GCF_037176765.1. Taxonomy (NCBI): domain Eukaryota; kingdom Metazoa; phylum Chordata; class Lepidosauria; order Squamata; family Anolidae; genus Anolis; species Anolis sagrei. The sequence goes on from NC_090034.1 coordinate 53,203,040, forward strand.
AAAATGGGCCTCCAAAGACAGTGGACCTCTGAAGATGGGCCTCCAAAGATGGAGAGCCCATCACCCTCTGAGACAATGGCCCTCCAAAGACGGATAGCCCATCACCCCCTGAGACAATGGACCTCTGAAGATGTGCCTCCAAAAATGGAGAGCCCATTACCCTCTGAGACAATGGCCCTCCAAAGACAGATAGCCCATCACCCCCTGAGACAATGGACCTCTGAAGATGTGCCTCCAAAAATGGAGAGCCCATTACCCTCTGAGACAATGGCCCTCCAAAGACGGATAGCCCGTCACCCCCTGAGACAATGGACCTCTGAAGATGTGCCTCCAAAAATGGAGAGCCCATTACCCTCTGAGACAATGGACCTCCAAAGATGAATAGTCCATCACCCTCTGAGACAATGGACCTCCAAAGATGGACCTCCAAAGATTACCAGTCCATCACCCTCTGAGGCAATGGACCTCTGAAGATGGGCCTCCAAAGATGGAGAGCTCATCACTGTCTGAGACAATGGACCTCCAAAAATGGGCCTCCAAAGACAGTGGACCTCTGAAGATGGGCCTCCAAAGATGGAGAGCCCATCACCCTCTGAGACAATGGACCTCCAAAGACAGATAGCCCATCACCCCCTGAGACAATGGACCTCTGAAGATGTGCCTCCAAAAATGGAGAGCCCATTACCCTCTGAGACAATGGACCTCCAAAGATAGATAGTCCATCACCCTCTGAGACAATGGACCTCCAAAGATGGACCTCCAAAGATTAACAGTCCATCACCCTCTGAGGCAATGGACCTCTGAAGATGGGCCTCCAAAGATGGAGAGCCCATCACCCTCTGAGACAATGGACCTCCAAAGACGGAATTTCCCATCACCCCCTGAGACAATGGACCTCTGAAGATGTGCCTCCAAAAATGGAGAGCCCATTACCCTTTGAGACAATGGACCTCCAAAGATAGATAGTCCATTACCCTCTGAGACAATGGACCTCCAAAGATGGACCTCCAAAGATTAACAGTCCATCACCCTCTGAGGCAATGGACCTCTGAAGATGGGCCTCCAAAGATGGAGAGCCCATCACACTCTGAGACAATGGACCTCCAAAAATGGGCCTCCAAAGACAGTGGACCTCTGAAGATGGGCCTCCAAAGACGGAGAGCCCATCACCCTCTGTGACAATGGACCTCTGAAGGGGCTTCCAAAGATGAAGAGCCCATTGCCCTCAGAGACAACAGAGCTCTGAAGATGGACCTCCAAAGACAGAGAGCCCATCACCCTCAGGCAATTGGCCTCAAAGATGGACCTCCAAAGATGGACAACCCATTACCCTGTGAGACAACAGACCTCCAAAAATGGACCTCCAAAGATTAACAGTCCATCATCCTCTGAGGCAATAGACCTCTGAAAATGGGCCTCCAAAGATGGAGAGCCCATCACCCTCTGAGACAATGGACCTCCAAAGATGGACTTCCAAAGATTAACAGTCCATCACCTTCTGAGGCAATGGACCTCTGAAGATGGGCCTCCAAAGATGGACAGCCCATCACCCTCTGAGTCCATTAACAAACAGTTCTCGTGATCCAAGAAGTTCTTCCAAATGTTTAGATGGAATCTCTTTGAATTCTTTGGTTTATGTTCAAGTCTCTGAAGTTGGCTCCATCTCCTCCGTGACATCACCTCGAATATTCAAAGATGATTCTTTGCTATCTCACTTCTCCATCTTCTTCAAGCTAAACATCTCCATAAGCTGTTCCTGGTGGAGGCTTTCCAGACCTTTGGTCCTCTTGGTTATACTTTGAGCTCACAGCCTTCTAACATTGGTAGGCCTCAGACCCACTACAGCTAGTTCAACCACTGTTAAAACAATCAGGGTAGAAAAAACACAAAGGCACACATACCCTCTGCTCAACATTTTGTTTCCCTAGGTGTTCCTCCTGACACCAAGATCTCCCCACATCCCTTGCCTGAGCTAAATGCAGACACTTATAAAATATGGAAGATGCCTTCAGGCCATAGATGGGGGCATCGAGAGGTGGGTTATCTTCTGCTTGGTTCACTGGGAAGAAAGATGGATGTGGGGGGGGGGGAGAAGAGAGGGATGAGGTAGAGGAGATGGGAGGAGAGTGGAAGAGATGGTGAAGAGAGTGGAAGGGAGAGAAGAGAAAGTAGAAAAGGAAGAGGAGGAGGAAGAGGAGGAGGAAGAGGAGGTGAAGACAGTAGAGGGGGAAGAAGAGGAAGTAGAAGAGGAAGAAGAGGAGGAGGAAGAGTGAGAGAAATGAGAGATGGGGAAGAGGAGAGAGAGGACGAAGAAAGACGAGGTAGAGAGAGAAAAGAGGAGGAGGAGGAGGAGGAGGAGGAGAAAGAACGAAGAGGAAAAGGGGATAAATTATTTTTGTCTAAACTTTTAAAAATCCTCAAAAATCTGTAGATGTGTGAATCTTTTTGAAACTCCTGGGGATTGATGCATTGGTAATCTTGTGCATAATATATAAAATTCAAGTAGATAGCTCTTGTAGTTTTTAAAAGATGTTGTTTATAAATCCTTTGAAAATTCCCCAAAAATCTGTGGATAAATGAAACATTCTGAAATTGGGTTGGCTAACAGTGGTCAATGTGTTCTATCATTGTAGCAAGATTCACTCCAATAGCTTTGAAAATGAGGGAGATAGGAGCCTCTGAAGTTTCCCCAATTATAGTAATAACTATAACAAATTATTTATTTATGTACAATATTTATATTCCACCCTTCTCACCCTCAGAGCAGATCACAGAACACATATACCGCAAACTTTCAATCCTGCTTCTACACTGACAATACAGACAATTGTACATAGAAAGGTATATATAGGCTTTGCCATCTTCGGCATCTTGGAGGATATATTCAGTTCCAGCCACAGGGGGTGCTGTTGCTCCATCTTCCCAGCCTATGTTTGTAAATTTCCTCCTTGATCGAATTGCTGCCATTTTTCTGGCATTTCCTTATGGGTGCCTTAAATGCCCCCCTTCTTAAGTGGTATCTATTTATCTACTCACATTGCTGTTTTCGAAACTGCTAGGAAGGCAGAAGGTGGACAACAGGCCAGGAGCTCATCCTAACCCAGTCTTCAAACTGTCAACCTTTCAGCTGGCGGTTAATTTTTCACTAACTATACTTTAGAATAGCATTTCTCAACCTGGGGGTCAGGACCTCTGGGGAGGGTCACGAGGGGGTGTCAAAGGGGTTGCCAAAGGCCATCAGAAAACACAGTATTTTCTGTTGGTCATGGGGGTTCTGTTTGGGAAATTTGGTCCAATTCTATCATTGGTGGAGTTCAGAATGCTCTTTGATTATAGGTGTAAATCCCAACAATTACAAATCCCAAATGCCAAGGTCTATTTTCCCCAAACTCCACCAGTGTTCACATTTGCACATATTGAGTATTCATGCCAAGTTTGCTCCAGATCCACCATTGCTTGAGTTCACAGTGCTTTCTGGATATAGGTGAACTACAACTCCCAAACTCAAGGCCAAAACCCACCAAACCCTTCCAGTATTTTCTGTTGGTCATGGGAGTTATGTGCCAAGTTTCATTCAATTCCATTGTTGATGGAGTTCAGAATGCTCTTTGATTGTAGGTGAACTATAAATCCCAGTAACTACAACTACCAAATGACAAAATCAATCCCCTGCCCCAACCCCACCAGTATTCCAATTTGAGTGTATCGGGTATTTGTGCCAAATTGGTCCAGTGAATGAAAATACATCCCGCAGATCAGATATTTACGTTACGATTCACAACAATAGCAAAATTACAGTTACGGAGTAGTAACGAAAATAATGTTAGGGACGGAGGTCACCACAACATGAGGAACTGTATTAAGGGGCCGTGGCATTAGGAAGGCATTAGAATGCAAATGAAGTGCTAGCACCCCACAGTCTTGTAATGGTTTTTGGACAATTTTTTAAAAAATGGATCGCACATCGCTAGTAACGACAATGATGGAGCTTCGACGTTGCCGTTCCATCGGATGGTGCCACTTCGCTTGGCAAGTTAGAGGGTTTGTCCCTCATTATTTTCACAGAACAATTCTTATTTCCAGCTTCTCCTCCTTACCGGCGACCCCTTCCTCTCCTGACCTTCTGCCAACCCATGATCCGGAACGGAGTGAATGCGACATGGCAACAGATGCCGAAATGTCGGATGCCTCGGGCGACCAGCCCCTTGGAGGCCGACCAAGTGGGAATTCGATGCATCCCTCAATCTGCCTGAAACGCAGAGAAAAGATATATATAGAATGTGCTAAGCCAACAGTGTGATGCAGCAGCCCAAAAAGGCTAATGCAGTCCTGGCCTGCATCGGGAAGAGTCTAGTGTCCGGATTCAGCTCAAGAATTAATGCAGTTTGTCGTCACTTGAACTACCATGGGATCATTGGCGCTGGAGTTTTACCATAGGCCTTCTTGACAAATCCCAGGATTCCATTGCATTGAGGCATAGCTTTGTTATGTGTATTTTAATATGTATTTTGTGGAAATATGTTTTCATATGTGCATTTTGTAGAATGTTTTTAGATGATTGCGTGTTTTTAGCAATGTTGTGGCCCGCCTCAAGTCACGAGGAGAGGTACATAATAATAATAATAATAATAATAATAATAATAATAATATGTAAACTCTGTAATGTAGACTCTGCAAGGAAGCAAGGATGAAACAATAGGTCACATCCTCAGCTGCTGCAAGAAGATCGCGCAGACAGACTACAAGCAGAGGCACAACACTGTTGCTCAGATGATTCATTGGAACTTGTGCCACAAACACCATCTGCCTGCAACAAAGAACTGGTGGGATCACAAGCCGGAAAAAGTTACAGAGAATGAACATGCCAAACTCCTCTGGGACTTCCGAATTCAGACAGACAGAGTTCTGGAGCACAACACTCCTGACCTCACAATCGTGTTAAAAAACAAAGTATGGATCGTCGATGTCGCAATCCCAGGTGACAGCAGGATTGCAGAGAAACAACTGGAAAAACTGACACAATATGAGGATTTAAAAATCGAACTGCGAAGACTCTGGCACAAACCAGTCAAGGTAGTCCCAGTGGTGATCGGCACACTGGGTGCAGTACCTAAAGACCTTGGCCTGCACTTAAACACAATCGGCGCTGACAAAATTACCATCTGTCAGTTGCAGAAGGCCACCTTACTGGGATCTGCACGCATTATTCGCTGATACTTCACGCAATCCTAGACACTTGGGAAGTGTCCGACGTGTGTCCAATTCAACAGCCAGCAGAGTGTCTGCAATGGACTCATCTTGTTGTGTTTCAAATAATAATAATAATAATAATAATAATAATAATAAGAAGAAGAAGAAGAAGAAGAAGAAGAAGAAGAAACACAACAAGATTAGTACACAGCAAGCAAGATCACTCTGCTGGCTGTTGTATTGATTGGATCACATGTCAGGCACTTCCCAAGTGTCCAGGACTGTGTGATGTATCGGCAAATAATGCGTGCAGATCCTAGTAGGTTACAGATGGCAATTTTATCAGCACCGATTGTGTTTAAGTGCAGGCCAAGGTCTTTAGGCACTGTGCCCAGTGTGCCGTTCACCACTGGGACCACCTTTACTGGCTTGTGCCACAGTCTTTGCAGTTCGATGATGATGATGATGTCCGGGTTATTAGAAGAAGTCATTTAAAAATTTAATGAAATGCATAATGTTGTGGGTGAACTACAACTGACATCATGCCAGGTTAACCTCGAAAAACTCCATAAATATTTAAAGTTTGTCATGTTGTCCCCAACATGACAAACAGTTTGCTCTAGATGCATCATCGGTGTGCTTTCTGGCTGTAGGATGAATGACAACTCTCACTATGGTGGGTCACTCCCGTCACATCCCTCCAGTATGTTCAGTCGGTCATGGGGGTTCTGTGTGCCAAGTGAGATCCAGGTCCATTATCAGTGGAGTGCAGAGTGTTCTTTGATTGCAGGTGAACTATACATCCCAGTACCTACAATTAACAAATGTCAAGGCCAATTCCCCCCAAAACCCACCAATATTCAAATTTGTGCGTATCGAGTATGTGTGCCAAATTTGGTGCAAATCCATTGTTGTTTGCATTCACAGTGCTCTCTGGATAAAGGTGAACTATAATTCCTAAAAATCAAGGTGAATTTGCCCTAAAGCACTGCTGTATTTTTGTTGTCATGGGGGTTCTGTGTGCCAAGTAAGGTCCAGGGCCATCGTTGGGGGGGTCCAGAGTGCTCTTTGATTGCTGGTGAACTATAAATCAAGGTGAATTCCTCCCAAACCTCTCCAGGATTTATCTTACGTCATGGGAGTTCAGTGTACCAAATGTGGTCCAGTTTCATTGTCAGTGGAGGTGACAGTGCTCTTACTTGATGCAGGGTGAACTACAACTTCTATAATATGGAGTCAAGCCTCCAAACTCCTCCAGTATGCTTAGCTGCTGATTAGTTCTGCTCTGTTTGTCGTGCAGACAGAACTGAAAAGAGTAGGAAAGGGATAAGGGAGAGAGGCAGTGGGTGGGTCATGCAAATTCCACACCAATGGAGAGAGTAAGAAACACTGGGGTGCCTGTGGCAGAGGAAACACAGAAATTCTAGGATGAAATGGTCCCTACATGAAAGCCTTCACTTGGGTGGTGGGCAGGGTGACGTTTTTGTGGAGGACATTGGCAGAGCTCTTGGACATGTACATGGCACTCTGTATAACCTGCAATGTCATCGGAGGGAGGGCTGTTGGTGTCTCCTGAGTAGTGAGAGCTACAGCTGTTTGTGGAGGCAGGAGCTTGTCTGTGTAAGTGGACACCCCTGCCATATAGACACATACATATTTTCACTTTTATTAGATAGATAGATAGATAGATAGATAGATAGATAGATAGATAGATAGCTCGATAGACAGATAGCTTCCATTACTGTAAACTGAAGCTGGTTCTGCACTGACTATGTAATCCAGTTTGAACTGCATTGTATGGTTTTACACTGGGTTCATAATGCAGTTCAAAGCAGTCCACGCTGTATTACTTGGTCAGCCTAGAACTGGCCTGCGTTTAAAGGGATGAAGACAAGGCCAAATCTAGCCATTCTTGGGTTTAGGCAAAAGCACACCCCTAAATGAAAGAAAACACCATTCAATCCCTTTCCACAGATGGCAGAGGCAGCCCTAGGTAATTTTCAAGGGTAAGCAAATAGCATTTTGGCGCCCCCGCCCACAACCAATCACTGATATATATTTTCTGTTCGTCGTGGGAATTCTGTGTGCTACATTTGGTTCAATTCCATCATTGGTGGAGTTCAGAATGCTTTTTGATTGTAGGTGAACTATACATCCCAGTAACGACAATTCGCATATGTCAAGGTCTAGTTTCCCCCAAGAGCGCCTCAAGAGCGCCCCTGGGCAAAATCAACTATACTGCAAATGCTTACTTTGCTTACTGGGTTGAGCCACCCCTGCAGATGGCCATCTCGTCTGACTCCCTTCTTACATGTGGGAAGTCACCATCAAATCCCTTCCAACTGACGGCCATACAGTTGAACCCTCTTCCATGTGGAAGGTCACCATCCAATCCCTCTTGACAGATGGCCCTCCAGTCCAACCTTCTTCTTCCACGGGGAAGGACACCATCTCAATAGATGGCCCTCCAGTCCAACTCCCTTCTTCCATGCGGGAAGTCACCATCGAATCCCTCCCAACATCGCTAACAGTCAACATGATTTATCAAAAGCAAGTCATGCCAGACTCATCTGATCTCTTTTTTTCGATAGAGTTACAAGCTGGGTAGATGCAGGGAGTGCAGCATATCTGGATTTCAGAAAGGCCTTCCTTCAACAAGGTCCTCCATGACCTTCTAGCAAGAAGTCCAATGTGGGCTAGGCAAAACTACAGTTAGCTGGATCTATAATAGGGGCGATTCTCCTCAATGCTTCCTCTTCATCCTGGAAAGAAGTGAGGAGTGGAGTGCCACAAGCAGGGTTCCGTCCTAGGCTCGGTTCTATTCAACACCTTTATTAATGACTTAATGCTGCTAATCACTAGTCGAATGCCTAGTCCCATAGCCAAGTCTTAAGTTTCTTTCTGAAAGACAGGAGGGAGGTGGCCAGTCTGATGTCTCTGGGGAGAGAGTTCCACAGATGGGGGGCCACTGCTGAGAAGGCCCTGTCCCTCATCCCCACCAATTGCATTTGCAATGGCGGTGGGTCCGAGAGCAGGCCTCTCCAGATGATCTTAAACTTCATGATGGTTCATAACAGGAGATACATTCGGACAGGAAGTCTGGCCCAGAACTGTCTAGGGCTTTAAAGGTTAAAACCAGCACTTTGAATGGTGCTTGGAAGCTGATCGGCAGCCAGTGGAGCTGGCATAACGGGGCGGGGGGGGGGGGGTGTATGTTCCCTGTATGCCGCTCCAGTGAGCAACCTGACTGCCAACTGTTGAACTAATTGAAGCTTCCGGGCAGTCTTCAAAGGCAGCCCCACGTAAAGTACGTTGCAGTAGTCTATTCTCTTTGCCTAGATCCAGGGAAGTCATGCTACCTCTCTATTCTGCTTTGGTCAGACCACTTTACCTGGAATCACATTGTGTCCCATCCTGGGCACTGCAATTGAAGGGAAATGTTGATTCTAAGCTGGAACGTGTCCAGAGGAGCGGATTTAAGAGCTCGGAAATGTTTAGCCTGCAGAAGACAAGGCTGAGAGGAGACATGATAAGGACCAATTATAAATATGTGAGGGGGTGTCATAGGGAGGAGAAAGCAAGCTTGTTTTCTGCTGCCCTAGAAACTAGGATGTGGGGCAATGGCTTCAAACTACCGGAAAGAAAGGGGATTCCACCTGAACATTAGGAAGAACTTCCTGACTGTGAGGGAGAACTGTTTAGCAGTGGAACTCTCTGCCCCAGAGTGTGGCGGAGTCTCTTTCTTTGGAAGGTTTTAATCAGAGGCTGGATGGCAATCTGTCAGGGTGCTTTGAATACAATTTTCCTTCTTCTTGGCAGGGGGTTGGACTGGATGGCCCATGAGGTCTCTTCCAACTCTAAGATTCTATTATTCTAAGATGGTCATCCAGTCTGATCTCCTTCTTCCATGCGGGAAGTCACCATCCAATCCCTCCCAACAGATGGCCATCCAGTCTGACTTCCTTCTTCCATGGGGATGGACACCATTCAGTCCCTCTCAACAGATGACCATCCAGTCTGACCCCCTTCTTCCATGGGGAAGGACACCATTCAATCCCTCTCGACAGACAACCATCCAATCTGACCCCCTTCTTACATGTGGGAAGTCACCATCCAATCCTCCCTGGTAGATGGCCACCCCGCTTCTACTTAAGACCCGAGAAAGAGGCTCCAATGGACTTGGGGGGCCCTCTTTCCTCCTTTTCTCCCCTCAATCTCTCTTTTTTCTTCTGAGAAATGCCTTTCCACATCAAGGCCTGGAGGCAGCCGAGCAGCTCCTGGAAATGCCAGTGGCTGGTTTCCACTGGGAGTCCGACTGGGCCTCCGGAAGCCGGATCCGCAGGCAAAAGGCCCCGGAGGAACGTCTGAGGCAGGCCGTCTTTCCCGGCAGGTTGGCAGCCGAGCGCAAGGCAGGCGGTCCATTAAGGGAAGCCCACGGCGGCTAGGCTTGACCTGGCGGGCCGAGACACCAAGACGGATTGAGGGAGGGAGGGAGGAAGAAGACGAAGGAGGAGGAGAAGGAAGAGAAGCTCGGAAAGATGCTTCTTCAGGGAAAGAACCCAAAGGACTTTCCTGTCCAATCCGAAAGTGGAAATGCCCGCTATTCACCAATTTGGTGAATGGCACTACAATGGAAGACATAAGCAATAACAGTGGTGCCAAACTGCATCAATTCTATAGTGTAGCTGCAGCCTCAGACAACAATGTGAGAACATTTGCAAAGTATTTGACTCTGGTCTAGGCCTATTGATAGAACGAAAGACGAGGGCATCATCAAACGCCAGTGCCGTGTTTTAGTGGATTGTGTTGTGTTTTCCGGCCGCTGCGGCTCACCCTCGACCGCCATTTGACTGATAGCCAGCAGTGTTGATTGGTTATTTATCCGGCTTTGATTTCTCGGGTTTACAGACTCCCTGCTCGGCGGTCCATAATGTCATAGTTTAATATTTATGAAGTGCCGAGCGTGCCGTCGAGAGCCGGATCGTTTTAGCGCTCTGTCAGGGAGTCAGGGGAAGAGTTGCAGGTTCCAGGAACGGCTTTTCTTCCCCCACAAAGAAAGCGCAAGTGCCCCCCCCCCCCCACTTTTTGGTATCACAAAGATCAAACGCATGCCATCAATAGCCAGGATGAGCTATGGTGAGGCATTGCTCGTACATCCCATATTCCCTCGATTCTAAGACACCATCAATGGTAAGGCAAGTTTGGTCCAGCTCAATTGTCGGTGGGGTTCTCAGCACTCTCTACATGTGGGTGGACTACAACTCCCAGCACTCTGGGTCAATCCTGCCACGTGTATTCCAGATTCATCACCAGAGTCACTGCACTCTCTGGATGTCGGTGGACTACAGCTCCCAACATCCTGGATCTCTCCCCCCTGCCCCCCTGCCCCCCAGCTTGGTCCAGATTCATCATTGATGGGTGGCACATCACTCTCTGTATGTGGATTGGATCTGGGTGAACTCTCTGGATGTGGGTGGACTACAACTCCCATCACCCTGGGTCAATTCCCACCACATTTGATCCAGAGCCATTACCAAAGTCACAGCACTCTCTGGATATGGGTGGATGACAACTCCCACAATCCAGGGTCAATCCCCCACTTTTGGTCCAGATCCATCACTGGTGGGTTCCACAGTGCTCTCTAGGCATGGGTGGACTACAACTCCCAACCTCCTGAGTCAATCTGCTAGTTTGGATAGATCCATCACAAGAGTCACAGTGTTCTCTGGAAGTGGGTGGACCACAACTCCCACCATCCTGGATCAATTTTCCTGTGTTTGGTCTATCAGTGGGAGTCACATCACTCTCTGTATTTTGATTGACTACAACTCCCATCACCCTGGGTCAACCCCTCAATGTTTGGTCCAGATCCTCTATTGGTGGGAGTCATGGCACTCTCTGGTTGTGGGTGGACTCTCTGGATGTGGGTGGACTACAACTCCCATCATCCTGGGTCAGTCTCCCCCATGTTTGTTCCAGCTTCATTAGTGAAGCTGACATAGCTCTCAATGTGAGTGGACTACAACCCTCATCATCTTGGGTCAATCCCCCAATATTTGGTCCTGATCCTCTGTTGGTGGGAGTCACAGTGTTTTCTGGATGTGGGTGGACTCTCTGAATGTGAGTGGACTACAATGCCCATCATCCTGGGTCAACCCCCCCAATGTTTGGTTCAGATCCATCACCAGAGTCACAGTGTTCTCTGGACATGGGTCAACTACAACTCCCATCATCCTGGATCAATTTTCCCTGTGTTTGGTCCATCAGTGGGAGTCACATCGCTCTCTGTATTTGGATTTACTACAACTCCCATCATCCTGGGTCAATCCCCCAACGTTTGGTCCAGATCCTCTATCAGTGGGAGTCATGGCACTCTCTGGATATCGGTGGACTTCAACTCCCACCATTCTGAGTCAATCCCCCAATATTTGGTCCAGATCCTCTGTCAGTGGGAGTCAAAGTGCTTTGTGGGTGTGGCTGGACTCTCTGGATATGAGTGGACTACAACTCCCATCATCCTGGGTCAATTCCCCCCAATGTTTGGTCAGGATCCATCACCAGAGTCACAGTGCTCTCTGGATGTGGGTGGACTACAACTCCCATCATCCTGGCTCAATCTTCCCTGTGTTTGGTCCGGCTTCATCAGCGCGGATCACATAGCTCTCTGGATGTGGTTGGACTACAACACCCATCATCCTGAGTCAATTCCTCCCAACATTTGGTCCAGATTCATCATCGATGGAGTCACAGCACTTTCTGATTGTGGGTGGACTCTCTGGATGTGGATGGACTGCAACTCCCATTACCCTGGGTCAATTCCCCCAAGCTTGGTCCAGATCCATCATCAGTGGGAGTCACAGTGCTCTGTGGGTGTGGGTGGATTACAACTCCCATCATCCTAGGTCAATCCCTTTAGTTTGGTCCAGAGCCATCTTTGGTGGGAGTCACTGAACTCTCTAGACATGAGTGGATTGCAACTCCCATCACCCTGGATCAATCCCTCCCCAATATTTGAAGTTGGTCACGATGGATCTGTGTGTCACATTTGGTCCATCACTGCTGGCCAAGACACAGCTCTTTGGATATGGGAGCCATCCTGAAAAATACATACATACATATTTTGACCTTTACTATATATAATGTAGAAGCACCCATGATTCTAAGGTGCCCCCCATTTTTAGAGATGTCTATATGTGGAGGAAAGTGAGCCTTAGAATCCAATAAATACTGCAGTATATATATGGCATGCCTCCTAACCGTTTCAGATCCAAAACAAGGAACAATACATCAGACTTCAGTGTTAGCCCTCAGGGGCGGTCATCGTGGTCTCCCGGCTCCCTCCTCCTCTTTTACGTCTCTTCCCTTGCACAGACATGCACACACACGTATGTGTCCTTGCTATAAATATGCTTTTTGAGTGGCCCATTTATCAGCCCGGGCTGCGATCGAGGGAGCGCCGTCCATGACAGGTTGAAATTGACTCGTATGATATTGGAATGACTATTGATCGCTTTGGCAGCTAGCGACGTGATGAGGGTTTCTTTCTTTCTTTCTCGCTCCGCAAAAAAGATGGCTAACACACTCATAAAACTGTATGGTTTGGCGGTCTCTGTGGGTACCAATGGCTCTCTGATGCAGTGACACATCCGCTCCAAGTTTTAGTGTGAACTCCAAAGAAATCTAGATAGTGCTGTACAGTTCAGGGAGTCTCTTTGGGTACTGATGGCTCTCCAATAAAATCCAACCCTGGTTTCAGTGCAACCTCCAAAACATGATAGGAGAGGATTTACCACCTTAGATGAGTGGTTTCAAGTTCAGACAGAAACCCGGAATGGATTCACTCCACACATACATATTGATATTAATATTGATATTATTATTATTATTATTATTATTATTATTATTATATTTTGTTTTTATTATTATATTTATTATATTATATTATTATATGTAATATTTTATTAGTATTATATTTTATATTATGTATTATTGTATATTATTATATTATTTAATATTTTATTAGTATTATATTTTATATTATTGTTGTTATTTTTATTTTGTATTATTATTATTATTATTATTATTATTATTATTATTATTATTATGATACTGCAGCCTGCCACCTTGCCCTGAAAACCATAGGAGTTGATTGCCAAAACTCAGAGTCAACTTCGAGGCCCATAAGCAAGAGTTCTGCCTATTTAGGCCCCATTAAAGTTAACCTTCCTCTGCAAGGGACTTAATTAGGGTTCTCTCGACAAACATAAATTAATCCTCAGGCCTCGATCAATAGCCCATCCGGCCTCCGAATGAGCTGAAATCCCAGCTCTCTTCCATCTCCATCCATACTACACTCCTTCTTTGGAGGCTTTGAAGCAGAGGCTGGATGGCCATATATCAGAGGCTCTTTGATTGTGCTTTTCCTGCCTGGCTGAAGAGGGTTGGACTGCATATGAGGCTGGATGGCCATCTGTTGGGAGGGATCCGATAGTGTCTTCCTACATGGCAGAAAGGGGTTGGACCACATGACATGACTGTTGGGAGTCTCCTCCGACAGCTTCATAGCCATTAGCAGGTCCAGGGATAAAAATAGTGCTATACAATCCTAGAACCCATTCTACATCTATCCATCCATGGATCCATCCATCTACCTGTCCACCTACATACATACCTACCTACCGATTGATCAACTGATTGATCTCAGCAGAAGGCCTAGGGATTCCTCCAGAGAACATTTGAATTAAAATCCACGAAGAATCAAATCCACAAATGTGGAGGGTCAACTTTAAATAGATAGAAAGATGGGTGGATGGGTAGGTATGTAGGGGGACAGATAAATGGATGGATGGATGGATGGATGGATGGATCGGTAGGTAGGTGGATGAATGGACCAACTGACAAACAGACAGACAGATAGATGGGTAGGTAGATGGATCAGTAGGTAGGTGGACAGGTAGATGGATGGATGGATGGATGGATGGATGGGTAGGTAGGTAGATGGATAGGTGGACAGGTGGACAGGGTGGATGGATGGATAGATAGATAGTAAACTTTATTACGGTCAATGACCAGATCATAACAGGGGGATCCGGTCCCACACATCCACATCAAGCCCAAGGGGTTTGAAGTATATAACCCCTTGGGCTTGATGTGGATGTGTGGGACTGGATCCCCCTGTTATGATCTGGTCATTGACCGTAATAAAGTTTACTATCTATCTATCCATCCATCCACCCTGTCCACCTGTCCACCTATCTACCTACCTACCCATCCATCCATCTACCTGTCCACCTACCTACTGATCCATCTACCTACCCATCTATCTGTCTGTCTGTTTGTCAGTTGGTCCATCCATCCATCTACCCATCCACCTGTCCACCTACTTACCTACCAATCCATCCATTTACCTATCCCCCTACCTACCTACCTACCTATCCATCCATCCATCCATCCATCCACCCATCCACTCGTCCACCTACCTACCTACCTACCGATCCATCCATCCATCCATCTATCCATTTATCTGTCCCCCTACATACCTACCCATCCATCCATCCACCCATCTTTCTATCTATTTAAAGAGTTTAAAATCTAAGCTAAAAACCACATACAAGTCGTTATTAAAACCCAACTCAACCCATGAGATCATCTGAAGGCAGTCTAAAGAGAGGTTGTGGGGATGGCACCGGGGAGGGGGGAATATCCAACACTATAAATATCAGTCTATATCTGATTTCCCATCTATGATGATGATTGAGGGTCAAAAGACCTAAGCTTCACCTCTAGAATATAGATGGGAAATCAGATAAATAGATAGTACTTACTTAGGCGATCCCTCATTGTCTGAGTATGATGGTCTTCCAAGTGCAGTGTTTTAGTGGTGGATATGTAGGTGACTGTAGAACCATTCTTGACCCACATGTTCTTCCACAGTGAGGGCATAGGTTTCCAGGTGGAAGGCAGTCCTGGTCAAGGCTGATTTGATGCGCCTTCCTCTTAGAGAGTTTCTCCCTTTCGCCCTTCATTCCTGCCTCTTTGAATTCCACAGCACTGCTGGTCACAATTGACCTCCAGCTAGAGTGCTCAAGGGCCAGAACTTCCCAGTTCTCGGTGTCCCTGCCACAGCTTTTAAGGTTAGCTTTCAATTTCTTTTCCTGTCTGTTTTCCATTCCATTTTCCTGTCTGTTCCATTCTGTTTTCCATTCTTGAGTTGGGAGTACAGTAACTGCTTTGGGAGACAGTGATCCTTGGCATTCGGACAACATGGTCAGTCCAGCGGAATTGATGGCGTAGGAGCATCGCATCAATGCTGGTTGTCTTTGCTTTTTCTAGCATGCTCACAATTGTCCGCCTGTCTTCCCAAGAGATTTGCAGGATTTTTTGGAGGCAATGCTGATGGAATCATTCTAGGAGTTGAGTGTGACGTCTGTAGACAGTCCACCTTTCGCAGGGCAGGCACAAAACAGGGTTGGGGGACAAATTCATTGCCCGACTTACCGGGCAAGGCCTGTTGCGGGGGAGGGGGTGCCCTTCCCTCTGGCCATGTTAGTAGCAGGGGCTTCGCCTTCCCAGAAGCCCCTGCGTGGCGGGAAGCTTCCCGCCACTGGGTCAGCTGGCCAACCAGCGGCCAGCCCCACCCAGCGCCTGGCATTGGCCAGGGGCTGGTTGCACCCTGTGCCCAGCAGCCTTAAATAGGCTGCGCAGGGCCTAGCAGGTACCAGGCCTGCTTCGAAACAGGGTTGGGGGACAATAGCTTTATAAGCAAGCATCTTGGTATCCCTACAGATGTCACAGTCTTCAAATAGATAGATAGATAGATAGATAGATAGATAGATAGATAGATAGATAGATGAACAGGTAGATGAATGGATGGACGGACGGACGGATGGATGGACGGATGGACGGACAGACAGACAGACAGACAGATAGATGGAGAAAAAGAGAGAGAGAGAGAGTTTGGGATGCTGGTTGGGCCGGATTTGGCCCACTGAGGGGCCCCAATGACCTCTGGAGACATTTCATTTGACCACTGACAATCACAAAGCGTGGCCCCCAGAACCCCACCACGACGGTGCCACATTTGAAGCTTAAATCAACCTGACGGTGAGGTAGTTAAAGCGCCGAGCTAATGAAATCAATTTCAGAGTGGGTTTAATTAAAACGAGGGACGTTTCAGCGAGCCTGAGCAGAGAATGGGTGCAGACGCCATAGCATGGAGCCTTGGCAGTTGTTGAAGTGGTGTCAAACTGTGTTAATTCTACAACGCTAATGACGGCCCACGGTCCAAATACAGCGCGCCAAAGTCATGTACACAACCCATGCCCTAAACCTTAGACTGAGGGTCGTCCTGAGTCTGAAATGACTTGAAGGCACACAACATTAATAGCAACAATGACAATCCAAATGTTCTCATCCTGGTCTTCTGTCTCGCTGAGAGATGTCTCAATGCTCTCTGCAGCAGGAAAGAAATCCTGTAAACCAGCAGACCGTGGTGACTTTTGGACAGATGGGCTCCCCGCTCCACTTAGGGAACGAGTTGCTTAGAGGGCTTTGACTTCATGGCCCGCTGGCCTGATAGTCTTCCCCGGCGCTTTATGTTTCACGGGGTCGTTGGGAGGGCCAGCCACGCTCCATAAACCTGATGTAATCGCAGCTCTTTGGAAAGGCTGCCGCTTTGACGTCTCTATGGGGACTCAGCCGGGAAGGAATCACTCTCCCTGTTAACTCGGACATGATTTTGGGAAGACGTGGATTCTCCAGAAAAGGTCTTTGGGATGAACAGCTTTTGAGAAAGACTAGCGCAAAGCAGGAGATACTTTGAGTGCAAATCTATGGGATGGCAAATAATAATGCAAACACACCAACTGAAGTGCAATTCTACCCCATTTGGCTTGGGCCTTTTATCCGCCTGGGTTGGACCCAAAGACTAATGGTGGTTTTCATATCCGCTCTGGTTTGAACTGCAGTGGGTTTGTCCAAGGTGATGAATCTACTCAGGTTATAAAGGCTGACATTGACATTCTGGGACGGAGAATCTTTCTTGGGTGTTATGGGGAAATTATTATTATTGTTGTTGTTCATTCGTTCAATCATTTCCAACTCTTCATGACCTCATGGACCAGCTCACGCCAGAGCTCCCTGTTGGCCGTCACCACCCCCAGCTCCTTCAAGGTCAATCCAGTCATTTCAAGGATGCCATCCATCCATCTTGCCCTTGCCAGGCCCCTCTTCCTTTTTCATTATTATTATTATTATTATTATTATTATTATTATATAAATATGTTTTTATGTATATATGTATTTATGTTTGTGTACGATTTCCAAGATGGCTCCCACATCCAGAGTACCCTGTGACTCCCGCTAATGATGGATCTGGATCAAACTTGGCAAACAGACACCTCCCCCGCCCTCCCAATAATCATAAAAAATGCTGGAGGGATTTGAAGGGAATTGGATGTTGGGAATTATAGTTTGCTCACAATCTAAGCACACTCTGAACCCCGCCGATGATGGATCTGAACCAAATTAGCACATATAACCATCATGGCCAACTTTGAATACTAACAGGGCTTGGAAGGGGATTGACCTTGGATATCGGGAATTATAGTTCACTTACATCCAGAGAGTACTGTGAACCCCACCAATGCCAGATCTAAGCCAAACTTGGCACACAGATCCAACATAACCAATGTTACGTATTGCAGGGGTTTGGGGAGGCTATGAGAGTGGATGATGGGTGTTGTAGTTCACCCACATCCTTATGCATTTCCTCATGGGACCATTTGTTACATCCAAAAACAAAACATGACTATTTTGTTTGCATACCTAACCCAGGCATCGCTGGATAGCTAAGACGACAACGACGATGGTGACAACATGATTTTATTTGTTACTCTCCTCACAACTCAAAGCAAGGTACGACCTAGTTAAAACCCATAGATACAACAGAGAGTTCTCCAAGGTGCATCTAGACTGTCTTCAAGGGCTGCCCTATGTAGAGCATCTTACAGTAGTCCTACCTAAAAAGCTCCAAAACGGGGAAAAATATTCAATTGGCACAGCCCTCCATCCTAGAAAAGGAAATGCAGGGTTTCAGCATTCTCCAGCATGGATAGTTTCTATCCTAAGCTGCTCTCGGCCTTGATGGCGATCCATTGAAGCCACAAAAAGGGCTCTGGGTTCCTCCTTCTCTGTGCTGCATAACCCCCTCCGCCATCCCACCCCCATCCCGCCATCCTGGTAAAGCAAACATCTTCATTACAGCTCCGAGTTGTTTAAATAAATGAATTAATATTGACAAACCATCAACGGGTCTAATAAATGATTAGTTAAAGGCATATATACATCACATTATGGTTAGCAGTAGCCCAGGCTTAATTACTTCAACGGCGGATTCCATTAGACAAGGAGCCGGGGCCGTTTTCCTCCGAAAGCAAATCCACCGTTTGCCTCCCTCCGGGGCTCCAGGAAAGCGCTGCCGTGTTCAGGCCCAGCCACAAAGCCGCCGGGTTTGCATTTCTGCTACAAAACATCTATTTAACCCCGTCATGGGACCAAAGAGCCCAAATCCCATCATGTTCTTCTCAGCTGGAAGATGTTTGCGCAAAGGCAGATGAGCAAATTCCAATGCTCCGCTTTGCGGCATTGAAATGTAAAAACTTCAGAAGAGAGAGCCTGTTTGAAGCATTGGACTAAGATTCTGGGAGACCAGGGTTCAAATCATAGAATCGTAGAAACATAGAATGATGGAATCATGGAATTAGAGACTTATGGGATTGTAGGATCATAGTATCATAAAATCGTAAAATGATTGAATGATAGCATCATAGGATCGTGGAATCATAGAATCTGGAATCATAGAATTATAGCATCATAGGATCATGGAATCCATCGATCGTGCCATTACTGCTCAAGCAGGGAGCTTTGAGATGGTAGAACAGAAGCTCTCCGAAGCTCTAGGCGCTCTTACTGCCTATTACAGGGAAAACCATCTGATCCCTAATCCATCTAAAACACAGACATGCGCCTTTCACCTTAAGAACAGACAAGCATCCCGAGCTCTGAGGATTACCTGGGAAGGAATCTCACTGGAGCATTGCAGCACACCCAAATACCTGGGAGTCACTTTGGACCGTGCTCTGACCTACAAGAAGCATTGCCTGAACATCAAACAAAAAGTGGGCGCTAGAAACAACATCATACGAAAGCTGACTGGCACAACCTGGGGATCACAACCAGACACAGTGAAGACATCTGCCCTTGCGCTATGCTACTCTGCTGCTGAGTATGCATGCCCAGTGTGGAACACATCTCACCACACTAAAACAGTAGATGTGGCTCTTAACGAGACATGCCGCATTATCACAGGGTGTCTGCGACCCACACCACTGGAGAAATTACACTGCTTAGCCGGTATTGCACCACCTGACATCCGCCGGGAAGTAGCAGCCAATAGTGAAAGGACCAAGGCAGAGACATCTCCAGCTCATCCCCTGTTTGGGTATCAGCCAGCACGCCAACGACTTAAATCAAGACATAGTTTTCTTAGATCTACAGAGACACTCGCTGGAACACCCCAGCAAGCGAGAGTCCAAAAGTGGCAGGCCCAAACCCAGCACCTCAATTCATGGGTGATACCAGATGAGAGACTCCCCCCTGGGCACTCAGAAGACTGGGCGACTTGGAAGGCGCTGAACAGATTGCGCTCTGGCACCACGAGATGCAGAGCCAATCTTAAGAAATGGGGCTACAGGGTGGAATCCTCGGCATGCGAGTGCGGAGAAGAACAAACCACTGACCACCTGCTGCAATGCACCCTGAGCCCTGCCACATGCACGATGGAGGACCTTCTTGCGGCAACCCCAGAGGCACTCCAAGTGGCCAGATACTGGTCAAAGGACATTTAACCAAATACCAAATTTTGCAAAATCTGTATGGTTTTTTTTCTCTTTCTTTCTTCTTTTTTCCTTTTCTTTTTAATCTCTGTGTTTGTTTTGCTCTGTTAGAATTGTAATACAATGGTTGCTGATGACACGATAAATAAATAAAATCATGGAATCACAGAATTATAAGATCATGGAATTGTGGAATCATAGGATCATAGAGCTATAGCTTCATAACATCATAGGATCGTGGAATCATAGAATTATAGAATCATGGAACTGTGGGATCATAGAAATATAGGATCATACGATCATGGAATTGTAGGATCATGGAATTGTGGAATCATAGAATCATGGAATTGTGGAATGATTGAATCATAGGATCATGGAATCATTGGATCATAGAATCGTATAATCATAGAACCATGGAATAATAGAATAATTGAATTATAGTATCATGAAATCATAGAATCATAGGGTTGTGGAATTTCAGAATCGTAAAATTATGAAATCATTAGCCATCCCCTGCCACGCGTTGCTGTGGCCCATTCTGTGTATATGTGTTTTGTGTGTATATATGTGTATATATTGTGTGTTTGCACATATATATGTGGTTTTGCGCATTCATTGTAATGTATTTTTTATTTTGTGGCTGTTAAAGTCTCTTCTGCTGTGTTTTTCAGTGTTTTTTTGAGTGATGGTCACTCATTGGCCTGATAGGTGTATTGTGTCCAAATTTGGTGTCAATTCACCCAGTGGTTTTTGGGTTATTAATCCCACAAACGAACATCACATTTTTATTTATATAGATAGAATTACAGAATTGTGGAATCACAGAATTATGGAATCCATCTACTATCTATCTCTCATCTATCAAATTTCTATATATCATCTATTGACCTATCATCATATCTATCTATATCTACCTTATATATTTGAAGATAAGCCAAGTTTTTCAGTCCTTTTGTGACCTGAACAAGCCTCCTTTTACATAATGGGGTCAAGGCCGGGCAGCGGAGCCTGAGGCCACTGCTTGCAATATATGATCTATTTCTCTCTCCTCTTATCTCCCTTAACAGTGTGTTTTCTTTTCTAGACAAAAGGGCGGGAAGGAGGGAAAGGAGATATAGTTCATGTCCTCCTTGTTTATATGGCTGTCTTTCAGACCCACCCAATTTCCTGGCTTTTTTTGTTTGTGTATCTACATATATTAACTTTATATGTGCATTTTTGTTCCCTTGGAAGTGTTCACTGGCCTTATCTATAAATAGGTTTCTATGGTTCCCAACCTTTGGGTCTCCAGGTGTTTTGGACTTTAGCTCTCACAGTTCTTAACAGCTGGTTAACTGGCTGAGATTTCTGGGAGTTGAAGTCCAAAACACCTGGAGGCCCAAAGGTTGAGAACCACTGCTATATATTCACATTTCTCCTGAAGTCTTTGCAAACCATATATATCCATTAATCCTATAAAAGTATTTTTCCCTGAAATATTTGGTAATCTCTCCTACAGATATACTGGCATTTCCCCCTGCAGGTCTTTGCAATCCCTGTGGACCTATATATCTCTATCTATCTATCTATCTATCTATCTATCTATCTATCTACATTAATTTTATATATGAATTTTCTCTCATATGTTTGCAGATCTTTGCAAATCCTATATGCATATAGATATCTAGAGATTTCCATGTACCTGTATATTTGTATCTATATGTAGACATTAGTTTTATATATGACTTTCCCCTCACATGTTTGCAAGTTTCTGCAAATCCTATATAGATCGTGATATCAAGAAATATATAGAGGTACCTATATATCTGTATATAAGTATATGTATATATGTGTGATATGAATGTTCCCCTCACATGTTTGCAAGTCTTTGCAAATCGTACATAGAATAATTATCTGTATATAGATAGATGTCTAGATAGATAGATATGAATATAGATATATAGGGCTTGCAATATTACAAGGGTGAAATGCACACACAAATATGTATAGACATGTATAGATATATAGGATTTGCAAATATTGCAGGGGCAATGAACCCACACAGAGAGAGATATGTCTAGATAGATATAAACATAGATACAGTCTATAAGGTTTGCAAATATTGCAGGAGGGAAATGCACATATATAGCGAGAGGATTTGCAAACGTTTCAGGGGGAAATGCATATGTGAAATCAGTATATATAATTAGAGATCTATATCTAGCTCTGCATTGTTTATATAGGCATTGAATGTTTGCCTGTTACTATGTTGGAAGCCAGCCTGAGTTATTGTTTATACCATATTGTTTTTCTTGACCCTACTTTTCCACTTACAGAGCTAGTTTACTGTTTATATATGAAATATAGTAAATATTCAAAAACATTTAACCTACTGATTTCTCAATTAATGTAGTTTTATTGATATCTATTTTTATTTTGAAGTTTACCAGGAGTTGCTGTGCCCTCGGCTTACACTCGAGTCAATAAGTTTTCCCAGTTTTTTGTGGTAAAATTAGGTGCCTTGGCTTATATTCGGGTCAGCTTATACTCGAGTATATGTGGTATCTATTCAGCATTCATTGACCTATCTACCTTTTATCTATAATTTTTATATCCTCTATTGATCCAACTAGCTTCTCTCATCTATCGATCGATCTATCATTCATTGAACTATCTACCTTTTATTTACCATCTTTCTATCATCTATTGACCCAACTACCTTCTATCTATCTATCTATCTATCTATCTATCTATCTATCCATCCATCCATATCATTTTTATCTATTGTTTATCATCTATCAATTATCTATCTATCTATCTGTCATGTATTGACCTAAATACCTTCTATCACCTATCATCTGCCTGTCTATCATTTATTGACCTATCTATCTATTATCAACTATCTACCAAACTAATTGCCTTCTATCTATCATCTACCTACTGTCTGTCTATCATCTATCAACTGATCTATTTCTATCCTCTATCCATCCATCTATCTATCTATCTATCTATCTATCTATCTATCTATCTACCCATCCATCCATCCCTGGCGAGCTCTCCATGATGCTGAACTGATCCACAAAGGTAAGATTCAGCATCTTGGAGAGCTCTTTTGGTACAAATACGAACAAATGATCAGAAGGAGAGATGGATGGAAAGAGGAGGAGGGCGGAAGAGATGAAGAAGTCTAGAAGCCAAGAAGGAGGTGTATAATAAGATTAAAGGCAGGCGGGCGTGCACCTCTATCTGCATTTAGCTTTCAAGAGGTCTGTCCGGCCTAAAGGGCTCCTTTCATCCTTCGTTCGAGGCATTGCTTTCATCTCCTCCACAGCTGCAATACGCGTCACGTCTTAATGAAGGGATGGGGAAATGCTCTGAAGATGGAGTTTGTGGTGAATAGGCTCTCTTTCTGCCTTCCGTTCCCCTCTGATTTGAGTCTCATTTAAGAGAGCAAAGTGAGTGACTGGTCTCACAAAACCCTCTTATAGTGCCAAGGCTTATTAAATATGGTTTTCTGTGGGCAAACAGATGGCGACTACTGGGTGGCATATGTTCTACATCAGAAACTAGAGCTGATGTGGTCTACCCAATGCAATTTTCTGAGTCAGCACTCCAAATAACCAAACCAAATCTAAAGCTGTTGATCATGAGGGTTCTGTGCGCCAAGTGAGTTCCAGGTCCATTGTTAGTGGAGTTCAGAGTCCTCTTAGATTGCAGATGAACTATACATCCCAGTACCTACAACTCCTATAAATCATGGTGAATTCCCCCCAAACCTCTCCAGTATGTTCAGTTGCTGATCAATTCCTCTGTTTGCTGTGTGCCACAGAAAAGAATAGGAAAGGGTTAAGGGAGAGGCAGTGGGTAGGGTCATAGAAATTCCACACCAATGGAGAGAATAAGAAACACTGGGATGTCTGTGGTGGAGGAAAAACAGAAAATCCAGGATGAAATTGTCCCTGTATGAAAGATTTCACTTGGGTGGTGGGCAGTATGGTGTTTGTGGAGGACTTTGGTAGGGCTCTTGGACATGTTCATGGTGCTCACTATAACCTGCAATGTCATTGGAGGGAGGGTCTTTGGTGTCTCCTGAGGAGTGAGAACTATAGCTATTTGTGGAAGTGGAAGCCTGTCAGAGTGAGAGCTACAGCTGTTTGTAGAAGTGGGAGCCAGCCACACACACACAAACACACACACATATTTTCACTTTTACTATGTGTATAGTAGATAGAGACAGACAGACAGAGATATAGTCCAATGGGAGTTTATGGAGTCACAGTCTAATGCTCAGTGAAGTGGAGAATTCATTGTTTATTTTATATATACCAAGAGAGATAGGATAGATGATAGATAGATAGATAGATAGATAGATAGATAGATGTCGAGAGACAGTCCAATGGGGTTACAGTCTAATGAGTCAGCAAAGTAGGCAATGCATTAATATATATATATATATATATATATATATATATATATATATATAATAAACATACATACACACACACACAGAATCCAATGGGAGTCTATGGGGTCACAGTCTAATGCAGGGGTCCTCAAACTTTTTAAATAGTGGGCCAGGTCACAGTCCCTCAAACTGTTGGAGGGCCAGATTATAATTTGAAAAAAACAAAACATGAATGAATTCCTATACACACTGCACATATCTTATGTGTGGTGCAAAAAACATTTAAAAACAATACAATCATTAAAATGAAGAGCAATTTTAACAAATATAAACTTAGTATTTCGATGGGAAGTGTGGGCCTGCTTTTGGCTGATAAGATAGGATTGTTGTTGTTGTGTGCTTTCAAATCATTTCAGACTTAGGTTGACCCTGGGCAAGGGCCGGTTAAATGACCTTGGAGGGCCGTATCCGGCCCCTGGGCCTCAGTTTGAGGACCCCTGGTCTAATGTATCTGTGAAGAAGTGAATGTATTGTTGGGGTTAACTTGGGCTTTAAAGGATTTGAATTGATCCAGAATTCAGGACCTTGGAGAGCTCATTCAAAGCAATCCAAAACCCAGACCGACTTCACTGTCCCGCCGACATGGGAAGCAACAGTTAGGGCCCGATTCACAGTGGAAGAGAATTGTCTCTATGTATCAATTCTGGGGAAAAGGTGGGATCCAAGCTGGAAGGCCTCAGAGCCTCCTTCTCAAAGAGGGCCGGATCAATGACCGGCAAGAATCCAATGGGGAGAGAGGTGTGTTTTTGTGAGGAGCGTCTGCCTTTTCAGAGCTGGTCAGACAGATCCTTTAAATAGATCCAGAGGAGTCCCAGTGCAAAGGAGGGAAATCGACCGCTTGCACTTGATGGAAGATCGTTTCCTAGCTGCATGAAGGAGGCGTTTGAGACACAGAGAGAAAGAAAGAAAGAAAGGGGGAGAGTCGTTCTTCTCGCTCTTTCTCTCCCTCACTCTGCATTCATCTTGAAAGCCCGCCTTTGGGATTCCTTCCTCTCCTCCCCATCTTCCATCCGATAACCAAAATCCAGGTTCGAGTCTCTCTATCCATAGGGAAGGAACCCCACTCTAGGTGTGAGACATATTTTGCGTAATATAATTTTGATTGCAATTTTCCTCTCAGCGACTCTATATGCATACAGTTATTCATGTCTCGCTCGGCAAAATGTCCACATGATTTCCATATCTGATTCTTTCTCATTGTTCCCTGAGTTCAATCCCACTCTTTCCCAACATTTATATTGGAAGAACACTCTTCCTTCCACCCTGAATCCAGGACTAACTGGTCCTTTCCATGTCAGCGGGGCAGCAAATCTGGTCTGGGTTTTGGAAGGCTTCAAATTAGCTTTCCAAGGTGCAGAGCCTGGTTTAGAAGAGAGTCATTGTCTGCTTTAAAGCCTGAATTAACCCCAGCAGTGCATTAATTGCTTGGTTGATATCGGCTATCTATTTACCATCTATCTATCGACCTACTGTCCATCATCTATTGGCCTATTTATTTATTATCATCTACTATGTATATATCTATATCTAAATCTATATCTATGTACCTATCATCTATTGACCTATCTATCCATCCATATAGCGAAGTGGCTCCAAACCTGTGGGCCATGGCCCAGCAGCAGGCCACGAGAATGAAAATCTGGTCCATGACCCTCCTTCCTCTTTATTTTATTTATTTATTTATTTATTTATTTATTTTATTACTGTTTCTTTCCACAAAGCTGACCAGTCCCACCCCTTTTGGGACTAACGTTTGAGAGTGGGCCCCGGTCAAACTAGTCCCTGTTCAAGTGGTCCCTGGTCAAAGTGGTCCCTGGTCAAAGTGGGCCCTGGTCAAGTGGGCCCCGGTCAAAGTGGGCCCCAGTTCAAGTGGGCCCTGGTCAAAGTGGGCCCTGGTCAAAGTGGGCCTTGGTCAAAGTGGGCCCTGGTCAAGTGGGCTCTGGTCAAAGTGGACCCCAGTCAAGTGGACCCCGGTCAAGTGGGCCCCGGTCAAGTGCGTCTCGGTCAAAGTGGGTCTCGGTCAAAGTGGGTCTTGGTCAAAGTGGGTCCCGGTCAAAGTGGACCCCAGTCAAGTGGGCCCCAGTTAAAGTGGGCCCTGGTTAAAGTGGGCCCTGGTCAAAAAATGGTTGCGAACCACTGATCTACCATCTATTGACATATCTATCATCTATGTACTATCTATCTACTATGTATCTACTGTCTATCTTTATCTATATCTACCTATCAACTATTTAACATCTATCTACTGTATCTATCATTTATTCATCTATCTCCTATCTACCATCTATCAACCTACCATCTATCTATCTATCTATCTATCTAATCTACTCTATCATCTATTGACCTATCCGCCTTCTATCTACCATCTATCTGTCTGTCTACCTATTAATCTATATATCTATCATCTGACCTATTTATCTCCTATCATCTGTCTAATATCTATCTATCTATCTATCTATCTATCTATCTATCCATTTATTTATTTACTTACTTACTTACTTTACTTATATACTGCTGTTCTCAGCCCGAAGACGACTCACAGCGGTTCACAACCAATAAAACAGCAATAATTCAATGTAGCATATAACAACAATTAACAACTTAACACATTACCCAATCAATAAACAATTACTACAATAACCAATCACAATCGTCTCATCATCAAAACATAGTCCAGATTCGTCATCCATTGTTCCATTCCTATGTTCATTACCAATCATTGCATTAGTTATTCGAACGCCTGCACAAACAGCCAGGTCTTCACTTTTTTGCGGAATACCATTAGAGATGGTGCTAGCCTAATGTCCGTGGGAAGGGCGTTCCACAGCCGGGGAGCCACCACCGAGAAGGCCCTATCTCTCGTCCCCGCCAGCCATGCTTGAGAAGCAGGCGGGATCGAGAGCAGGGCCTCCCCGGAAGATCTCAAAGTCCTGGTGGGTTCATAGGCAGAGATGCGGTCGGATAGGTAGCTTGGGCCGGAACCGTTTAAGGCTTTATAGGCCAACGCCTATAGAGCTCCATCTATCATCTATTGTGCTATCACCCTTCTATCATCTATCAATAATCTATAATCTATTGTCTATCCATCTATCATCCATCACCCTATACTTTCTATCACCTGTCTCTTTGCTGCCTATCTGTCTATCATCTATTGACCTACCTATCTTCTAGCATCTATCTATCTATCTATCTATCTATCTATCTATCTATCTACTGTGTGTTGCTTTCCTCCCTGTGCCAATCTTCTTGGGATTCTTTTCAGGCCAAAATAAGCTGGAAGGATGTGTTTGGTGTCACTGTCCAAGGTGCAGAATTAGCCTAAAAAGTGAGCTCCTTGGAGAGCTCCTTGCATTAAAGCAGGGATTTCCAACCTGTGGTCTGTGGACCACCAGTGGTCTGCAAAAACTAAAATGTGTTCTGTGGCCTCACTGTTACTACACCATTGTAACGAAAGTGACCGGTCTCACGAAACCCTCTTATAGTGCCAAGGCTTATTAAATATGGTTTTCTGTGGGTGAGCAGATAGCAACTACTGGATGGCATATGTTCTGCATCAGAAACTAGAGCTGATGTGGTCTATCTAATGAAATTTTCTGAATCAGCACCCCAAAGAACCAAACCAAATCTAAAGTTGACTAAAACCTGATTTGTAACCCTTTTGGAGGAGCCCCCGGTGATGCAGTGGGTTAAACTGCTGAGCTGCTGAACTTGCTGACCAAAAGTCAGCGGTTCCAATACAGGGAGTGGGGCACCTGCCGGGCTAGTAGTTCAAAACATGCAAATGTGAGTACCGCTTTGGCAGGAAGGTAACGGCGCTCCATGCAGTCATGCTGGCCACATGACCTTGGAGGTGTCTATGGACAATGCCGGCTCTTCGGCTTAGAGATGGAGATGAGTACTAACCCCCAGAGTCAGACACAACTAGACTTAATGTCAGGGTAAAACCTTTCCCTTTCCCTAACCCTTTTGGTACTAATGTTGGAGAGTGGTCCCTGATCAAAGTGGTTCCTGGTCAAGTGGCCTCTGGTCAAAAAAAGGTTGGGAACCTTTTTTTAAAGCCTGGACTGGAATGACCACCCCACTGACTTGGGTTCTATCAATTGTCATTGCAGACATGGCCTGCTGGTTTTGCCTGGGCTTTTGGGAAGGAAGGAGCTCTGCCTGCAGCCTGGGAAAAGAGAAGGATACAGTGGAAATAATTTGCCATTGATCCACGCCTCCATCTTGGCTTGGGGGGGAGGGGGGTGCTTTGGTCCTACCCAGTGGGGGTCTTTGTAAGCCTCTCCTTTCACAGTTTGGGACCAATTTCCAAGGGTCTCACAGGCAGCCAACCCAGAAAACCAAAGCTCTCATGTCATCCCAATATTGAGATATCCCTACAATATCGTAGAAGACCCCATTTCCACTGAATGTTGGGGTCCCCCCGTTCCCGCCCCCGTCACCATGGTTTCTTGCCATCCCCCTCAATTTCCTCCTTCCAACCTCCTAGCTGCGATCAATACATTTTTATGTCGCGTTCAAGGAGGACGGGGGGAGACGGGGGTCCATTGCTGCCTTTAGCAACCGGCCAATTGCCGATAATTGCTTCCAAATATCTTCGGCTCGATGGACGGTTCAGAGCCTTTTGTCTCTGGGCCCCGTCGCTGGCTGTGCGCAATTGCGCTATTACGCATAAACATACACACACAAAAGAGGGAAAATAGGATGTCAATTGTTTGCTTTTTCCTCTTTTTTTTAATCGGCTGGGAGACTCTCCTTCAAGACATAGCCAGGAATGGGAATGGCATAAGAGATAAGACGTATTTTAATGGCTCGGTCCCATCCGTGTTGTCTTGCGACTCCCTCTCGCCGAGAATTTGGTATCGAAGGTATTGTTTCGTGGACGAAGATGATATATCCTTCTTCAAATAGAAATCTGAAAACTGAGGCGCCGTTTTCCCTTCCTCTCCCTGGTATTGATCCAATTTTTTTCCATCGGAAGGGCATCATCGAGCGAGAGGCAGATTGAGGACAATCCCCCCATTGTCCTCAAGGTCAAGGACTGAAAAGAGTAAGGGGTCTTCTTCCATAGGGTAAAGGGAGAGAGTGAATGCGAAGGAAAAGGCTCCTTCCCAAATGTCGGAACTAAATCCAGGCCCATGGTTCAATGTGTACTTTTTGTATTGTGACAATTGGGGCCAATAGGAGACAAATATGGGGGGAAACTAGGAGCCACATCCCTTTGGTGCCCTCTTCAGGTCGAGCAGGGTATTACTACCAATTGTCTGGCGGGGAAATAGTTCAAACTACAACTCCCAGCAAGGAGCTATGGCAGTTCAAGTGGGGTCAAACTGCATTCATTTGACAGTGTAGAGACGCCCAATATCTTTCATTCATACACACACACACACACACATACATACATACACACTAGCTTGGCTCCCCAACATTGCCTGAGTCATTTGAAAAAGTTATTTTTAATTGTACAAAATGCATAAGGTTTTGGGCGAACTACAACTCCCACCATGCCAGGTTAACCACGAAAAACTCCATCAGTACTTGTTATTTTGGGTAAGTTTGCTCTAGATGCCTACCGGTGGAGTTCAGTTTGCTCTCTAGCTGTAGGGTGAACTACAACTCCCACTATGGTGAGCCAGTCCTCTCAAACCCCTCCAGTAGGTTGAGTTAGTCATGGGGGTTCTTTGTGCCAAGTTTGGTCCAAGTCCATCATTGGTGGAGGTCACAGTTTCTCTGATTGTGGGTGAACTACAACTCCCAGAAAGGAAGGTCAGTTCCCCGCAACCCGTCCCCCCGTCCATCCCCCCTCCCCCCCAGTAATCAAATTTCGGTATAGCCGCTCTGTGTGCCAAGTTTGGTCCACATCCATCGGTGTTTGGTTCACAGTGCTCTCTGGATGTAGGTGAACTACAATTCTTCTAAATCAAGGTGAATTTTCCCTCAAAGACCTCCAGTATTTTTTGCTGGTCATGGGGGCTCTGCGTGCCAAGTTTGGCTCAATTCCATCTTTGGTAGAGTTCAGAGTGTCATTGAAAGCTGAAATATAAATCCCAGTACCTACAACTCCAAAATGTCAAAGACAATTCCCCTCAAAACCCACCAGTATTCAAATTTGGGCATATTGGGTATGAATGCCAAGTTTGGTCCAGATCCACCGTTCTTTGGGTTCGAAGTGCGCTCTGGATATAGGTGAACTACAACTCCTATAAATTCCTCCAAAGGCCTGCAATATGCTTTGTTGGTCATGAGGGATTTGTGTGCCAAGTTATTTCCAGGGACATCGGTGGAGTTCAAAGTGCTCTTGGACTGCAGGCAAACTATAAATCCCAGGATCTAGAACTCCTATAAATCATGATGATTGTCCCCAAATCTCTGTAGTATGTTCTATTGCTGATCAATTCCTCTGTTTGCTGTGTGCCATAGAAAAGAACAGGAAAGGGTTAAGGGAGAGGCAGTGGGCGGGGTCATGCAAATTCCATGCCAATGGAGAGAATAAGAAACACTGGGATGCCTGTGGTGAAGGGAGAAAAGAAAATCTAGGATGAAATCGTCCCCGTGTGAAAGCCTTCACTTGGGTGGTGGGCTGTGTGGTGTTTGTGGAGGACATTGTTTGGGCTCTTGGACATGTTCACGGTGCTCACTATGACCTGCAATGTCATTGGAGGGAGGGCCATTGGTGTCTCCTCATAAGTGGGGATCATAGTTGTTTGTGTAGGCAGGAGTCTGTCTGTGGAAGTGGGCACCCCATCTACATGCATGCATGCATATTTTCACTTTTTGCAAGAAAAGGAAACCTCAAAATTTGTTCTCATTCTCAGTTTATTCCCTTCCTTGCTGTCCTCCTCCAGCCCACTTCACCCCTCCCTTCTTTCAAGGCGGATCCATCACCTGCCTGGATCTGGCCCCTCTCCATCCCTCAATTATCTAACCCACCCAAATGTCCATCCGCAAGCCCTTTCCAACCCGGAGACCTTCTGCAGGGAACCCGTTTCCAAGAAGCGCCCCTCCGCCTTCCCAAACCGGGCTCCCGCCTTCCCACATTTCCAGCTATACATAATCTAATATACGTTACCATAGTGCCGATCAATAACTCAGCAGGCCAGGGCCGGGGAGGGAAAAAAAGAGAGAGAAATTTCTCTTAAAGGAAAAGCTCGTCTCGGCCGGCAGGGCTGCATCCACACTGAAGAATCAATGCAGTTCAACATTGTTGAGCTGCCGTGGCTCAACAGTCCATTTGTAGCTTGAGGAAGGCCTTGTGAAACTACAACTCTCAGGATTCTGGAGTCTGAAGCCATGGCACTTTGAATGGTGTCAAATAGTTACTTCTATAATGTGGATGTATCCATGGCCCCCTAAACAAAGTGCCGAAATCCTATGCTAGCCTAACGAACATCTCCAAGTTCCAGTCCAAACCTACCTTAAATCACCTTCCAAACTCCAGTCTAAAATGTAGGTCAGTCTAACCGAAGCCTTAGGTCACCCTCCAAACTCTAGTTTAAACTTAACCTTTATGTCAGCTGCCAAACTCCAGCTTAAACCTAAGGCCCACCTAACCGATGCCTTACACAAACTTCAAAACTCTGGTCTAAACCTAAAGTCAGTTTAAATGAACTTTATATCATCCCCCAAGGTCCTAACGAAACCTTAGGTCAGATCAATAAAAGCTTTTTGTTATTCACCAGACCCCAACCAGACCCAAGCATTATTCTAACCAGAGCCTTAGGTCACCTTCCAAACTCCTCTCCAGACTCGCCTTGAATCGCCTTCCAAACTCCAACCAAATCCTTAGGTGAGCCTAACTTAAGTGTTGTGGCACCTCACAAGCTCTAACGTGAACTTAGGTCAGCCTAATTGAGACATTAAGGCACTCTCCAAACTCCATCCTAAACCTTAGATCAATCTCCAAACTCCAGCCTAAATTTAACCACCTTCCAAACTCCAATCCAACCCTTAGGTGAGCCCAACAGATGCCTTACATCAACTTCCAAACTCTAGCATAAACCTTAAGGTCAACTTAAATTGAAGCTTTCAACCACTTCTCAAACTCCAACCTAAACCTTAGGTGAGCCTAAGTTAAGCCTTATGTCACTTCACAAGCTCCAACGTTAAGTCAGCCTAATTGAGACCTTAAGCCACTCTCCAAACTCCATCCTAAATCTTAGGTCAGCCTCCAAACTCCAGCCTAAACTTAACCACGTTCCAAACTCCAATCCAGCCCTTAGGTGAGCCCAACAGATGCCTTACATCAACTTCCAAACTCTAGTATAAACTTTAAGGTCAGCTTAAATTGAAGCCTTCGACCACTTCCCAAACTCCAACCTAAACCTTAGGTGAGCCAAACTTAAGCCTTATGTCACTTCACAAGCTCCAACCTTAAGTCAGCCTAATTGAGACCTTAAGCCACTCTCCAAACTCCATCCTAAATCTAAGGTCAGCCTCCAAACTCCAGCCTAAACTTAATCAACTTCCCAACTCCAACCTAAACCTTAGGTCAGCTAAATGGAAACCTTACAGAACCCTCCAAATCCATCCTAAATTGAATTATGTTGTCCTCCAGACTCTAGCCTAAACCTTAGATCAGCCTGATATCTTAGGTCACCCTCAAAATGCTAACCAAAACCTTAGGTCAGCCTAAATGAGGCTTTCAGTCATCCTACATACTCCCAGCCTAAATCTTAAGTCAGCTTAACTAAAGCCTTATGTCAACTTCTAAACTCCAGCCTAAACCTTCAGCCACCCTTTAAACTCCAGCCTAAACATTAAAGCCTTCTGTCACCCTACCAAGTCTGGCCTAAACGTAATGTCAGCCTAATTGAG
This sequence comes from Anolis sagrei, assembly GCF_037176765.1. Lineage (NCBI taxonomy): Eukaryota > Metazoa > Chordata > Lepidosauria > Squamata > Anolidae > Anolis > Anolis sagrei. The sequence goes on from NC_090034.1 coordinate 53,236,382, forward strand.
ATCCCCCCTCCCCCGCCCGCCACCAGCCCTTCAGGCTGGATAAGAGGTGCACAGATCCAAGGAGAGGAGAGTGCCCCCTATTTGGTCTGCCGGGAGCCTCTCATCTCTTGGTCTCATCCTCTGAGAGTCATCCATTAATTCACTTCACACCCTTCAGATTGATCTCCCACATTTCTCCCTCCCTCTCTCTTTCTCCCTCCCTTCTTCTTGCTCATCCTACCCGCCCCCAGCTCCCCCTGTTTCGCTCCCTTTCTTTCTCTGTGCTCTCCATGCTGCCCAACGGACAGCCTTGCCTCCCCGCTGAAGGATCCATACAAACTCATTTACTTGAGGAAAATCGATGGCCGAGAAATAGCGCATGAGGCAAGGCAAGGAATCTGTTGGGAGATCGACCGGGTCGGGGAGAAAACGGGCTCTGAAGAGTATCCCAGAAAGGGACAGGACACAGGAATTATTATGATTATTGCTCTTATTTGGACGGAAACCCTCTGTTTCATAACTATGCAAATGTATAGCTATAGATGTATGGTCCAGATAGGCTACTAGGGATTCTGCAACAATAATGATTACAAGTAGACATTGTCATGAATGGTCCCATTACAAACTGCTTAAAGATTTCAAGTTGGTTATGGTGGGTCTGTGTGCCAAGTTTGGTCGAGATCCATCGTCAGTTGGGTGTACAGTGCAATGTAGATGTGGGTTAACTATAGCTCCCAACTTCTGAGGTCAATCCCCTCCAAACCCCACCAGTATTGAAAGTTGAGCATGTTGGGTCTGTGTGCTAAGTTTAGTTGAGAGCTGTCATTGGTTGTGGTCAGAATGCTCTCTGGATGTGGGTGAACTAGAAATCCCAAATTCTAGAGTCAATCTTGCCCAAGCTCCTGCAGTATTTTCTATTGGTCATGGGGGGGGGGGGATCTGGGTGCCGAATTTGGCCCAGATCCATTGTTGGTGGGAGTCACAGCATTCTGTCTTGATGTGGGGTGAACTACAACTTCCATCATGTTGAGTCAGTCCCCCAAAACCCTCCAGTATGTTCAGCTAATGATCAGTTCCACTTTGCCTGATGTGTGCTGTAGAAAAGAGTAGGAGAGTGTTATGGGAGAGGCAGTGGGTGGGATATGGAGCCCCCGGTGGTGCAGTGGGTTAAACCCCTGTGCCAGTAGGACTGAAGACCGACAGGTCGCAGGTTCGAATTCGAGGAGAGGTGGATGAGCTCCTTCTAACAGCTCCAGCTCCTCATGCGGGGACATGAAAGAAGCCTCCCACAAGGATGATAAAAACATCAAATCATCCAGGCATCCCCTGGGCAACGTCCTTGCAGACGGCCAATTCTCTCACACCAGAAGCGACTTGCAGTTTCTCAAGTTGCTCCTGATACGACAAAAAAAAGTGGGTGGGATCATGCAAACTCTACGCCGATGGAGAGGGTAAGAAACACTGGGATGTCTGTGGTGGAGGAACCATATAATATCTAGGATGAAATTGTCTCCATCATCAGTGAGGGTCACAGTGGTCTCTAGAAGTGGGAGCTCATAGGAAATTGGCCACAAAAATACATCGCCGCCCACAAATGTACATACATACAAACACTCACTTTTATTATATAGATACTAGGTGTCCCCTGCCATGCGTTGCTGTGGCCCAGTCTGTTGATCTGGAAAGTAAAGTAATGAGAAAGTGTTGGTTTCTAATATATGTAATTTCTTTATGCTTGTGGATAAACAGTATTTCTTGCTATTTCTTTGTCAGTGTTGATGTGGAGAGTGTCTGGTTTGCCCACCCTGGAACATGCAACATATCATTGTCCTTCTTTAGGGGTCCCTTTCAAATCTGTGATACTATATCTGTGTGTGTGTGAATCATATCTATCTATCTATCTGTCTATATCAATCTATGGCTGGATGGCTCTTTGTCAGGAGGACTTTGATTACGTTTTCTTGCGCTGATGAAGGGAGTTGGACTGGATGGCCTTAAGTATTTTCTGTTGGTCATGGGGGTTCTGTGTGGGAAGTTTGCCCCGATTCTGTCATTCGTGGGGCTTAGAATGCTCTCTGATTGTAGGTGAACTGTGAATCCCAGTGACTACAACTCCCGAATGTCAAGGTCTATTTCCCCCAACCTCCTTCTGTGTTCATATTTGGGCGTATTGAGTACTTGTGCCAAGTTTGGTCCAGATCCATCATTGTTTGAGTCCACAGTGCTCTCTGGATGTAGGTGAACTACAACTCCCAAACTCAACGTCAATGCTCACCAAACCCTTCCAGTATTTTCTGTTGGTCATGGGAGTTCTGCGTGCCAAGTTTGGTTCAATTCCATCGTTGGTGGAGTTCAGAGTGCTCTTTGATTGTAGGTGAACTATAAATCCCAGCAACTACAACTCTCAAATGACAAAATCATAATTTTTTGAGTGATGGTCACTCCTTGTGTTGTGAGACATTTTGTTGCCAAATTTGGTGTGATTTCGTTGACTGGTTCTTTTGTTTTTAAGGTACTCATTATGCACAGAGCATTTTTATATAGATAAATATTAGGGCTGGGCAGTTTCGTTTCGTAATTTCGTAATTTGTTAAAAATTCGTTATTTTTTTTTGATAACGAAGCGATAACGAACCATTCAGGATCAACTAAAAAACGAAACGAATTTTTTAATTCATTTCGTAGTTGTTTCGAATTCGTTATGTATTCGTTTCGTTATCGTTTTGAAATCATTTCGTTATTATTTCCGCATGTCTGGAGCAAGTTTTATAGCTGTTGTTTGTTTAATCAGTGAAAAAAAATTATAAATATCACACCAACAGTCAACAACAGAGGGAGAGGGAAGCTTCAGAAGTTCCCCCTGTCCCATTTGGAGGTTTTTTAGCGTATTGCGCGGTCGCGTCCGCCATTAACGAATCGATTTGTTATTGTTTCGTAATTGTTTCATATTGTTTTTGTAATTTACGAAATTTCGTAAATATCGAACTTTTTAAAAGAAAGATTTCGGAATTCTTTTAAAAATCGAAACGCAAAAAACCCCAAAAAATGAATCGATTTTAGAAACAAATTTTTCCGTGGTTGGACAGCCCTAATAAATATACATATACATCTACATATAGATAGTTATATGGACACTGTGCTACAATTCAGATGAGAGTTTGAATTCTCGTTCAGATCACACACTTTCAGCATCAGGGAAAGGCAGTGGCAGCTAACATGACTTCAGGAAAGGAAAGCCGAAGACTCGAAGACACACAACAACAAAGCAGAAAGGCGAGGAAAAAACCCATTTGTGAACAGCAGCAAAAGTACACCAATGCGCACCCGACACTTTTTAAGAGCTCTCATGCACTTCCCAGCTACATCAAGGCCCTTCTGAGCCACTCCAGAGCTTCTCAGTGGGGTTCTCTGTGAAATAAAACAAATGCGAATTTTGTGCAGAAAGTGTCCTGCTGTGCAAAAATAGTTCTCGATTGATAATTCAATGCATCAGTTTTCTGACACTCAAGAACCATATTTTTCATATTGTTGTCAGGATATCTCTGAATATCCTTTCCACTCTTCTGCTGGAGCCCCCGGTAGTGCAATGGATTAAACCCTTGTGCCAGCAGGACTATATTTATTTATTTCCTATATTTATACCCCCCTGAAGGGGGACTCAGGGCAGCCGAACAAAAGCATCATAGGATGCTAGCATCATAAAAACAACCACCGTACAATCAAATATTAAAAATTAAAACAACAATTAAAATAATTAATTAAGACACATCCATTAAAATCGAAATCCAAAAAACCAGTCCGGGTCAATTTATTGCCATAAGTTGTGTGATCCCCTTCCACTTGCTGCTCACTGATCAAATGCTTGGTCCCATAACCAGGTCTTGATTTTCCTTCTAAAAGACAAGACAGAGGTGGCCAATCTGATATCTCTAGGGAGGGCGTTCCATAGGCAGCGGGCCACTGCTGAGAAGGCCCTGTCTCTCGTCCCCATCAACTGTGTTTGCAATAGTGGTGGGATCGAGAGCAGGGCCTCTCCTGAAGATCTTAAACTTTGTAATGGTTCGTGGCAGGAGATACGTTCAGACAGGTAGTCTGGGCCAGAACCGTTTAGGGCTTTAAAGGTTAAAACCAGCACTTTGAATTGTGCTCGGAAGCTGATCGGTAGCCAGTGGAGTTGGTGTAACAAAGGAGTTGTATGTTCCCTGTATGTTGCAGTAGTCTATTTGAGATGTAACAAGAGCATGGTCCAACGGGCAGCACCCAGGATGTTAACTGGTGCTCCTTACAGAGAGAGGTCAACCCTTCTGTTCAAGGAGCTTCACTGGCTGCCGTTTATTTTCCGAGCCCAATTTAAGGTGCAGGTGCTTACCTTCAAAGCCCTAAACAGTTTGGGACCATCCTACCTGCGTGACTGCATCTCCGTCTATGAACCCACACGTTCACTGCGTTCATCCGGAGAGGCCCTGCTCGTGATTCCGCCTGCGTCGCAGGCGCGCTTGGTGGGGACTCGAGACGGCCTTTTCTGTGGTGGCCCCCCGACTCTGGAACTCCCTCCCCAAAGATCTTAGACAGGCCCCTACATTGGCAATCTTTAGAAAGAACTTGAAGACCTGGCTGTTCGATGTGCCTTCCCAGATTAGGAATCTCCAATACCAAGTCCCAGAAGCACTTTAGTAGAACTAAGATTGTTGCACACCACACTCTGCACTTACCCTATAATCCTACATACCTCCTGCCACATCAGCACTTTTAATCTTGTATCCACTACTTTGGCCCGGCCCAGTTTTATAGTATCTTGATGTATTGTTTATTGCTTGTTGTTAATACTGCTTTAACTGTTTTTAATTTGCTTTAGGTGTTGTATTGTTGTGTTGTGTTTGGAGGCCTTGGCCTATGTAAGCCGCATCGAGTCCTTCGGGAGATGCTAGCGGGGTACAAATAAAGTAATAATAATAATAATAATAATAATAATAATAATAATAATAATAACTGTGGCCAAGTCAGACTTCACAAGGAACAGGCGCAGCTAGCGCACAAGTTTTTATTGTGCAAAAGCTCTCCTGGCTTCTGCCAAGACCTGGGGTTCCAGGCTCAGCGATGATTCCAGGATCACTTCCAAACTGCAAACCTGTGTCTTCAGGGGGAGTGTAACCCCGTCTAACACAGGCTGTAACCCTATCCCCTGTTCGGCCTTTCAACTGACCAGGAGTACCTCTGTCTTGTCTGGATTTAGTTTCAATCTGTTTGCCCTCATCCAAACCAACACAGGGGCCAAGCACCAATTCAGGACTTGTGTCCTTAGTAACAGGTGGGAAGGAGTGATAGAGCTGATCATCCGCATACAGATGACATCTGACCCCAAAACTGGATGATCTCAAAGACCACCAGCATTGAAGCGATGGTCCTCCGCCATCAACTCCGCTGGATCGGCCACATTGTCTGGATGCCCATCCACCGTCTCCCAAAGCAGTTGCTCTACTCTGAACTCAAGAACGGAAAACGGAATGTTGGAGGGCAAGAAAAGAGATTTAAAGATGGGCTCAAAGCCAACCTTAAAAACTCTGGCATAGACACTGAGAACTGGGAGGCCCTGGCCCTTGACCGCTCCAGCTGGAGGTCAGCTGTGACCAGCAGTGCTGCAGAATTTGAAGAGGCACGAATGGAGGGCGAAAGGGAGAAGCGTGCCAAGAGGAAGGCGCATCAAGCCAACCTTGTCTGAGACTGCCTTCCACCTGGAAACCAATGCCCTCACTGCGGGAGAAGATGCAGAGCAAGAATAGGGCTCCACAGCCACATACGGACCCACAAGAATACTGGAAGACAATCATCCTCGGAAAACGAGGGATCGCCTAAAGAAAAGAAAAGAAAAAAAAAGGATGATCTCTCCCAGCGGCTTCATGTAAATGTTAAACAACATGGGGGACAGTACTGATCCATGCGGGACCCCACAAGTCCTAAAGACTAAAGACCGAGAGGTTGCAGGTCGCATCTGGGGAGAGAGCGGATGAGCTCCCTCTGTCAGCTCCAGCTCCCCATGCAAAGGGGGCATGAGAGAAGCCTCCCACAAGGGTGGTAAAACATCAAAACACCCAGGTGTCCCCTGGGCAACGTCCTTACAGACAGCCAATTCTCTCACACCAGAAGTGACTTGCAGTTTCTCAAGTCGCTCCTGACATGAAACACAAAACTCTTCTGCTTTCCATCCTCCCTTCCTTCCTTTTCTTACTTCCTTTCTACTTCCCACATTCCTTGTTTCTTTTCTTCCTTCCATCCATCCTTCCTTTGCCTCCCTGTTTTCTCCTTCCTTCCTTCCCTCCTTCCTTCCTCTCTCCTCTCCCCTCCATCCATCTTTCCCACCTTCCACGCGCTCAAAAACAGCTTATCGATCCGCGTTCTACGGTGACCTTTTTCATTTGAATGCGATCAATTGACCTTTCTGACCCTGGCAGAGAAAAGGTCTCTTTGGGGGTCTCCGAGGTCACTAAGATGCTGACCAGCTCCCGTTGCCAAGGCAACACTGTTTCTCTCCACACACACACACCCCAATCCTGTTGGACGCAACTGCGCCCACTCCAAACTGGGTAGAAAAAGAGGAGCAGGGACCAAGGCAATGGCAGTTGGAATGGATAGGGAATCTCCATCGGCTTCTGGACCTACGTGTGATGGAGCTGAGCCTGTCTCTCCTTCTCTCCACCCAGGAATAGGGTGGAGAGAAGAAGGGTCTTCATCTGCTTCTGCTCCTCTGGCATGCTGAACTCCTCTTCTTCTTCCCCTCTGACGCAAGGGCAGTGGCAGCTGGAATGAAGCAATGACTTTTCTTCTTCTAGGCCTAAGCATGATGGAGCTTTGTCCATCTTTCCTTCTCTCCATCCATGAACGAGGCAGTGGCAGTTGGGATGGAGGGAGGGTCTTCCATCTGCTTCTGGTCCTCATCATGGGCAGTGGCAGTTGACAAGGAGGTCTTTACAGTTCTGGCCCAGCTTACTTGTCCAAACGCATCTACCCCTATGTCCCACCTTGTAATCTAAGATCATCCGGGGAGGCCCTGCTCTTGCTCCCGTCAACAGCGCAAATGCGCCTGGCGAGGACGAGAGACAGGGCCTTCTCGGCTGTGGCCCCCTGCCTATGGAACACTCTCCCAAATGAGGTAAGATTCGCTCCCTCCCTCCTGGCTTTTAAAAATATGGTTTTGGGACCAGGCCTTCGGGCAGTAGAAACAAATCTATGCAGCATTTCGGAAAGACAATGACTGAAAAGGCGATTCGACGGATGAGACCGTTTTACTGTTTTAATGACTGTTTTACTGTTTATGGATGTATTTTAATTTGATTTATGTCTAACTGTAATTGTATAATTGTAATTGTTTGTGCATGCATTGAATTTTGCCATTACCTATGTGGAAACCGCTTTGAGTCCCCTTCGGGGTGAGAAAAGCAGTATACAAATGTTGTAAATAAATAAATAAATAAATTTCTGGGCCTGGGCATGATGAAGCTATGTCCAGCTCTTCTTCTCCTTATCTGTGAACAAGGCAGTGGCAGTTGAGATAGAGGGAGGGTCTTCCATCTGCTTCCAAGTGTAGGCATGGGCAGTGACAGTTGGAAAAGAGGACTTTCTAGGCCTGGGCATCATGGAGCTATGTTCACCTCTTCTTCTAATATGTGAATAAGGCAGTGGCAGTTGGGATGGAGGTGCTTGTGAGCCTGGGCATGATGATGCTATGTCCAGGTCTTCTTCTCCTCATCTGTGAACGTGGCAGTTGAGATAGAGGGAGGCTTTTCCATCTGCTTCTGAGCATAGGCATAGGCAGTTACAGTTGGAAAAGAGGTCTTTCTGGGCCTGGGCATGATAAAGCTATGTCCAACTCTTCTTCTCCTAATCTGTGAACAAGACAGTGGCAGTTGAGATGGAGGGAGGGTCTTCCATCTGCTTCCGAGCGTAGACATAATTGAGCTTTGCCTATCTTCTCTCATTCTGGGATCAGGGCACTGGCAGTTGGGATAGGTGTAAAGCTTTTTCCATTTGTTTCTGGGTCCAGATATATTGGAGCTTTGTCCACCTCCTCTTCTCTTCATCCATGAATAAGGCAGTGGCAGTTGGGATGAAGGGACAGTCTTCCATCTGCTTCTGAGCCTAGGAATGGGCAGTGATAGTTGGAAAAGAGGTCTTTATGGGTCTGCACATGATGGAGCACTGTCCAACTCTTCTTCTCCTAATCTGTGAATAAGGCAGTGGCAGTTGGCAAGGAGGTGCTTCTAGGCCTGGGCATGATGAAGCTATGTCCAGCTCTTCTTCTCCTCATCTGTGAAAAAGGCAGTGGCAGTTGAGATAGAGGGAGGGTCTTCCATCTGCTTCTGAGCATAGGCATGGGCAGTGACAGTTGGCAAGGAGGTGCTTCTGGGCTTGGGCATCATGGAGCTATATCCACCTCTTCTTCTACTAATCTGTGAATAAGGCAGTGGCAGTTGGGGTGGAGGGAGAATCTGCCTTCTGCTCCTTGTCTTAGACATAATTGAGCTTTGCCTATCTTCTCTCATTCTGGGATCAGGGCACTGGCAGTTGGGATAGATGTAAAGCCTTTTTCATCTGTTTCTGGGTCCAGATATGTTGGAGCTTTGTCCACCTCCTCTTTTCTTTATCTATGAATAAGGCAGTGGCAGTTGGGATGAAGGGACAGTCTTCCATCTGCTTCTGAGCCTAGGAATGAGCAGTGACAGTTGGAAAAGAGGTGTTTCTGGGCCTATGCATGATGGAGCTCTGTCCAACTCTTCTTCTCCTAACCTGTGAATAAGGCAGTGGAAGTTGGGGTGGAGGGAGAATCTTCCTTCTGGTCCTTGTCTTAGACCTGTCGCAAACTAGGCTCCTGCGGGAGCAAACCTTGCCAGCACGTCCCTGACATCATGAGGCTCCGCCTCTCACCCCGCCCCTTTCTCAGCCTCTTTCTCCGTGCCAGAGTGGTTTTTTCTTTGCTAGGGCAGCATTGCCAGCATATTCTCTCAGTTGAATTCTGCCAACTGAGAGAGTACGCTGGCAATGCTGCCCTAGCAAAGGAAAAACCACTCTGGCATGGAGAAAGAGGCGGGGTGAGAGGCGCAGTCTCATGACGTCAGGGACGTGCTGGCAAGGTTTGCTCCCACGGGAGCCTAGTTTGCGGCGGCTCTTAGACATAATTGAGCTTTGGCTATCTTCTCTCATTCTGGGATCAGGGCATTGGCAGTTGGGATAGATGTAAAGCCTTTTCCATCTGTTTCTGGGTCCAGATATGTTGGATTCATATGTCTATGAATAAGGCAGTGACAGTTGGGATGAAGGGACAGCCTTCCATCTGCCTCTGAGCCTAGGAATGGGCAGTGACAGTTGGAAAAGAGGTCTTTCTGGGCCTGCGCATGATGGATTTCTGTCCAACTCTTCTTCTCCTAATCTGTGAATAAGGCAGTGGCAGTTGGGATGGAGGAGAATCTTCCATCTACTCCTTGGCTTAGACATAATGAAGTTTTGCCCACCTCTTCTTCTGGGTTGAGGGCAGAGGCAGTTGGGATGGGTTTCCATGTGTTTCCAAGAAAATGCCTTCTTCTTCTTTCCCTCCCAGACCATAAGTTGAAGTTGCCTTGAGAGCAAACACCAGCAACAACAAATGTCTGTGGGTTGGACGAGATGGCCACTGGGGATCCTCCCAGCTCTCAGGTTTGATGAATCCCTGGTTCTTGGGACAAAGATGTTTTCCATGTGGGAGGATGGATGCACGTTCCCCTTGTCTTCCTGGCACCTGAAATGATTTGCTGGCATCTGGTGACCTCCCGCCCCCAGGTCACCACCTCCGACCTTTTGATCTGACCTCCCTGCAGGACCTTTCCATTCAGGCCGTGGCCATGTTTTCAGGGATTAGATGTTTGGGAGGAGATCAGTTCTGCGGGTGGCCTTTCAGATAGAGCTGGTGGCCACGAGCCACTTGGCTCTGGCGTGTGGCCAAAGCCCAGGGAAACAAGGGGCGGAAAGGGCAAACGAAGGAGTCGGCATCCAGTCCAGATTGTAGTCTGACCTTGCCGGATGGACAGAGTTCAAATTACAGCTGGATGGACTCATTGGGAGACATTGGAGCTTTAATGCATGTGGATCTAGCGCCACCTAGTGGTCGGTCTCTGAATTTTACTCAATCAATCAAAACCTTATTACAGTCCAAAGACTCAATTGGTTCAGCAGTGAAAGGTGCACAACTGCAAACAGATTAGTAAACGGCTAAAACTCTTTTTTGTTTTGTTTCTGTGTTAAATTTACTGTTTTTGTTTCTGTTTAATTAGTTGTATTAACTTTATTAATATTTAATTGTATCAAGCAAGTGAATTAATTAATCTAATTAATTAATTAATTAATTAATTTTAATTAGTTGTATTAACTTTATTAATTTTTAAGATCGGAGGTCAACATTTCAGTTATTCCTTTCATTTCTGCCCATTTCTACAAAAACAACATACTGCCCACCACCCAAGTGAAGGCTTTCATATGGGGACAACTTCATCCTAGATTTTCTGTGTTTCCTCCACCACAGACATCCCAGTGTTTATGACTTTCTCCATTGGTGTGGAATTTGCATGGCCCTACCCCCTCCCTCTCCCTTAACCCTTTCCTATTCTTTTCTATGGCACACAGCAAACAGGAATCAATCAGCAATGGAACATACTAGAGAGGTCTGGAGAGAATTCACCATGAGTTATATGAGTTGTAGGGACTGGGATATATAGTTCACCTGCAATCTAAGAGCACTCTGAACTCCACCAACAATTGACCTGGAACTTGGCACACAGAACCCCCATAACCAACAAAACATACTGGAGGTCTTTGGAAGGAATTATAGGAGTTGTAGTTCACCTACATCCAAAGAGCACTATGATGGATCTGGACCACACTTGGCATGCATACCTGATATGCCCACATTTGAATACTGGTGGGTTTTGAGGGGAATTGGCCTGGACATTTTGGAATTGTAGGTACTGGGATTTATAGTTCACTTGCAATCAATGAGCACTCTGAACTCCACCAAAGATGGAATCGGACCAAACTCGGCACGCAGAGCCCCCATGACCAGCAAAAAATACTGGAGGTCATTGGGGGGAATTCACCTTGATTTGGGGGAGTTGTAATTTACCTACATGCAAAGAGCACTGTGAACCCAAACACTGATAGATTGGGGCCCAAACTTAGCACATAGAACTAAGATCTTCTGGGGAGGCCCTGCTCTCGACCCTGCCTCTATCACAAGTGAGATTGGCGGGGACAAGGAGCTGGGCTTTCTCGGTGGTGGCCCCTCTCCTGTGGAATTCACTCCCCGGGGAAATTAGATCAGCGACATCCCTCCTTTCCTTTAGGAAAAATTGAAAACATGGATTTGGGACCAGGCATTCGGACAATCTGGCAGATAAAGAAAGGAATTTGATGATGGACAGGAATTAACTAAGTGGAATGGAATTATGGAACTCTGAAAGATGAACGCTGAACATGAGATTAGTTTTATTGATTGTGTCATGTACCGATTGTTTTTAACTGTGATAATTGTTTTAACTGCTGTTTTGTACGTATATTAATTTTGTGTAGGCATCAAATTGTGCCTTTTTGTACGCCGCCCTGAGTCCCCCCCCCCCCCCCGGGGGGTTGAGAAGGGCGGGGTAGAAGTACTCGAAATAAATAAATAAATAAATAAATATGCTGGAATTTGATTACGGAAGGGGTTTGGGGGGGGCTGACCTTCCTTTTTGGGAGTTGTAGTTCACCCACCATCAGAGAAACTGTGACCTGCACCACTGATGGGCCTGGACTCCAATTATTAAATCAACCTACTGGAGGGGTTTGAGGGGTCTGACTCACCATTGTGGGAATTGTAGTTTACACTACAGCCAGAGAGCATACTGGACCCCACCAATGATGCATCGAGAGCAAACTTGCTCAACAAAAGTACTGATGGAGTTTTTTGGGGTGAACCTGGCATGATGTGAGTTGTAGCTTATCCACAACCTTATGCATTTTGTTCAATTACAAAATTAACTTTTTCAAATAGCCCTGGCAATGCCGGGTACCCAAGCTAGTCTATATACAATGGTCTATCTATCTATGCACATAATATAATAAACATAAACAATGTGCATGTGTGTATGTGGCGAAGGTGTCCACTTACACAGACAGCCTCCCACTTCCACAAACAGGACATAGTTCCATGTGCTGAGAAGCCTCTAAAGGCACTCCCTGAACTGACATTCCAGGTTATAGCGAGCACCATGAACATGTAGCCCAAACGCCAATGTCCTCCCAAAACACTACAGCCTACTACCCAAGAAATGCTTTCATTCGGAGAGAATTTCATCCTAGATTTGATGTGTTTCCTCCACCACAGGCAGGCATCCCAGGGTTCCTTGTGTGCATGAACCTACCCACTGCCTCTTCTTACCCTTTGCAACCTTTCCTATGGCACACAGCAAACAGAGAGGAATTGATCAGCAACTGAACAGACTGGAGGGGTTTGGGGGGCTTACTCGATAGAATGGAAGTTGTAGTTCCCCCTGCATCAAGCAGAGCACTGTGACCCCCTTCAATAATGGACCTGGATCACATCTGGCATGCAGAACCCCCATGACCAGATTTGGGGAGATTGACCTTGATTTATAGGAGTTGTAGTTCACCTACATCCAGAGAGCACTGTGAACTCAACCAACAATGGGTCTGGACCAAACCTTCCATGGATGATGGAACTTGCAGTACCTTCGCTCACTTCCAGAAAGCACTGTGACCCCCATGAATGACAGATCAGGACCACACTTGGCACACAGACCCACCCCCCGCCATGACCCACTATATGTCCTGGTGAAGTTTGGAGGAGGACACACCACGGATGATGGGATTTGCAGTACTTTCACTCCACTGAGCTCCCATAGACCAGTGCGACCTTTACGCATAACGGACCTGGACCAAACTTGCCACACAGACTCTCCATGACACGTTTTTTGTCCTGGTGAGTTGGGGGAGGATGGACCAGGGATGATGAGATTTGCAGTATCTTCACTCACTTCCAGAAACCACTACAACCCCCAAAAATGATGCACCTGGACAAAATTTGGCACACCGACTCCCTATGATGCACTTAATGTCCTGGTGAGAGTTAGGGGAGGCTAGGCCACAGACGATGGGATTTGCAGACCTTCACCCACTCCCACAGACCCCTGTGACCCCAAGAATGACAGGCCTGGACCAACCTTGACACAGAGACCCACCATGGGAAAATGTGCATACTGGAAAAGTTTGGGGCAATTGCCCTGTGAATCTGGGAGTTGTAGTTCACCCTTTTCCAGAGAGCACTGAACAGTTGATATCGGATCTGGACCACACTTGGCAAACAGACCCAACATGGCCAACTTTGAATAATGGCAGGGTTTGGGAAGGATTGACCCATAATTCTGAAAATTGTAGTTCACCCACATCCTTATGCATTTTCTAATGGGAGCATTTTTAAAAAACCAAAGGAAAGATCGGCCTTTTTCCTAATAAATAGTGTTGTGCATTACCAAACTGATATTATCACACTTCAAAAAACAAACAATGCCTTTCTCAAATAACCCGGGCACCACCAGGTCCCCAAGCTAATAATAAATAAAAGTTTAGAAGTTGAACCTTTTTCATTCAGAATTCCCAAAATTAACCATTCCCTGCATGGCCAGCAGGTGGTGCCAAAGGCCCTACCTCCCATATTAATGAATGTGGCTCCATCAACAGGACTGACCCATTACAGCCTACCAAATATATATATATATATATATATATATATATATATATATATATATTACAACTCAGAATTCAAGGGGTGAAAGCGCTGCTTTCAGAGACTGGGAATCCTGGACTATTTTAATATTGTGGATTTTGGTTCTTATTAGGCACTTTTGGGTCAAGTTTTGGCTCGATTGGCTCAGAGAGAGTGAGTGGCGGCTCTCTTCTGAGGATGACAGAGTGTAACTTACCCCCCAAAAGGATGGAGTGCAATGTTGGAAAGGTATGGGAGACGTACCATCGAGACGCACTTTTCGGGACGTCAAGGAATCTTGATCGTAATGGAACGCTGCCCAGCAGAGGGTGCTGGGAGTTGTAGTCCATTGTGGACACACAGTCTAATGGGGAGAAGCAGAGGATCATTGAATTTGTATGCAGGACAAAGTATATTATATTATAGTATAGTATAGTTTAATCACTATAATATTATATTATATTATATAATTATAATTATAATAAATATCTGGTTTCCCGCCACCAGAGTTCTCTTGGCTGCAGTTGGGCTTCATGGAGTGGAAGTAACATGCTCCGACAGGGCCGGCCGCAAACAATGACTTTGGGTTGAACTTCGACAGAGTGACCGTTTGAGTCCCAAATACAGACCGATACAGAGCAGGCTTTCGAATCCTAGTGTCAGAAAGGACCCCCAAAGCCCATCTAGTCCAACCCATTTTTTGCCATGACGCTATACAATGCCTTCTCATAGAGAGAAATAGGATAATAGAATCTTAGAGTTGGAGGAGACCCCAAGGCCCTAAAGGAAGGCACCATCCGTTTCCTCCCGACAAATGACCGTCCGGCCTCATTGACACCAGAAGGGTTATGGAGAGAAATAGGACTAGAAGGTCAAAGAGTCATAGAGTTGGAAGAGATCTCCAAAGGCCAACCAGTCCAATTCCATTCTGCCATGAAGGAAATGCATCATTCAAACCCTTCTGACAGATGGCAATCTAAATCAAAGGAGGTCACTAGGAGTCTCAGTAGAATGACAAACTGAACGTATCCCAAGAATGTGATGCAGCAGCAAAAAAGGCCAATTCTAGGCTGCATCCATAGGAGAAGAGTATCCAAGTTGCCCTGCTTTATTTTGTTTACATGGAATAAAAATGTGTCCAGATCTGGGGAGCAAAACCCACAGGGTCCATTTCAAACTCTTAAGATTCTATGATAAAGGTGGAGCATCAAGTAAAGTGAGGGTTTGGCCAACTTGGATGGCCTTCTGTTGGGAGGACTTCAATGGGTCCTTCCTGCTTGACATGAATAGGGTTGGACTGGAGAGCTCTTGGGGGTCCTTTCTAAATCCAGAAATCTATTATTATTATTATTATTATTATTATTATTATTATGCGGAAGCTGGGTGGCCATCTGTTGGGAGGGCTTCAATCCACCCTGAGTCCCCTTGGGGAGATAGGGAATAATATAAAAAGGGTGGTACTATTATTATTATTATTATTATTATTATTATTATTATTGTTACTATTATTATTAAATGATACTTTCCTGCTTGACCTGAATAGGGTTGGATGGGAAGGGATTCTATGATTCTGTACATAGAGGCAATTTGTCCAAAGTTTCAAGTGGTGGGAAGGGACAGAGTGGCGATTCGCCAAAGTTTCAAGTGATGGAAAGGGATTCTATAATTCTGTAAAGAGTGGCAAGTTGGCCGAAGTTTCAAGTGGTAGGAAGGGAGAGAGTGGCGATTCGGCCAAAGTTTCAAGTGATGGGAAGGGATTCTATGATTCTGTACAGAGTGGCAAGTTGGCCAAAGTTTCAAGTGGTAGGAAGGGACAGAGTGGAGATTCGGCCGAAGTTTCAAGTGGTGGGAAGGGATTCTATGATTCTGTACAGAGTGGCAATTCGGCCGAAAGTTTCAAGTGGTGGGAAGGGACAGAGTGGCGATTCGGCCAAAGTATCAAGTGGTGGGAAGGGACAGAGTGGCGATTCGGCCGAAGTTTCAAGTGGTAGGAAGGGATTCTATAATTCTGTACAGAGTGGCAATTCGGCCGAAAGTTTCAAGTGGTAGGAAGGGACAGAGTGGCGATTCAGCCGAAATTTCAAGTGATGGGAAGGGATTCTATGATTCTGTACAGAGTGGCGATTCGGCCGAAGTTTCAAGTGGTGGGAAGGGACAGAGTGGAGATTCGGGCGAAATTTCAAGTGATGGGAAGGGATTCTATGATTCTGTACAGAGTGGCGATTCGGCCGAAGTTTCAAGTGGTGGGAAGGGACAGAGTGGAGATTCGGGCGAAATTTCAAGTGATGGGAAGGTATTCTATAATTCTGTACAGAGTGGCGATTCGGCCGAAGTTTCAAGTGGTGGGAAGGGACAGAGTGGAGATTCGGGCGAAATTTCAAGTGGTGGGAAGGTATTCTATAATTCTGTACAGAGTGGCGATTTGGCCGAAGTTTCAAGTGGTAGGAAGGGACAGAGTGGCGATTCAGCCGAAATTTCAAGTGATGGGAAGGGATTCTATGATTCTGTACAGAGTGGCGATTCGGCCGAAGTTTCAAGTGGTGGGAAGGGACAGAGTGGAGATTCGGGCGAAATTTCAAGTGATGGGAAGGTATTCTATAATTATTTATTATTATTTATTTGCTTTTCTTCTATACCGCATATATCAGCCTTACGGCGACTCTATGCGGTTTACAGTGCGATTAATAACAATTACAATAAATAGGACATAACATACACAAACATATAACAGATAATCATCTACGCCTGAGTGAAATCAGATCTCGTTCTCATAATCCTTTAGCCGTTCCTTGTTCAATAATGCCGTCATTGTGAGTTTAATTGCATTGTTGACCGAATGCCTGTTCGTAGAGCCACGTCTTGGTCCTCCTCCGGAACGTTAACAGCGAAGGGGCCTGCCTGATGTCCACGGGTAGGGCATTCCATAGCCGAGGGGCCACCACCGAGAAGGCCCTGTCTCTCGTCCCCGCCAACCGCGCTTGTGACGCTGGCGGGACCGAGAGCAGGGCCTCCCCGGACGATCTTAACGTCCTTGCCGGCTCATAGGAGGAGATGCGTTCGGAGAGGTAGGTGGGGCCGGAACCGTTTAGGGCTTTATAGGCTAAAGCCAGCACCTTGAATTGTGCCCGGTAGCGAATTGGCAGCCAGTGGAGCTGGCTCAACAGAGGAGTGGTATGCTCCCTGAGAGCCGCTCCCGTTAACAACCTGGCTGCCGAACGCTGGACCATCTGAAGCTTCCGGGCAGTCTTCACGGGCAACCCCACGTAGAGCGCGTTGCAGTAATCTATACGGGATGTGACAAGAGCGTGGACTACCGTGGCCAAGTCAGACTTCCCAAGATACGGGCGCAGCTGGCGCACAAGTTTTAATTGTGCAAATGCTCCCCTGGAAACCGCTGAAACCTGGGGTTCCAAGCTTAGCGAAGAATCCAGGGTCACACCCAAGCTGCGAACCTGCGTCTTCAGGGGGAGTGCGACCCCGTCCAACACAGGCCATAACCCTATACCCTGTTCGGCCTTGCGACTGACCAGGAGTACCTCTGTCTTGTCTGGATTAAGTTTCAATTTGTTAGCCCTCATCCAGTCCGACACAGCGGCCAAGCACCGGTTCAGGACCTGAACAGCCTCCTTAGTAGTGGGTGGAAAGGAGTGACAGAGTTGGACGTCATCTGCGTACAGATAACACCGCACCCCGAAACTCCGGATGATCTCTCCCAACGGCTTCATGTAGATGTTAAACAACATGGGGGACAATATCGAACCCTGCGGGACCCCACAAGTCAATGGTTGTGAGGACGAGCAGTTGTCCCCCAGTAACACCTTCTGGGTGCGATCCTCTAGGAAGGACCTGAGCCACTGTAAAACAGTGCCCCCCAGGCCCATTCCCGCGAGGCGCCCCAGAAGGATACCGTGGTCGACGGTATCGAAGGCCGCTGAGAGGTCCAGCAGAACCAACAGGGACACACTCCCCCTGTCTAGCTCACGCCGGAGATCATCCACTAAGGCGACCAAGGCTGTCTCGGTACCATGTCCCGGCCTGAAACCAGACTGTGCCGGATCCAGATAATCAGTGTCTACCAAGAATGCCTGGAGTTGTGAGGCCACCACACGTTCCAGGACTTTGCCCAAGAAGGGGAGATTGGAAACAGGCCGATAGTTGACGAATTGAGTGGGGTCCAGTGATGGTTTTTTCAACAGCGGTTTTATTACAGCTTGTTTTAAGCTGGCTGGAATTTTGCCTTCCCGAAGGGAGGCATTAACCACCACCTTCACCCACTCGGCCAATCCCCCTCTGGCCTCCTTTAGAAGCCAGGATGGGCAGGGGTCTAGGATGCATGTGGTTGCTCTCATTCCTCCAAGCACCTTGTCCACATCCTCAGGTTTCACCAATTGAAACGAATCCAACAAAATCGGACAGACAGGTGCTCTTGTTACATCCTCAGAGACCGCCGTTAACGTGGTATCCAGGTCCGAGCGGATCAAAGCGACTTTGTCCGCGAAGAACCGAGCAAATGCTTCACAGCGGGCCGTCGAGTTGTCAGGGCTCCCATCCGGAGTGGTGGGGGTTAATAGGCCTCTGACAACTCGAAACAGCTCAGCCGGACGGTTCTTTGCGGACGCAATATTGGAGGCAAAGAAAGATTTCTTTGCCGCCTTTATTGCCACGGCATATGCCCTTAATAGGGCAACAAACCGTGCTCGATTTGACTCGCTCGGGTCTGAACGCCACACGCGCTCTAGTCTCCTCTTTTTTCGCTTCATTGCTGCCAGCTCCTCGGTGAACCAAGGAGCTGGTTTAGCTCGGCTACTTGAGAGGGGACGTTCCGGAGCGATCGTGTCTATTGCCCTAGTCATCTCCCCGTTCCAGAGGGACACCAGGGCATCAACAGGATCACCAACCGAGGCGGCGGGAAAATCCCCAAGAGCCATCAGGAATCCATTCGGATCCATAAGTCTCCTGGGGCGGACCAACTTAGTGGGTCCCCCACCTCTGCAGAGGTTAGGAGGTGCAGTAAGTCTAAAGCTGACCAGATGGTGGTCGGTCCATGGCAACGGAGAGATGGATAACTCCTCAACCCCGCCCCCTTGCTCCCATCCCTGGCAGAAAACCAAATCCAGTGTGTGTCCAGCACTGTGGGTGGGGCCAGTTACTCGTTGGGACAGCCCCATGGTTGCCATGGAAGACATGAAGTCCTGAGCTGCTCCAACTAGGGTAGTCTCGGCGTGTACATTGAAGTCCCCCAGCACAAGAAGCCGTTGGGACTCCAATGCCAGGCTCGAGACCACCCTTGCTAGCTCAGGTAGGGAGACTGTAGTGCAGCGAGGTGGGCGGTACACTAACAGAATCCCTATTCTGTCCCGGTCACCCACCTTCAGGTGGACACATTCAAAATGAGTTGACTGCGGGATGGGGCCTCTGGTCAGTGGGATTGAATTTTTATAGACTACCGCTACTCCGCCTCCCCGCCCTCCAGGTCTCGACTGGTGCTGTACGGAGAACCCTGGTGGGCAAAGCTGGGTCAAATTTACTCCTCCAGCTTCGTCCAACCAGGTCTCCGTAATGCACGCCAGATCTGCCCGTTCCTCCAGAATTAGATCCTGGATGAAAGATGTTTTACCGTTGACAGATCTGGCGTTCAACAGCACCATCTTCAACCCAGAGGGACCGCCGTCCTGGGTACACCCATTTACCTTGTCAGGAGACCAATTACAAGTTGTTAAATTTTTTGGATTTCTTTTTCTCTCCCTAGGCCGAATTTGGGTTGTTAATTTTCTATCCCTTTTAAGCCGAATTGATGGTCTCCCTTTCCCGCATCTCCGCCTCCCCGTTATAGTTTCTATGGGAACCCCTCGGCCAATGGAATGTCCCCCTCCATCCATGTTGCACCTCAAGATTGTGGTCCTATCCCATAACTCCTTCCCGGTTGTTACCTCTACTGGTCCCACCTTTTGCCGACCTACCTCCTTCCAGTTTAATCCTGGCTCTGTTCTGATGTTACTATGATTTTCCCCCCCACTCCACCCTCTATCCCCTTTCCAGTTTGCTAGCAGTATTATTAGCAAATACCATAGGGTGAGGGTCGACATGGGTATTCAAGTAAACAGGAAGTAAAGTGCAAGGTTAACGTTCCAAAGTTCTTAAATGCTAACGTTATTAAGGACTAAAGTGCAGTAGTGTGGTGCAATAGAGTTAAAGTGCACAAGTTTTAAAGTGCAATTCCACTAATGGGTAAAGTGCAAGTGGATGGAGGTTAGCAGCGTTTAGCAAGACAGTTGTAATTGCTACGATAACAATGCGGCTGTTATAACACTTCACAAGGAATATTGGATAAGGATAGCCCTAAAGGCTCCAGATCTGATATTAAGCTGGTACTATGATATTCAGTTCAGTTTCTTCCGGAGTAAAGGCGGATGAGGTGGCAATGACAAGATGGCAGTTCCAGGCGACAGCCGGTGTTAATTCTGTCCTGTAGCAGCAGTTATGATCCGAAGGGAGGTTTCCGCCCCCAGTTGGTGGGTCGATATAGAGATCTCAACAAGACCGCTGGCCTCTGCAGGGTTAAGGCGCGGGTCGCGACGCTTTATGGCGTCCGTGCGTCATCTCCCGAACGCGCCAGCCGAGCAGGCTCTGGTGCCTCCTCCGGAGGTGGATTGCGGAGGGTAGTCCTCGGGATTAGAGCAAAAAAAAAGGCAGCGCCACCTAGGGGTGCGGAAGAGCCACAACCCCGCTTATGTGGGGCCCAGCCCAGCCGCCCCCAAAGCTCTGTAATTCTGTACAGAGTGGCGATTCGGCCGAAGTTTCAAGTGGTGGGAAGGGACAGAGTGGAGATTCGGGCGAAATTTCAAGTGGTGGGAAGGTATTCTATAATTCTGTACAGAGTGGCGATTTGGCCGAAGTTTCAAGTGGTGGGAAGGGACAGAGTGGAGATTCGGGCGAAATTTCAAGTGATGGGAAGGGATTCTATAATTCTGTACAGAGTGGCGATTCGGCCGAAGTTTCAAGTGGTGGGAAGGGACAGAGTGGAGATTCGGGCGAAGTTTCAAGTGATGGGAAGGTATTCTATGATTCTGTACAGAGTGGCAATTCGGCCGAAGTTTCAAGTGGTGGGAAGGGACAGAGTGGCGATTCAGCCGAAATTTCAAGTGGTGGGAAGGTATTCTATGATTCTGTACAGAGTGGCAATTCGGCCGAAGTTTCAAGTGGTGGGAAGGGACAGAGTGGAGATTAGGGCGAAGTTTCAAGTGATGGGAAGGGATTCTATGATTCTGTACAGAGTGGCAATTCGGCCGAAGTTTCAAGTGGTGGGAAGGGACAGAGTGGCGATTCAGCCGAAATTTCAAGTGGTGGGAAGGGATTCTATGATTCTGTACAGAATGGCGATTCAGCTAAAATTTTGAATTCCGGGGATTCTTTGATTTTGTACAGAATGGCGATTCAGCTGAAATTTTGAACAGTGGGACAAATGAAACCATACATTCTTTTCAGTCTTCAAGCAGAGCTTGGCTGGAGAGGATGGCGCCATCTTTGATTGTTGGAGGAAGGAAAATTGAGAGCTGCGCCAAAGGGGTTTCCTTCTTTCTCCTTCCTTCCCTCATTTCTCTCAATTTTCCACCCACTTCCCTCCGCCTTGCGGGAAACACTGCAGCAGCAGCCGCCGCAGTCATTAATATGCAAAAATGCAAATGAGGAGGTAATTAAGCTGCAGTCCTCCGGAGAATATTTCCATCATAATGAATTCTATTGTCAGGGATTGGGGGGGGGGGGGAGAGATAAATAAATAACACGCAGGCTTTTAAAACAAAAAAGGAATATTGCACAACGGTCAGAATGGGACAACCCCCAAATTTGGGGAGAATTAAATCAGAAGAGGGGGGATTTTGGTCTCTTTGGCCAGGTGAAGAAGGAAGGAAGGAACAATCCTTTCTTATCGCTCCCTCTGCTGACGTTTCCGCTCCCCGCCATATTGGTGCCGTTTCCAATATGTGCGAATCCAGTTAGATGCACATAAGGAGGGTATTTTTTGGCACTGGCACCTCTGAAGGCGCATAATGAATGCCCATACGAGGCATCAGGTATCAACTGTGTGCATCCGCAAACCTACGGTAAAGGAAATATCCCTTGTTTTTCTTTAGAATGTGGCAGAAATGAAGGGTTGGTTTGCCTTGATTCCTCCTCTGCTTTCCCACTTTTCAGCAACTTCTTAAAACATCCCGGTTTTTCGCTCGTCTGCCTTCGTCCTCAGATCCCTTCATTTGCAAATGGGATTGATACTCCATCCAAAGGAAGAGGAAACAAGAGAGAGTTATCTTGCCATGGTCAAAACGTCCGGGCAAAAAAGGAAATGGCTATAATCTCTCTGTCATGCAATCTCACAATGACACATAACCTCAATCTCACAGTCTCTCAATCTCACAATCTTAGTCTCAGTCTGTTTTTCAGTATATTTTACAGTCTCACAATCTCACAGTCTCGCAATCTTGTAGTCTCACAATCTCGCTCAGGCTCAGAACCTCTCACTCTCTCAGTCGAAATCTCAGTCTCTCAGAATTTCTCAGTCTCACAGTCTCACAATTTCATAGTCTCTCAGCCTCACAATCTGTTTTACAGTCTCAGTCTCTGTCTCATAATCTCACAGTCTCACCATTTCTCAGTCTTGCCATCTCTCAGTCTAACAATTTCTCAGTCTCTCACAGTTGCAATCTCGCAGTCTCACAATCTCTCAGTTGAAATCTCGGTCTCTCACAATTTCTCAGTCTCACAATCTCATAGTCTCTCAGCCTCACAATCTGTCTCTTAGTCTGTTTCTCAGTCTCACAATCTGTTTTACAGTCTCGCAATCTCGCAGCCTCAATCTCTCAGTCTCTCAGTCTCACAATCTCAGTCTTTCAGTCTCTAACAATCTCACAGTCTTGCCGTCTCTCAATCTCACAGTTTCTCAGACTCTCACAGTCACAATCTCGCAGTCTCTCAATCTCACAACCTCAATCTCTTAGCCTCACAATCTGTCTCTTAGTCTGTTTCTCAGTCTCACAATCTCTGTCTCTCACAATCTCGCAGTCTCAATCTCATTCTCTATTCGCTGTTTATAATGTTTTCAGCCTTTACCACTTTCCAATGTAGTTCAGAGATACATAGCTTTGATGTGAATGACAAAGAATGACATCGAGTGGGGAAGGTTTCTTGGACCTGCTACCGGCTACACCTGAACTGTGGATAATTCCAAACCCAATGGAAACAAAGGCTGAAAAAGCACTCAAAAATGGCAACATGGCAAAAACAGCCGTGTTCCTCGATTGTGTCCTGGGTTCTAGGGTTTGCTCTTTCCTTTGACACTTCATGCGATATAAACAGAAGTGGAAGGAAGAATGAGAAACCGGAACGCCTGCGAACCAAGAGGGACGGCAGAGGATTATTCCGGTCTTTCCTTCCAAGTCAGGACAAGGCCATATTTTTTCCAAAGGGGACCTGTGTTGGCTTCTTTCTGGGTTTGTTTCATAGATGCATTGCGCTCGGGCAAAAAGAAAAAAAAAACCAGCGACGGCTACATCTCCAAACGAGCGGGTTTGGCGCGTTGCCACCTCGCAGCTGCCGCTGTGCGTCTTAAGTCTGCCATTTTTCAAATGTCAGCCCAAAAGAGCAAAGGGGGTGGGGGAGGCGAGGAAGAAGAGGAGAACGAAGAAGTAGTGGCAGAGGAAGGGAAGAAGGAAGAGAAACCAGCAAGAGAAGCATTGGTTTCTTTCGACTTTGGAGGAGGCAGGAATCTTGGGGGGGGGGGGGGAACACACAAACCAAGAGGGAAAGAAAGAAATGCGAGGAGTTTTGCAGCTGTTCCTAACAGAGGCGTTTCATGGAGTGGGTGGGCACTGCAGACCCAGCTCTGCTGTGCTGGGCCTCATTGGGGTCCAGTTATGGGACCGGAGGACTAAACTTTGGGAAATCTTCCTCCAGTCTCTGAATAAGCTGGCCTTGCCCAAGACAGTGGGCAGGGGACGAAGCCAAGGGGTAAAGGGGGAAGGGTTTGCGCTACTTCGCTCCGCCACCATCGAAATTTCAAACTTTCAATTTGACCAATTTGGGAACATTTGCAGCTGTGTCCCCCAAGAACCGCAGCTCAGCATGGAGTGAATCAATTCCCCATTTCCTAGGGAGTGGAGGCTCACAATTGAGGGAAATGGTGATATGTGAAAAAGTTGCACAGGTATTGTGTGCTTGCAATTTCGTTGTGCCGGTATTACGTGATTGCGATACGTTGAGCAAGTATCTCATGATTGCAACACATTGCACCATTATCATGTGATTGCAATATGTTGTGCCGGTATCAAGTGATTGCAACGTATTGCACCGACGCGTGTGATTGCAATACGTTGCACCGGTATCAATTGCAATACGTTGCATAGGTATCACATATTGCAATACGTTGCACCTGTACCGTGTGCCTGCAATATGTTGTACCAGCATTGCATGATTACAATAAGTTGCACCAGTATGTGACTGCAGTACGTTGCAGTGGCATCATTTCATTGCAATACATTGCACCAGCATAGTATCATTGCAATATGTTGCCCCAGCATAGTCTCACTGCAATATCTTGCACCGGTATTGTGTCATTGCAATATGTTGCACTGGCATAGTATCACTGCAGTACATTGCACTGACATCATGTCATTGCAATATGTTGCACCGGCATCATGTCATTGCAATACGTTGCACCAGCATCGTGTCATTGCAATATGTCGTGCTGGCATCGTGTCATTGCAATACATTGTGCCAGCATAGTATCATTGCAATACGTTGCACCAGCATTGTGTCATTGAAATATGGTGCACTGGCATAGTATCATTACAGTACATTGCACCGGCATCATGTCATTGCAATATGTTGCACCGGCATCGTGTCATTGCAATACGCCGTGCTGGCATTGTGTCATTGCAATACGTTGCACAGGTATTGCATAAGTGCAATGCACTGTGCCAGAATCGTGATTGCGCAATGTGCAGTGTTTCCCTCATCTGTTCCAGTCACTACAGGGATACCTATTTCGTGGTCCATATTGGGGGTCTTGCCCTCTTGCCCCATTTGTCTAGGGCAAAGCTTAGCCTTTGGATCCAGTTGTTTGACCCCAGGGAACAATTGCTTGCCATTTTGTCTCGCCGTAGTATCTGTAAGCACACCTTGGTTCATCCCCGCATCAAGGCAACACCTTACTTGGGAATATAAAAAGATTTGGGTGCCTGTGATACACAACTAATGATGCTCTCTCAAGCCTCAGAAAACCAGAAATCAAATGAACGAATCAAGAGATGTGTTTGTCCCAGCACAGGTGGCGGACAGAAGGACTTCCATCCACGTTGCGCCGAGGGTTGGACTGGATGGCCTTTGGGGGTCCCTTCCGATTCGACGAATCCCTTCGGCAAAATGAAATGCTCTGCAAAGGCCTTCCTTGGAAGCAGTCCTTCCCCTTCCAAACACCTGCCTGGCTTCAGGAGGAGCTGAGGCTGGGGCAAAGCGGTGCAAAGGAAATGAACCTAATGCAAAACAGATGGAGGGCCGTTCATTGTTTGCTTCTCCGACACACACACTCTCACAAGGAGGCGGCTTCGGCAGCTCGCTTTCGGAGCTGGGACCCTCCTCCTCCAGACCAACCCCTTCAGCCCCGTTTGTATAGAAGGGCCTTTCCAAGTTCAGGGGGGAGGGAGCTCTCAGCAGTGTAAGACCCCCATAACCACAGAACACGCGTTGGTGAGTTACCCACACCTCTAGGAATTTGTTTGAACCACAGTCCAGCCAGGAACATATTCCCTCTTCAGAGGTCTTTCAAGTAAAGTTGGATTAGAATCCTTTAAGACAGCCTGAGTTGTATGCTCCAGGAGAGTGAAACAGATGGCCCTTGGGGTTCCTTCTGACCCCATGATTCTCTGAAAGGGGGTTCCAGTTCAAAGTTAGGATGAAACTCTTGGTTGTAGGAGATGTTTGATGGATCTTTGGTGACCTTCAGACCAAGGTTTGGATGGGCATCTTTTAAGAAAGCTTTAGTTTTATATTCCTGTATGATATAAGGTTGGACTAGATGGCCCTTGTTGAATGGCCATCTTTCAAGAATTTATAGAAGGTTGGACTGAATGACCCTTCTTGGATGGTTATCTTTCAGGAAGTTATAGGAGAAGGTTGGACTGGATGGCCCTTCTTGGATGATCGTATTTCAGGAACTTTTAGAAGGTTGGACTAGATGGCCCTTGTTGGATGGCCCTTTCAGGAACTCACAGGAGAAGGTTGGATTGGATGGCCATTGTTGGATGGTCCTCTTTCAGGAACTTATAGGAAAAGTTCGAACTGGATGTTCCTTCTTGGATGGATATATTTCACAAACTTATAGAAGGTTGAACTGGATGTTTCTTGTTGGATGGTCCTCCTTCAGGAACTCAGAGAAGGTTGGACTGGATGGCCCTTGTTAGATGGCAATATTTCAGGAGCTTATAGGAAAGGTTGAACTGGATTATCCTTGTTGGATGAACATATTTCAGGAATGTATAGGAGAAGGTTGGACTGGATGTCCTTTGTTGGATAGTCAACTTTCAGGAACTTATAGGAGACTGTTGGACTGGATGTTGGATAGTTATCATTCAGGAACTCATAGGAGAAGGTTGGACTGGATGGTTCTTATTGGATGGCCCTCTTTCAACAACTTATAGGAGGATGTTCGACTAGATGGCCCTCCTTGGATGGTCATCTTTCAGAAACAGATGGGAGAGGGTTGGACTGGATGGCCCTTCTTGGATGGCTGTCAGGAATACATGGTCTGAACCAGCTAAGTGTTGCGATACCACAGCATAGAACCAACCCCAGAATTCCCCCCTTGGGTTGTGGATGAGGTTTTCAGCCCATTCGGGTGAAGAAGCGGGGGATAGCGGCCTCTCTCTTCCTCCCACCACGACTCCCTGCTTCTCTTTTCTCCTCCAGAGAGGTGCCCACACCTATATTTAGAGGTGCCAACAGGCAGTTGGTTCCCCCAACAAAGGCGGGTGACTTCAGAGAAGTGAAACAAAGGCTTCAGTGCGAGGAGGTAAAACCCGGAAAAGGAGGGGGGTATCACACCTGCAGAAGGTTGCGGTGTTTTCTAATTACGGCGGGCGCATCTCTGCCCACGAGAGGAACGCTGTTTCCATGGCGGGTGAACCACAGGCTTCTCTTCGTGTTGCTGAAGGCATTCGAGACACATTTCAGGCAGTGTGCACAAAGTGTTGGGCCTCAATTCCCAGCATCCCCAGGAATGAGGGACACTGGGCATTGCAGTCGGATAATAATACTCTTGGTTGTAAGAGCTATTTGAGGGTTGAAAGAACAACCTCTGAGGGTCTCCATCTTTGGAGACCTTCAGACCAAGATTGGATGGGCATCTTTTAGGAAAGCTTTAGTTGTATACTCCTCCATGATAGAAGATTGGACTAGATGGTCCTTGTTGGATGGCAATCTTTCAAGAACTTCTAGAAGGTTGGCCTGGATGGCCCTTCTTGGATGACCATATCTCAGGAACTTATAGGAGAAAGTTGGACTGGGTGGCCCTTGTTCAACTGTCTTCTTTCAGGAACTTATAGGAGAAAGTTAGACTAGGTGGCCCTTGTTTGACGGTCTTCTTTCAGGAAGTTATAGGAGAATTTTGGATGGATAGCCCTTCTTGGATGACCATATTTCAGGAACTTATAGGAGCAAGTTGGACTAGGTGGCCCTTGTTCAATGGTCTTCTTTCAGGAACTTATAGGAGAAGGTTGGATGGATGGCCCTTCTTGGATGACCATATTTCAGGAACTTATAGGAGCAAGTTGGACAGGATGGCTCTTGTTCAATGGTCCTCTTTCAGGAAGTTATAGGAGAATTTTGGATGGATAGCCCTTCTTGGATGACCATATTTCAGGAACTTATAGGAGCAAGTTGGACTAGGTGGCCCTTGTTCAATGGTCTTCTTTCAGGAACTTATAGGAGAAGGTTGGATGGATGGCCCTTCTTGGGTGACCATATTTCAGGAAGTTATAGGAGAAATTTGGACTGGATGGCCTTTATTCAATGGTCCTCTTTCAGGAAGTTATAGGAGAATGTTGGACTGGATGTCCCTTGTACGATGGTCCTCTTTCAGGAACTTAGAGAATGTTATAGAATATAATGATAGCAAAATAATAATAATAATAATAATAATAATAATAATAATAATAATAATTTATTTGTATTCTGCCCTATCTCCCCGAGGGGACTCGAATAACGTTCGGAGAGCATTCCCTTCGCATCTCCAGTGCCATAGACATGTGTCTCAGCCCTGTTTGCCAAGGAAAGAATCTTAGGGTGAGAGCGCCACCTTGAAAACAACGAAAACAACAACAACAACAACGTGTGTCTCTGGGAAGCCGTTCGTGGGAGTTGCGTCTTAACAGAAAAACCCGCTCCCAAAATAGGGAGAGGCTCCCACACCACAAAGGAAAGCAGAGCAGTTCAACAGGTTCCGAGAAACATGCGTTTGTTGTGAAATGAAACAACCCCGAAGTTTGGGAACAAAAACAGAATCACATCGGTGTTATGAACTGCAGCATCGCACTCTTGACTCATGTCCCGCTTGTGGTCTGCTAACACTCCTTGATCCCTTTCCCAGAGATAATGACTTTTTCTCGATGTAATCAAGGGGTCCCCAGAAGACGGCCCGCAGGACTGATACGGCCCCAAAAGTTTGTATACCCGGTCCTGCTCTAAACTTTAGACCAGACATGGGCAAACGTCAGCCCTTCAGGTGTTTTGGACTCCAATTCCCAAAATTCCTAACACTAAAGCTGGGACTGTGTCTCTGAACCCAGTGGGTACCTTTCGGCGAGCCCCACTCTCTCGACCTCAGAGGAAGACAAAGGCCAATCCGCTTTGCATGAATATTGGCAAGGAAACTCATATCTTGAAGGCAACACTACGACGACAATATCAGTGGGCGGTGAAGGGGGAAAACCCGGTGGTGCCCTGGAAAGGCCTCAAAATCGTTGCCATACGGAAAACTGACACCGCCCCTGCAAGGGGGACCTCCACTCCCTCAAGCAAAGAGAAGGAAGGGAGGGAGGGATGGGCACCCGAAAGCAGAACAGGAAATGCAAGGGGGAAAGAGACCACAGGCACAGAGACAGCATGGGGGAGACAACATGAGCCAAGAGTGTGATGCAGCAGTGAAAAAGGCCAATGCGATTCTAGGCTGCGTCAATAGGAGTCTCGTGTCTAGATCAAGGAAAGTCCCCCCAGGGGTGAGAAAGGCCGTATATAAATACTGTAAATAAATAAATAAATAAAGTCTCTTTCTTCTGCTCACTTGAAACGACTGTGTCCAATTATTTTATTCTGTAGCCCTATCTCTCTCCATTAACCTACTCATGTCTATGAGATGGCCACCTGTCGGGAAGGATCGGATGGTGTCTTCCTGCAATAAAGGGGTTGGACTGGATGTGCTCTGGAGGACCCATTCAACTCTAGGATCCATTTCTCTCTGCTGAGGCAGCAAAGCACGGCATTGAGAAGGGAGAATCCAAGGCATTTTTAAAAAGCAATAAGGGAAATGGAATGGCAGAGTATATAAATGGCCCCTATATATATATATAGGAGCCCCCGGTGGTGCAGTGGGTTAAAGCACTGAGCTGCTGAGCTTGTTGATCGAAAGGTCGCAGGTTTGATTCCGGGGAGCGACGTGACCTTCCGCTGTCAGCCCTAGCTTCTGCCAACCTAGCAGTTCGAAAACATGCAAATGTGGGTAGATTAATAGGTACCGCTCTGGCGGGAAGGTAACAGCGCTCCATGCAGTCATGCCGGCCACATGACCTTGGAGGTGTCTAAGGACAACGCTGGCTCTTCGGCTTAGAAATGGAGATGAGCACCACATCCCAGAGTCAGACATGACTGGACTTAATGTCAGGGGACTACCTTTACCTTTGTATATATATGTGTGTGTGTGTGTGTGTATTTAATGTTCGTTTGTGGGATTAACAGAACTCAGAAACCACTGGACTAATTGACACCAAATTTGGACACAAGACACCTAACAATCCACTGTATGTCCTTCACTGAAAAAAATTGATTTTGTCATTTGGGAGTTGTAGTTGCTGGGATTTATAGTTCACCTACAATCCAAGAGCATTCTGAACCCCACCAACGATGGAATTGAACCAAACTTGGCACACAGTTCTCCCATGACCAGCAGAAAATACTGGAAGGGTTTGGTGGGCATTGACCTTGAGTTTGGGAGTTGTAGTTCACCTACATCCACAGATCACTGTGGACTCAAACAATGATGGATCTGGACCAACCTGTACAAGAATACTCAATATGCCCAAATGTGAACACTAGTGGAGTTTGGGGAAAATAGAATCTTGACATTTGGGGGTTGTAGTTGCTGGGATTTATACAATCACAGAGCGTTGCTGTGGCCCAGTCTGGTGATCTGGAAAATAAAGTAATGAGAAAGTGTTGATTTCTAATATATGTAATTTCTTTATGCTTGTGGATAAACAGTATTTCTTCTTGTTTCTTTGTCAGTGTTGATGTGGGGAGTGTCTGGCTTGCCCACTCTGGAACATGCAACATATAATTCTCCATCTTTAGGAGTCCCTTTCAAATCTATACTATATCTGTGTGTGTGAATTATATCTATCTATCTATATCTATGACTGGATGGCTCTTTGTTGGGAGGGCTTTGTTTACGTTTTCTTGCCTTTGTGAAGGGAGTTGAACTGGATGGCCTTAAGTATTTTCTGTTGGTCCCGGGGGTTCTGTGTGGGAACTACAACTCCCAAATGTCAAGGTATGTTTCCCCCAAACTCCATCTGTGTTCATATTTGGGCATATGGAATATTTGTGCCAAGTTTGGTCCAGATCCATCATTGTTTGTGTCCACAGTGCTCTCTAGATGTAGGTGAACTACAACTCCCAAATTCAAGGTCAATGCCCATCAAACCCTTCTAGTGTTCCTGTTGGTCATGGGAGTCCTGTGTGCCATGTTTGATTCAATTCCATCATAGGTGGAGATCAGAATACTCTTTGATTGTAGTTGAACTATAAATCCCAGTAACGACAACTCCCAAATGACAAAATCAATTTTTTGAGTGATGGTAACTCCTTGGCCTAGTAGGTGTCTTGTGGCCAAATTTGACGGCAATTTGTCCAGTTGTTTTTGGGTTATGTTAATCCCACAAACGAACATTACATTTTTCTTTATATAGATATCTATGGCTGGATGGCTGCTTGTTAGGAAGGCTTTGAGTATGTTTTCTTGCCCTGGTGAAGGGAGTTGGACTGGATGGCCTTAAGTATTTTCTGTTGGTCATGGGGGTTCTGTGTGGGAAGTTTGCCCTAATTCTGTCGTTGGTGGGGTTCAGAATGCTCTTTGATTGTAGGTGAACTATAAATCCCAGTAACTACAACTCCCAAATGTCAAGGTCTATTTCCCCCAAACTCCATCTGTGTTCATATTTGGGCATATGGAATATTTGTGCCAAGTTTGGTCCAGATCCATCATTGTTTGAGTCCACAATGCTCTCTGGATGGAGGTGAACTACATATCCAAAACTCAATGTAAATGCCCACCAAACCCTTCTAGTGTTTTCTGTTGGTCATGGGAGTCCTGTGTGCCACGTTTGGTTCAATTCCATCATTGGTGGAGTTCAGAATGCTCTTTGATTGTAGGTGAACTATAAATCCCAGCAACTACAACTCCCAAATGACAAAATCAATTTTTTTTAGTGATGGCCACTCCTTGGGTTAGTAGGTGTTTTGTGGCCAAATTTGGCGACAATTTGTCCAGTGGATTTTGAGTTATAGTAGTCTCACAAATGAACATTACATTTTTATTTGTATAGATATAGGCTAAGGGGATAATGAATAAATGTATGTATATATATGTGTGTGTGTGTGTGTGTATATATATATACATATACACACACACACACGATATAATAGTATTATTATAATATTTTATATATTTGTGTGTGTGTGTTTGTGTGTGTGTGTATATATATACACACACACACACACACACACACACACACACACACTGTTATAACTTGTCCCCATTTGCCTGGCCTTTCATTATATGATTACATCATTACTATTACTATTATTATTATTCTCCCTTGATAAAGAAGGCCAGTTGAAGGGGATGACGGTACACACACACACAAGTGATCCCCTTTGCGTGGCCTATATTATTATATCCGACCTTTCTCAACCCCAAAGGGGTTTTATTATATGGTATTATTATTAGGATTCCTCCATCAAGAAGGTCAGGCCAAGGGGATCATGATAATATATATTATATAGAATCATAGATCATAGAATCAAAGAGTTGGAAGAGACCTCATGGGCCATCCAGTCCCACCCCCTGCCAAGAAGCAGGAATATTGCATTCAAATCACCCCTGACAGATGGCCATCCAGCCTCTGTTTAAAAGCTTCCAAAGAAGGAGCCCCCACCACACTCCGGGGCAGAGAGTTCCACTGCTGAACGGCTCTCACAGTCAGGAAGTTCTTCCTCATGTTCAGATGGAATCTCCTCTCTTGTAGTTTGACGCCATTGTTCCGCGTCCTAGTCTGTAGGGAAGCAGAAAACAAGCTTGCTCCCTCCTCCCTGTGGCTTCCTCTCACATATTTATACATGGCTATCATATCTCCTCTCAGCCTTCTCTTCTTCAGGCTAAACATGCCCAGCTCCTTAAGCCGCTCCACATAGGGCTTGTTCTCCAGACTCTTGATCATTTTAGTCACCTTCCTCTGGACACATTCCAGCTTGTCAATATCTCTCTTGAATTGTGGTGCCCAGAATTGGACACAATATTCCAGGTGTGGTCTAACCAAAGCAGAATAGAGGGGTAGCATTACTTCCTTAGATCTAAACACTATGCTCCTATTGATGCAGGCCAAAATCCCATTGGCTTTTTTTGCCGTCACATCACATTGTTGGCTCATGTTTAACTTGTTGTCCGCGAGGACTCCAAGATCTTTTTCACACGTACTGCTCTCGAGCCAGGCATTGTCCCCCATTCTGTATCTTTGCATTTCGTTTTTCCTGCCTAAGTGGAGTATCTTGCATTTGTCACTGTTGAACTTCATTTTGTTAGTTTTGGCCAATCATCTCTCTAATCTGTCAAGATCGTTTTGAATCCTGCTCCTGTCCTCTGGAGTATTGGCTCTCCCTCCCAATTTGGTGTCGTCTGCAAACTTGATGATCCTGCCTTCTAGCCCTTCATCTAAGTCATTAATCAAGATGTTGAACAGGACCGGGCCCAGGACGGAGCCCTGCTTGTGGCACTCCACTTGTCACTTCTTTCCAGGATGAAGAGGAAGCCTTGGGGAGAATCACCCTCTGGGTTCGTCCATTTAACCAATTACAGATCCACCTCACCGTAGTTTTGCCTAGCCCACATTGGACTAGTTTCCTTGCCAGAAGGTCATGGGGGACCTTGTCGAAGGAAGGCCTTCCTGGAATCCAGGTACGCTACATCCACGGCATTCCCCGCATCTACCCAGCTTGTAACTCTATCGAAAAGAGATCAGATTGGTCTGGCATGACTTGTTTTTGATAAATCCATGTTGACTATTACCAATGACCGCATTTGTTTCTAAGTGTTTCTAAGTATTAATAACATATATTTAATGTTATTAATACATTACTATATTATATGATTATATATATATACATACACACACACACACACTATTATAACTTGATCCCTTTCGCCTAACATACACACACACACACACACACACACTCATACACATACATACACATATACTAGGCCTGGGCAATGCATGGTTCTAAATGGTTCTAAAGTACTTACAAAACTAAAGTTCTGGTGGTGAAAATCTCAAAATTCTAACAAAACTGTCAACATTTCATTATAAACGTCAGTTCCTCATTGGTTCTGTCATAAAAATCGCCAATAATGAAATAATAATTAAATTTTGAAAGTTTTGTTAAGAGTTCTGAAATTTTCACCGCCGGAACTTTAGTTTTGTAAGTACTTTAGAACCATTTAGAACCATGCATTGCCCAGGCATAACATATACATACATATAAATATATATAAAATTATTGCTATTATATATTTATTATTATTGCTTATATATATAATCAGTACTATGTTATCTACAAACGATGCCATCTGTGTTCATATTTGGGCATATGGAGTATTTGTGCCAAGTTTGGTCCAGATCCATCATTGTTTGAGTCCACAGTGCTCTCTGGATGGAGGTGAACTACAACTCCCAAACTCAATGTAAATGCCCACCAAACCCTTCTAGTGTTTTCTGTTGGTCATGGGAGTCCTGTGTGCCACGTTTGGTTCAATTCCATCATTGGTGGAGTTCAGAATGCTCTTTGGTTGTAGGTGAACTATAAATCCCAGCAATTACAACTCCCAAATGTCAAGGTCGATTTCCCCCCAAACTCCACCAGTGTTTACATTTGGGCATATTGAGAATTCATGTCAAGTTTGGTCCAGATCCATCATTGTTTGAGTCCATAGTGCTCTCTGGATGTAGGTGAACTACAACCCCCAAACTCAAGGTCAATGCCCACCAAACCCTTTCAGGAGTTTCTGTTGGTCATGGATGTTCTGTGTGCCAAGTTTGATTATATTCCATCATTGGAGTTCAGAATGCTCTTTGATTGTAGGTGAACTATAAATCCCAGCAACTACAACTCCCACAGGACAAAATCAATATCATCCCCCAATCCCACCAGTATTCAAATTTGGGTGTATTGGGTATTTGTGCCAAATTTGGTCCAGTGAATAAAATACATCCTGAATATCAGATATTTACATTGCTATTCATACCAGCAGCAAAATGACAATTAAGAAGTAGCAATGAAACTAATTTTATGATTGGGGGGTCACCATAACATGGGGAAGCGTATTAAGGAGTCGTGGCATTAGGAAGGTTGAGAACCACTGCCCTATACGGCCCCGGCCCAGTGTATCTGTCCGAACGCATCTCCCTCTACGTCCCGCCTCGGAGTTTAAGATCTTCTGGGCAGGCCCTGCTCTCGGCCCCACCTTTGTCACAAGTGAGATTGGTGGGGACGAGGAGCAGGGCCTTCTCGGTGGTGGCCCCTCACCTGTGGAATTCTCTCCCCGGGGAAATTAGATCAGCGACATCCCTCCTTTCCTTTAGAAGGAAATTGAAAACTTGGATTTGGGACCAGGCGTTTGGGCAATCTGGCAGATGAATAAAAGACGACGACGACGACCGATAAGAATAGATAATGTAGAACGAAATATGGACTCTGAGTTGGCGAACGCTGAGCTTGAGATTGGTTTATTGACTGTGATATATATTGATTGTTTTAACTGTCTTAATTGTTTTAATTGCTGTTTACACGTTTATTTGTATTATTGTGTAGGCATCGAATTGTGCCTTTTTGTATTATTATTATTATTATTATTATTATTATTATTATTATTATTACTTAGGCGATCCCTCGCTTTCCGAGGATGCTTGTCTTCCAATATTCTTGTGGGTCCGTATGTGGCTGTGGAGCCCTATTCTTGCTCTGCATCTTCTTCCGCAGTGAGGGCATTGGTTTCCAGGTGGAAGGCGGTCTCGGCCGGGGTTGGCTTGACGCGCCTTCCTCTTGGCACGTTTCTCTTTTTCACCCTCCACTCATGCCTCCTCAAATTCTGCAGCACTGCTGGTCACAGCTGACCTCCAGCTGGAGTGGTCAAGGGCCAGGGCTTCCCCGTTCTCAGTGTTTATGACAGAGTTTTTAAGGTTGGTTTTGAGCCCATCTTTAAATCTCTTTTCCTGTCCACCAACATTCTGTTTTCCGTTCTTGAGTTCGGAGTACAGTAGCTGCTTTGGGAGACGGTGGTCGGGCATCCAGACAACATGGCTGGTCCAGCGGAGTTGGTGGTGGAGGACCATCGCTTCAATGCTGGTGGTCTTTGCTTCTTCCAGCACGCTGACGTTTGTCTGCCTGTCTTCCCAAGAGATTTGCAGGATTTTCCGGAGGCAGCACAGATGGAATCGTTCTAGGAGTTGCATGTGACGTCTGTAGACAGGCATATAGTAGGGTTGGGAGGACAATAGCTCTATAAACAAGCACCTTGGTATCCCTACGGATGTCCCGGTCCTCAAACACTCTCTGCTTCATTCGGGAAAATGCTGCACTCGCAGAGCTCAGGCGGTGTTGTATTTCGGTGTCGATGTTGACTTTGGTGGAGAGGTGGCTGCCAAGGTAGCGGAAATGATCAACAGTTTCTAATGCTACACCATTAAGCTGTATCTCTGGCATTGGAGAGGGGTTGGCTGGTGTCTGCTGGAAATTATTATTATTATTATTATTATTATTATTATTATTATTACTACTACTAATTGAATCCAGACAAGACAGAGGTCCTCCTGGTCAGTCGCAAGGCCGAACAGGGCATAGGGTTACAGCCTGTGTTGGATGGGGCCGCACTCCCCCTGAAGACGCAGGTTCGCAGCTTGGGTGTGACCCTGGACTCATCGCTGAGCCTGGAACCCCAGGTTTCGGCGGTGACCAGGGGAGCATTTGCACAGCTAAAGCTTGTGCGCCATCTGCGCCCGTACCTTGGGAAGTCTGACTTGGCCACGGTAGTCCACGCTCTGGTTACATCCCGTTTAGACTACTGCAACGCTCTCTACGTGGGCTTGCCTTTGAAGACAGCTCGGAAGCTCCAACTAGTCCAACGCTCGGCAGCCATGATTTTAACAGGAGCGGAGCGCAGGGAGCATACAACCCCCCTGTTGCGCCAACTCCACTGGCTACCGATCTGCTACCGGGCTGAATTCAAAGTGCTGGCGTTGGCCTTTAAAGCCCTAAACGGTTCCGGCCCAAGCTACCTATCTGACCGCATCTCTGCCTATGAACCCACCAGGACTTTGAGATCTTCCGGGGAGACCCTGCTCTCGATCCCGCCTGCTTCTCAAGCTCGGCTGGCGGGGACGAGAGATAGGGCCTTCTCGGTGGTGGCTCCTCGGCTGTGGAACGCCCTTCCTACGGACATTAGACTAGCACCATCTCTAATGGTATTCCGCAAAAAGGTGAAGACCTGGATGTTTGTGCAGGCTTTTGAGTAATTTAGTGCAATCTGGTAATGGAACATAGGAATGGAACAATGGACGACGAACCCGGACTACGCTTGGATGATGAGAAGATTGGGTACGGTTGTTTTTTGTAATAATTGTGCATTGTAATTGCTTATTGGTAATTTATGGATAATGTGTTAAGTCAATTGTTATATGTTGTATGGAACCACTGCTGTTTCTACTGTTTGTGAACCGCTGTGAGTCGCCTTCGGGTTTGAGATACAGCGGTATATAAGCAAAGTAAATAATAAATAATAATAAATACTATGGTATTATATATATGTGTGTGTGTGTGTGTGTTTATTATTATTATTATTATTACTATTATATGATTATAATTATTATTTGGTTCCCTCTATAAAGGCGGCCAGGCCAAGGGGGTGGAGTGGCCCAACTTTGCCCAACTCTTTTTTTAAGTTGGAGGAAAAACTCCCAAATGATCATGATCCTCTTCTTGGCCTGCTTTGCAAACCAATAATTTTGCTTCTGGGCCTCTCCTTGCTCCCCTCCCCCTGTTTTCCTCCAACACTTTCTTTCCCTTCCACTCCTCCTCCTCCTCTCTTTCATTCTTTCTTTTTTCCTTTCTTTCTTTCTTTCTCTCCATGAATCAGCCCCAGAAAAAGCCAGACGGATTGGCTCTTGGGTTGCTGGCCATCAGGTGCAGAGGAGGGCCGCCCGGGAGGGCAGGAATGGAAACTCCTGAATCCAAGTTGGGAAAAGTTTAAAGGCCTCCAAAGAAGGATTCTTTACATTTATTCTTCAAAAATAATAATTAAAATGTGTAAGAATATGTAATAATAATATATAATAATAAAAATTATAAGAATATAAAATATTAATTATATATATAATAAAATTATAAGAATATAAAATATTAATGTAAGAAAAAAATCAAATAATATATATAAATAATATATACAATAATATGCATACACAATAATATAAAATATAAAATAAATAATATAAAACATGAAAAAATAAAATAAAAATATATAATAATTAATATAAGAAAAAATATAATATATAATATATTAATAACATATACAATAATATAAAATAAATAATATAAAATAAGAAAAAATAAAATAAAAATATATAATAATTAATATAAGAAAAAAATTAATAATATATAATATATTAATAGCATATACAATAATATAAAATATAAAATAGATAATATAAAATATAAGAAAAAATAAAATAAAATAATATATAATAATTAATATAAGAAAAAAATAAAATAATAATAAATATTAATAACATATACAATAATATAAAATATAAAATAAATAATATAAAATATAAGAAAAAATAAAATAAAATAATAATATAGAATAATTATTAAAAACAACAACACATGGGCAAATTCCAAAAGTAAATAATGTATTTGTAGACTGCCAGTTACAATGCAATTATACTACATGAGGTACGGTTAAGAAAGCTATGTAACTTATGCATTTATTAATTGATATGTGATTATTGTCTGTGTTATATCATTTACTGTATTCATTTGTTTTGCTGTAAGCCACCCCGAGTCCCTTTGGGGAGAGGGGGCGGGATATAAATAACACTTATTATTATTAAATATAAAAGGATATAACATATAAAATAAATAATATAAAATATAAGAAAAATATAAGAAAACATATAATAATATTATATAAAATAATAATATAAGAACATATAATAAATAATAAAATATTACATAATATAAAATGTAAAATAAATACTATAAAATATAAGAAACAATAAAATAATAATCTATAATAAAATATAAAATAATAATATAAGAAAATATAATAAATACAAAATAATATATAATAATAAAATATAAAATAATACAAAATATAAAATAAATAATAAAAATATAAGAAAATAATAATATATAAAATATGAAATATGTGCAATTTGACTACGGATTAGGCTTTAGACTATGACTGGATGACGTGATGAATTCATTGAAATGTATTTTTATTATGCTTACTATGTTGTAATTTTTAACTTATGTTTTAACTGATGTGATATGTTGTAAGGCGCCATGGAGGTACAGAAAGGTGGGGTATAAATAAGGTAAATAAATATAATAATATAAGTAAATATAATAAAGTAATAATATATAAAATAATATAAAATATAATATAAATAATATAAAGTATAAGAAAATGTAAGAAAAAATAGTAATATACAATAAAAATATAAAATAAGAAAAAATAAAAATTACATATTTAATAATAAAATATAAAATAAAGTAATAACATATAAAATAATATAAAATATAATATAAATAATATAAAATATTGGAAAATGTAAGAAAAAAATAGTAATATACAATAAAAATATAAAATAATATAAGAAAAAAATAAAAATTACATATTTAATAATAAAATATAAAATAAAGTAATAAAAGTATAAAATAATATGTAAAATAATATAAAATATAATATAAATAATATAAAATATTGGAAAATGTAAGAAAAAATAAAATAGTAATATACAATAAAAATATAAAATAATATAAGAAAAATATATAAAAATATATAAAAATATATAAATAAAGTAATAACATAAAATAATATATAAAATAATACAAAATATAATATAAATAATATAAAGTAAATAAATATAATAATATATGTAAATATAATAAAGTAATAACATATAAAATAATATAGAATATAATATAAATAATATAAAATATAAGAAAATGTAAGAAAAAATAGTAATATACAATAAAAATATAAAATTAGGAAAAAATAAAAATTACATATTTAATAATAAAATATAAAATAAAGTAATAACATATAAAATAATATATAAAATAATATAAAATATAATATAAATAATATAAAATATAGGAAAATGTAAGAAAAAAATAAAATAGTAATATACAATAAAAATATAAAATAGTGTAAGAAAAAAATAAAAAGTACATATTTAATAATAAAATATAAAATAAAGTAATAACATATAAAATAATATATAAAATAATATAAAATATAATATAAATAATATAAAATATAGGAAAATGTAAGAAAAAAATAAAATAGTAATATACAATAAAAATATAAAATAGTGTAAGAAAAAAATAAAAAGTACATATTTAATAATAAAATATAAAATAAAGTAATAACATATAAAATAATATATAAAATAATATAAAATATAATATAAATAATATAAAATATAGGAAAATGTAAGAAAAAAATAAAATAGTAATATACAATAAAAATATAAAATAATATTAATTCTATAATACAGAATAATATAAAAGAATTATTTATATTGATTATTTAGTTAGGAATTAAAATATATGATATAGATTATATTATAATAAAATATGTACTCTTTAAATTTATTCTTCAAATCAAAATTACAAAGTATCTATTATATACTATGTATACTATAATCATTGTAGTACTTACGCTTTAAATAAGAAGTATTAATTAATTAATTAAGCCTCTCTAAAACTTTGATAAAGAAGGGGAAAATTTGGGGGGGGGGAAACGGCGCGGGCGGGCGACACGAAACAAAGCAATACCGGCAGCTGCCTTTTGCTCAGAAGGGCTTCAAGAGGGGGGCCAAGGAGAGGGTGTCGCCGTTGATTGGTCAGAACGCCTGCCGCTCTAGCAAAGCCTGATTTCCCATTGGACGCCGCTCTGGACCTTATCGTTCTATCTCCCCGGTGCTCCCATTTCGTCACGCCGTCGGGTTTTTTTTTCCTCTCTCGATCTCTTCGCCTTCCTTTCTTTTGGCGTGTCCCTCCGCCGGGGAAAGTAGTCCCTATACGCTTAGGCCACGCCCTCTTTCAGGAGGCCACGCCCCCGCCTTGCAAGTCCAGCCCTCTCAATACACTTCAATCGTAGAATAACAGAAGCATCAGAATACAATAGAAGGAAGAATATCACATAATAATAATAATAAAAAATAATATAGAATACTAAAATATAAATAATATAAGAAAAATAAACTAATAAAATATAATAAAGAATATTAAATAATACAAGAAATAATAATCTATAATAATATAAAATAATAATAAAAGAAAAAATAAAATCATAATATAGGATGCTAATATATAATAATATAATAATATAAATAATATAAGAAAAATAAACTAATAAAATATAATACAGAATATAAAATAATACAAGAATCATATGAAATAATATAAATAATACAAGAAATAATAATCTATAATAATAATAAATTATAAGTATATAATAATATAAAATAATAATAAAATAATAATAATATAGGATACTATAATATAATAATATAAGAAAAATAAACTAATAAAATATAATAAAGAATATACAATAATACAATAATAATATAAAATAATATAAATAATACAAGAAATAATAATCTATAATAATAATAAATTATAAGTATATAATAATATAAAATAATAATAATATAGGATACTAAAATATAAAAATATAAATAAGAAAAATAAACTAATAAAATATAATACAGAATATAAAATAATACAAGAATCATATGAAATAATATAAATAATACAAGAAATAATAATCTATAATAATAACAAATTATAAGTATATAATAATATAAAATAATAATAATATAGGATACTAAAATATAATATAAATAATATAAGAAAAATAAACTAATAAAATATAATACAGAATATAAAATAATACAAGAATCATATGAAATAATATAAATAATACAAGAAATAATAATCTATAATAATAACAAATTCTAAGTATATAATAATATAAAATAATAATAATAAAAGAAAACATAATAATATAGGATACTAAAATATAATAATATAATAATATAAGAAAAATAAACTAATAAAATATAATACAGAATATAAAATAATACAATAATATAAATAATACAAGAAATAATAATCTATAATAATAATAAATTCTAAGTATATAATAATATAAAATAATAATAATATAGGATACTAAAATATAATAATATAAATAATATAAGAAAAATAAACTAATAAAATATAATAAAGAATATAAAATAATACAAGAATAATATAAATAATACAAGAAATAATAATCTATAATAATAATAAATTATAGGTATATAATAATATAAAATAATAATAAAAGAAAAATAAAATCATAATATAGGATGCTAATATATAATAAAATAATAATATAAATAATATAAGAAAAACTAATAAAATATAATAAAATAATACAAAAATATTATAAAAATATAAATAATACAAGAAATAATAATCTATAATAATAAATTATAAGTATATAATAATATAAAATAATAATATAAAAAGAAAATAATAATATATAAGAATACAACATAATAATATGAAATAAGAATAAGAATAAATAAAATGATAATATACAATAATATGATATAAGGATATAATAGCGAATATAATACACAATAATAATACAAAATAATAATATAAGAAAAAGAATAAAATAATAATATATAAGAATACAACATAATAATATGAAATAATAAGAATAAATAAAATGATAATATATAATAATATGATAAAAGAAACTAATAATAATATTAAAGACAAACGAATATGTATTGTCGAAGGCTTTCATGGCTGGAATCACTGGGTTGTTGTAGGTTTTTTCGGGCTATATGGCCATGGTCTAGAGGCATTCTCTCCTGACGTTTCGCCTGCATCTATGGCAAGCATCCTCAGAGGTAGTGAGAATCCTCACTACCTCTGAGGATGCTTGCCATAGATGCAGGCGAAACGTCAGGAGAGAATGCCTCTAGACCATGACCATATAGCCCGAAAAAACCTACAACAACCCAAAAACAAATATAATATATAATAATAATACAAAATAATAATATAAGAAAAACAAATAAAATTGATATATAATAATAATATAGAATAACATTAACAATGTAAGAAAAACAAATATAATAACACAATATTATATAATAATATATCATAATAATAAAAGAAAAATGAATAGTATATTATAATACAAGAATTTAAAATAATAATAATAATATAAGAAATAATAAAATAATATATAATTTATTTTATTTGTCGTGTCAGGGGCGACTTGAGAAACTGCAAGTCGCTTCTGGTGTGAGAGAATTGGCCGTCTGCAAGGACGTTGCCCAGGGGATGCCCGGATGAATTGATGTTTTTATCATCCTTGTGGGAGGCTTCTCTCATGTCCCCACAGGAGGAGCTGGAGCTGATAGAGGGAGCTCATCCGCCTCTCCCCAGATTTGAATCTGCGACCTGTCCTGGCGGCACAGGGGTTTAACCCACTGCGCCACCAGGGGCTCCTATAATATATAATATAACATCACAATAATATAAATATATAAATATAATAATATGAAATAATAATAATATAAGAGACATAGTAATAATACTAATAACATAATTTAATAATACATCAAATAATATATTTTATATATTATTATTTCTGGTTGCTCCTGACATGATAAATAAATAAATAAATAAATAAATAAATAAATAAATTTTATAGATATCATATATCATCGGAACCATTGGCAACCATCTTTGAGAGTTCTTGGAGAACGGGAGAAGTTCCAGCAGATTGGAGGAGGGCCAATGTGGTCCCAATCTTCAAGAAGGGAAAAAAGGACGACCCAAACAACTACCGTCCGGTCAGCCTCACGTCAATACCGGGCAAGATTCTGGAAAAGATTGTTAAGGAAGCAGTCTGCAAACACTTAGAAACAAATGTGGTCATCGCTAATAGTCAACATGGATTTATCAAAAACAAGTCATGCCAGACTAATCTGATCTCTTTTTTCGATAGAGTTACAAGCTGGGTAGATGCGGGGAATGCCGTGGATGTGGCGTACCTGGATTTCAGTAAGGCCTTCAACAAGGTCCCCCATGACCTTCTGGCAAGGAAACTAGTC
This sequence comes from Anolis sagrei, assembly GCF_037176765.1. Taxonomy (NCBI): domain Eukaryota; kingdom Metazoa; phylum Chordata; class Lepidosauria; order Squamata; family Anolidae; genus Anolis; species Anolis sagrei. Next base: position 53,280,142 of record NC_090034.1, read on the forward strand.
CAATGTGGGCTAGGCAAAACTACGGTGAGGTGGATCTGGAATTAGTTAAATAGACGAACCCAGAGGGTGATTCTCCCTAATGCTTCCTCTTCATCCTGGAAAGAAGTGACGAGCGGAGTGCCACAAGCAGGGCTCCGTCCTGGGCCCGGTCCTGTTCAACATCCTGATTAATGACTTAGATGAAGGGTTAGAAGGCATGATCATCAAGTTTGCAGACAACACCAAATTGGGAGGAACAGCCAATACTCCAGAAGACAGGAGCAGAATTCAAAACAATCTTGACAGATTAGAGAGATGGGCCAAAACTAACAAAATGAAGTTCAACAGGGACAAATGCAAGATACTCCACTTTGGCAGGAAAAACGAAATGCAAAGATACAGAATGGGGGACGATGCCTGGCTCGAGAGCGGTACGTGTGAAAAAGGTCTTAGAGTCCTTGTGGACAACAAGTTAAACATGAGCCAACAATGTGATGTGGCGGCAAAAAAAGCCAATGGGATTTTGGCCTGCATCAATAGGAGCATAGTGTCTAGATCTAAGGAAGTAATAATAATAATAATAATCTTTATTTATACCCTGCTACCATCTCCCCAGGGGACTCAGTGCGGCTTACATGAGGCCAAGCCCAGAATACAACAATACAAGCAATAACAACAACAATACAAGCAATTAAAATCAACAAGACAGTAAGACAATAACATAAGCATTAACAATAGGACAACACACTTCAAAATCTATGGGTAGGCCAAATGTAATTAAAATTTAAAAATAATGCTGGACATGGGCGAAAAAGTGATGGGGAGGTTTGTGGAAACATAAAAGCAGACCTAAAGTGCTTCGGAGGACAAAGGGCTATGGGATCATAATTCTGGGAAGGCACACTGGAACAACCACGTCTTCAAGCTCCTCCTAAAGACTGCCAAGGTTGGGGCTTGCCTGATGTCCTTAGGAAGTGAGTTCTAGAGTCGAGGGGCCACCACCGAAAAGGCCCTCTCTTTTGTCCCCACCAATCGTGCTTGCGATGCAGGTGGGAGCACGAGCAGGGCCTTTCCAGATGATCGAAGAGATCGTGTGGGTTCGTATACAGAAATGTGGTCATGCAGGTAGGCGGGTCCCAAACTGTTCAGGGCTTTGTAGGTGAGAACCTGTACCTTGAATTGGGTCCAGAAAATGAATGGCAGCCAGTGGAGCTCCTTGAACAGGAGGGTTGACCGCTTCCTGTAAGGAGCCCCGGTTAACAACCTGGCTGCCACCTGTTGGACCATCTGGAATTTCCAAACCATTTTCAAGGGCAGCCCCACATAGAGTGCAATATTCCAGGTACTCCACACCTGGAATATTGTGTCCAATTCTGGATACCACAATTGAAGATATTGACAAGCTGGAATGTGTCCAGAGGAGGGCGACTAAAATGATCGAGGGTCTGGAAAACAAGCCCTATGAGGAGCGGCTTAAGGAGCTGGGCATGTTTAGCCTGAAGAAGAGAAGGCTGAGAGGAGACATGGTAGCCATGTATAAATATGTGAGAGGAAGCCACAGGGAGGAGGGAGCAAGCTTGTTTTCTGCTTCCCTGGGGACTAGGACGCGGAACAATGGCTTCAAACTACAAGAGAGGAGATTCCATCTGAACATGAGGAAGAACTTCCTGACTGTGAGAGCCGTTCAGCAGTGGAACTCTCTGCCCCGGAGTGTGGTGGAGGCTCCTTCTTTGGAAGCTTTTAAATAGAGGCTGGATGGCCATCTGTCAGGGGTGATTTGAATGCAATATTCCTGCTTCTTGGCACGGGGTTAGACTGGAGGGTAGGTCCCAATTGGTGAAGCTGGGAGATGCCTGCTCGGACCCCCGGCCTTTGACCTGTGGGGTCCCGCAAGGCTCTATTCTGTCTCCCATGCTTTTCAACATCTACATGAAACTGCTGGGAGAGGTCATCCAGAGTTTTGGAGTTGGGTGCCACCTCTATGCAGATGACACACAACTCTACTACTCCTTTCCACCTGATTCCAAGGAGGCCTCTCGGGTGCTGGATGAGTGCCTGGCCGCTGTGTCTATCTGGATGAGGAGGAACAAGCTGAAGATCAATCCCGACAAGACAGAGGTCCTCCTGGTAGATCGTAAACCTGATCAGGGTATAGGGTGGCAACCTGTGCTGGACGGGGTTACACTCCCCCTGAAGCCACAGGTCCGCAGTTTGGGAGTCCTCTTGGATTCATCACTTACGCTTGAGGCTCAGGCGTCAGCGGTGTCCGGGAGGGCTTTCGCACAATTGAGACTCGTGCGCCAACTGCGACTGTACCTCTCAAAGGTTGATCTGGCCGTGGTGGTCCATGCCTTGGTCACCTCTAGATTGGATTACTGCAGTGCGCTCTACGTGGGGCTGCCCTTGAAAACGGCTCGGAAATTCCAACTGGTTCAACGAGCGGCGGCCAGGATGTTAACTGGTGCTCCCTACAGAGAGAGGTCAACCCTCCTGTTCAAGGAGCTCCACTGGCTGCCGTTTACTTACCGAGCCCAATTCAAGATGCAGGTGCTTACCTACAAAGCCCTAAACGGTTTGGGACCACCCTACCTGTGTGACCGCATCTCCGTCTACAAACCCGCACGCTCCCTCTGATCATCTGGAGAGGTCCTGCTTGCGATCCCACCTGCGTCACAGGCGTGTCTGGTGGGGAATGAGGGACAGGGTCTTCTCTGTGGTTGCCCCCCGACTCTGGAACACCCTCCCCAAAGACATTAGATTAGCACCCACGTTGGCAGTCTTTAGGAAGAATCTGAAGACCTGGCTATTCCGATGTGCCTTTCCTGAATAGGATAACCTCCAGCACTACGTCCCAGAAGCACTTTATTAGAGTTTAAGACTCTCTGCACATTGCACTTGCCCGGAAATCCAACACACCACCTCTCACACCCAGCACTTTTTAACCTGTACCCATCACTGGCCTGGCCCTGGTTTTTTTATTGCGTAATTGATGTATGTTTTTTATTGCTTATGTTTTTAATTTGCTTTAAATTGTACTGTTATTGCTTTGCTATTGTTGTGTTGAGGCCTTGGCCTTTGTAAGCTGCATCGAGTCCTGCGGGAGATGCTAGCGGGGTACAAATAAAGTTTAATAATAATAATAATAATAATAATAATGAGGTCTAGGTTCTTGTGGGTTTTTTCGGGCTATAGAGCCATGTTCTAGAGGCATTCTCTCCTGACGTTTCGCCTGCATCTATGGCAAGCATCCTCAGAGGTAGTGAGGTCTGTTGGAAATAGGACAATGGGTTTATATATCTGTGGAACGGCTGGGGTGGGGCAAGGAGCTCTTCCCTGCTGGAGCTAGGTGTGAATGTTTCAGCTGATCACCTTCATTAGCCTGAGCCTGGGAAAATCTCTTGCTGGGAGGTGTTAATCTGTGCCTGGTTGTTTCCTCTCTGATGTTTTGCTGTTGTAATTTTAGAGTTTTTTAATACTGGTAGCCAGATTTTGTTCATTTTCATGGCTTCTTCCTTTCTGTTGAAATTGTCCACATGCTTGTGGATTTCAATGGCTTCTCTGTGTAGTCTGACATGGTGGTTGTTGGTGTGTAGTCTGACATGGTGGTTGTTGGTGTGGTCCAACATTTCTGTGTTCTCAAATAATATGCTGCATCCAGGCTGGTTAATCAGGTGCTCTTCTATGGCTGACTTCTCTGGTTGGAGTAGTCTGCAGTGCCTTTCATGTTCCTTGATTCGTGTTTGGGCAATGCTGCGTTTGGTGGTCCCTATGTAGACTTGTCCACAGCTGCATGGTATACGGTAGAGAGTAAAGATGAAGATCCACCCAGAGGAAAAGTGTTCTTGCCATACATCAAGGGAACCACTGACCACATAGGGAAGCTGATGAGGAAACACAACATACAAACTATCTACAGACCCACCAAGAAAATCCAACAAATGCTACGTTCAGCAAAGGACAAGAGGGATCCTCTCACCTCTGCAGGAGTCTACCGCATACCATGCAGCTGTGGACAAGTCTACATAGGGACCACCAAATGCAGCATTGCCCAGCCACGCATCAAGGAACATGAAAGGCACTGCAGACTACTCCAACCAGAGAAGTCAGCCATAGCAGAGCACCTGATGAACCAACCTGGACACAGCATATTATTGGAGAACAAACTAAGGCTCGGGGGCTGGATACGGCCCTTGAAGGTCATTTACCCGGCCCTTGCTCAGGGTCAACCTAATTTATTTAATTTATTTAGCAGTTTTGTATCCCGGTCTTCTCACCTCCGTTCGAGGGACTCAGGCCGGTTTCCAACATCAATATTACAGACAGTCATTAAAACATCATATTCTAAATCACAGTAAAACATTAAAATAGCAAAATACAATCATATAATTACAGTGGTCAGTCGTCATCAAAAATCATTATTCGTCGTCATCCATCCATGTCACAGGATCATGGCTCATTCGTCGAATGCCAATCCCCAAAGCCAAGTTTTCACCTGTTTCCTGAACGTTAAGATAGAAGGGGCAGTTCTGATCTCCAGTGGAAGGGAGTTCCAGAGTTGAGGGGCCACCACCGAGAAGGCCCTGTCTCTCGTCCCCACCAGCTGTGCCTGTGAGGCCGGTGGGATCGAGAGCAGGGCCCCTCCAGACGATCTTAACAATCTAGATAGTTCATAGGGGAGGATATGTTTGGACAGGTAAATTGGGCCGAAGTCTGAAATGACTTGAAAGCACACAACAACAACAACAACAACAACAACAACAATCCTATCTCATCAGCCAAAAGCGGGCCCACACTTCCCATTGGAATACTAATAAGGTTATATTTGTTAAAATTGTTATTCATTTTAATAATAATAATAAACTTTGTTTATACCCCGCCACCATATCCGCGATGGGGACTAGGAGCGGCTTACATGGGGCCAAGCCCGAACAACATATTTTAATTATTGTATGGTTTTCAAGTGTTTTCTGCACTACAAATAAGGTATGTGCAGTGTGCATAGGAATTTATTCATGTTTTCTTCAAATTATAATCCGGCCCTCCAACAGTTTGAGGAAATGTGACCTGGCCCTCTGTTTACACAGTTTGAGGACCCCTGAATTAAAGTGTTTCTTCATTTTAAATACTGTATTTGCTCCCATTTTGTTTTTTACTTCAAAATAAGATATGTGCAGTGTGCACAGGAATTTGATCATCTTTAAAAAAAACTAAAAAAAACAAAACTATAGTCCGGCCCTCCAATGGTCTGAGGGACAGTGAACTGGCCCCCTGTTCAAAAAGTTTGAGGACCCCTGGTCTAGAGGCACTATGGTCTAGAGGCATTCTCTCCTGACGTTTCACCTGCATCTATGGCAAGCATCCCCAGAGGTAGTGAGTGTTGTAGGATCCTCACTACCTCTGAGGATGCTTGCCATAGATGCAGGCGAAATGTCAGGAGAGAATGTCTCTAGAACATGGCCATATAGCCCGAAAAAACCCACAGGAACCTATTATTTAGATTAACTCTTCCAATTTCTTAACTTGTTTGAATAATAGCCAATACTCCAGAGGAGAGGAGCAGAATTCAAAACGATCTTGACAGATTAGAGAGATGATTGGCCAAAACTAACAAAATGAAGTTCAACAGTGACAAATGCAAGATACTCCACTTTGGCAGGAAAAACGAAATGCAAAGATACAGAATGGGGGACGATGCCTGGCTCGAGAGCAGTACGTGTGAAAAAGATCTTGGAGTCCTCGTGGACAACAAGTTAAACATGAGCCAACAATGTGATGTGGCGGCAAAAAAAGCCAATGGGATTCTGGCCTGCATCAATAGGAGGATAGTGTCTAGATCTAGGGAAGTCATGCTCCCCAGGCTCTATTCTGCTTTGGTTAGACCACACCTGGAATATTGTGTCCAATTCTGGGCACCACAATTCAAGAGAGATATTGACAAGCTGGAATGTGTCCAGAGGAGGGCGACTAAAATGATCAAGGGTCTGGAGAACAAGCCCTATGAGGAGCGGCTTAAGGAGCTGGGCATGGTTGGGTTGTATTGTTTTTACTGATTTTATCATTTTACTGATTTTATTGGATAATGTTGAATTGTGGGAATTTGTACTGTTATATTTTTTGTGATGATTGTTTGTGTAGCAGGCGTCTAAGTGCGCCTTGCAGCTGTAAGCCGCTCTGGGTCCCCTTCGGGGTGAGAAGGGCGGGGTACAAGAACCCCAAATAAATATAATAAATAATGTTTAGCCTGAAGAAGAGAAGGCTGAGAGGAGACATGATAGCCATGTATAAATATGTGAGAGGAAGCCACAGGGAGGAGGGAGCAAGCTTGTTTTCTGCTTCCTTGGAGACTAGGACGCGGAACAATGGCTTCAAACTACAAGAGAGGAGATTCCATCTGAACATGAGGAAGAACTTCCTGACTGTGAGAGCCGTTCAGCAGTGGAACTCTCTGCCCTGGAGCGTGGTGGAGGCTCCTTCTTTGGAAGCTTTTAAGCAGAGGCTGGATGGCCATCTGTCAGGGGTGATTTGAATGCAATATTCCTGCTTCTTGGCAGGGGGTTGGACTGGATGGCCCATGAGGTCTCTTCCGACTCTTTGATTCTATGATATTGTTTCTAGCACCCACTTTTTGCTTGATGTTCAGGCAGTGCTTCTTGTAGGTAAGAGCACGGTCCAGAGTGACTCCCAGGTCTTTGGGTGCGCTGCAATGCTTCAGTGGGATTCCTTCCCAGGTAATCCTCAGAGCTCGGGATGCTTGTCTGTTCTTAAGGTGAAAGGCACATGTCTGTGTTTTAGATGGATTAGGGATAGATAGAAGATAGATAGATAGGTATTATTATACTAAAATACTATTATTATTTAGATTAACTCTTCCAATTTATTAACTTGTTTGAATTATTATTATTATAGATAGCATTACTATAAATATATAATATAATATAGAAATATATAATATAAATATATAGTATGAAATAATATAAATAATTATATAATAGAAATAGTAACCTATTATATAATAGACTCTAGGCAAGGCCAGCCTCCTTGCTTCCTCCCTCCCTTCCTGATCTCCCTCCCTCCCTCCTTCCCTCCCTCCCTCGTGGGGGCGGGGCTTCCGCGGAGGGATCCCCCTTTCGGAGGAGGAGGCGAGGCCTTGCTGCGTGTCTTCTGCAAAGAGAGAGAGAGAGAAGAAGAAGAAAAAAAAAGCCCAAGGAGAAGAAGAAGAAGAAGAGAAAAGAGGAAAGAAGAAGGATCAGGGGGGCAAAGAGAGAGAGAAAACACCATGGGAGAAAACCAGCCCGGCCGCGCCTTTTAAGGAAGGGGCGACGGCGGACGAGAAACACAAAGATGATGAGGAGAAGGATTGCACTGTTTTCGTAGAGGGAGGCGTTTTGTTGTTCGCTTCCTGCGCCCGCCCGACTGTGTTTTTTTTCCTCTCTCTCTCTCCTTACTGCTACTGCTGCTTCTTCCCGGATGGAGCGTTGAGGGTCTCAACGTTCCACAGCCTCCACAAGAACACGCCCCGGATGGAACGTTGAAGGGCCCAACGTTCCAAAGGGGGAGCCTCTTGGGTCCTTTTCCCTCCTTCCTTCTTATTTTGATGATTATTTCTGTTCTTTTTTTCCCTCCCTTTATTGTTATGATTATGAAATATTATTTCTTATTATTTTGATTATTATTATTTCTGTTCTTTTGCTTCTTTTCCCCCCCTTTTATTATTATATTAAATAATATTATTATTTAGTGTATTATTATTATTATTATTTTGTGGAGGCTAATAACTCTCATCGGACCGCAGGGAGAACAATAGAGAAGCTGGGGATGTGAGGTTCCCCCCACTCTAGCACCCCAAAACCCACCCCAAGGTAAGCCTATTCACAATCATCACAATCCTACTAGTAATAATAAGATATATTGTGTGTGTGTGTGTGTATATATATATATATATATATATATATGACTTTTCTGAGTTGATGGGATCTGACTTTTTAAACTTCCAGCTTGGGCCATTATTGTTATTACTACTACTACTACTACTACTACACACACATATATATGTCTTCATGGTGATTTTCTCCCTAAACTACTTGAAACTATTATTTTAGTTTATTATTATTTTATATTACATCATCATTATTACTACTACTAAAATATATAGTTAGATAATTATTATTTTTTTGCTCTCTGATGGGATCCAGATCTGACTTCATGCAACTTCCAACTTGGGCCATTTCCCCCTAATATAATTGGAAATTTATTATTATTGTTGTTATTATTATTATATATTACTACATCATATGTGTATACACACACATAAATATAATAGTCTTCATGGTGATTTTTTTTTTGCTCTCTGATGGGATCCAGATCTGACTTCATGCAACTTCCAACTTGGGTCATTTCCCCCAAACTACTTGGAACTATGTTGTTGTTGTTGTTATACACACACACATATGTAGTTTTTCATGGTGGTTTTTTGCCCTCTGATGAGATCCAGATCTGACTTGATGCAACTTCCAACTTGGGCCATTTCCCCCTAATCTAATTGGAAATTTATTGTTGTTGTTGTTGTTGTTGTTATTATTATATATTACTACATCATATGTGTATACACACACACATAAATATAATAGTCTTCATGGTGATTTTTTTTTTTGCTCTCTGATGGGATCCAGACCTGACTTTATGCAACTTTTAACTTGTGCCAAAAGTAATATAAGTAGCTGGATCTCTCTCTCTCTCTACTATACTATACTATATATCTATCCTAGCCATCCCCTGCTATACGTTGCTGTGGCCCAGTCTGTGTATATGTGTTTTGTGTGTGTGTATATTTGTGTATACGTCTATATGTGTCTTTGTGTATACATGTGGTTTTACGCATGCGTTGTAATGTATTTTTTGGCTTTTTAAGTGTCTTCTGCTGTGCTTTTCAGTATTTTTATGAGTGATGGTCACTCGTTGGCCTGATAGGTGTATTGTGTTCAAATTTGGTGTCAATTCGTCCAGTGGTTTCTGAGTTATGTTAATCCCACAAACGAACATTACATTTTTATTTATATAGATCTCTTCATAATGATTTTTATGCTGATTCGATGTGATCCAAATCTGACTTTATGCAACTTTTAACTTGGGCTACTTCCCCCTCATTTAAAAACTAATTTGAACCATTATTATTATTATTACTATTATTATATATTTTTCATGTTCATTTTACTCTTTCACGGGATCCAGACTTGACTTTATGCAACTCTTAACCTGGGCCATTTCCCCCTAAACTACTTCGAACTATCTATCTATCTATACACACATATATATGTGTGTGTGTAGGTAACTTCATTGTTATTTTTTACGCTTTAATGGACCACTTTCTCCTGATTGATCAACTAATTTGAGTTGTTATTGTTGTTGTTATGCTGTGTGTATACACACACACACACAAATATTTCATTGTGATTTTTTACTTCTCTTTTTTTTTCTTTTATTGAATCCAGAACTTCCAACTTGGGAGACTTTTTCCTACACTTCCCCCATTTATAAACAACATTGAATTATTATTGTTGTTATTTCCTATTTATAAACTATTACTTTGAATTATTATTAGTATTATTATATACTTTGAAAAGACATTTTTACTCTCTATTTCTTTCTTCTTAAATGGGACCCATACCTGACTTTGTGCAACTTCTAACTTGGGGACCTTTTTCCTCATTCAATAACCAGTTTAATGTATTATAATTGATTATTATTTATTAATTAAAATTATATCTATTTCTCAGTCATTTTTGACTCTGATTTTTCTCTCTTTAGGCGGTTCATAGTCTTGATAATAAATTAGACTATAATCTAGTCTAATGTATTATAGATTATTATTATATACATAAGTTCAACCAGGGCCACTTTTTCCTACACTCCCTCATTATTATTATTATTATTATTATTATTAATAATAATAATAATAATAAGATACATATATTATTACATAGGTATAAGTTCAGCTTGGGACACTTTTGCCTACACTCTCCCATTATTATTATTATTAATAAATATATATACATATATATAGTAATAATAGTATATTGTTACTGTTATAAGTATAAGTTCAACTTGGGACACTTTTTCTATACTCCCCTGTTATTATTATTATTAATAATAATAAAATTATATCTATCTATCTATCTATACATACATATACATACATAAGTTCAACTTGGGCCCCTTTTACCTACACTTCCCCTGTTTATAATAATAATATAGTATATATTATGATTATTAGTATATTTACCTCTCCTTTTTGCCCCCATTTTCTGGCCTCGTGGAGCTTTATTGTCTCTTTGGCTTCTCTGCAGGTTGAAGTTTGGCCCTTTCTTCTTAAAGGGACATTTAAAGGGGAGGGACTGAAAGGCCTCTGACTTTCTTCAGGGGAACTTTGGCCAAAGCTTCTTGCTTGGAGGGGATTTAGTCTCTGGAAAAAGCCTTGTTTTCCTTGGATCCAGTTTTGGGTTTGGATCTAGGCTCCTTCTTATTGAAAACCCTTTCTTTATTACAACATTTCTATTATTTCAAATAAAGGAGGACCGAATAGTCAAGTCTTTCTCGTTCCAAAGCTTCCTACACTTTTAAGCAAAAGAAAGTGATGGAGATGGTGATGATTATATTTTATTTTTATCATTATATTTGATCATTAATATGCTTTAATCCTATCATATTTATTATTACTAGCCGTCCCCTGCCCCACGTTACTGTGGCCCAGTCTGTGTTTGTGTGTTTTGTGTGTGTATATGTGTGTGTACGTTTTTGTGTATATGTATATATGTGTATGTTTGCATGTGTGTGTGTGTGTGTGTGTGTGTATGTATATATATATATGGCATTTTTAAAATTTTGGCTTTTTAACTCTCTTCTGCTGTGTATTTCAGTGTTTTTATGAGTGATGGTCACTCGTTGACCTGATATGTATATGGTGTCCAAATTTGGTGTCAATTCATCCAGTGGATTTTGAGTTATGTTAATCTCACAAATGAACATTACATTTTTATTTATATAGATTAATTATTATTATATTGCAATTTTATTTTTTCTTACATTATTTTTATTATTTTGTATTATTATTGTACATTATTATCATTTTCTTGTATGAATTTTATTTTGTATTCTAATTCTACACTATTTTATTTTTCTTATATTATTTTCTTATATTTTATCATTATTATGTTTTAATCTTATTATTTATTATTTTATTTTACTGTATTTTACTTTCTTGTATTATAATGTATTATCTTTTTATTATATTTTATTATATTACATTTTATGTTATTATTAATTCACATAGTTTTTATTATATATTCTTGTCATTATATCTTTATTTTATCATTTTTATTATATATAATATTTTCTTTTTATTATACTATATATATATATATATATATATATATGTAATTCAATAAATTTAAAATTATATATAATAAAAATGATAAAATAAAATATAATAATGACAATATATAATTATAATAAACGATGTTAATAAATAATATGTTAATATTACCTTTGTTTTTATAATGTAATAATTATATTATTATCATCCCCCATTTAAAGGTTTTCATTGTTCATCTAATATTCCTATATAAGTTCTGTATATTATATTATATATAAACATATACATGTAGATATAAATACATATTTTATATGATGTCTATATATACACACACATACATACACATATATACATATGTACGCACATACACAAATAATATGTAAATAATAAAGAAATAATTATTTATATAATACATTATTTAATATATATATGCACACATACATTTTAAAGATGGCATATATATGCACACATACACCATATTATTTTATGGTACAATATTATTTTATATATTATTAATATTTTATTTTAATTATATATATTATTTATATTATATAGATATACATGTACATCTTAAGATGTATGTATATCATTTTGTTTTAGATTTCAATATTTCATATAATATTGAAATAGAATATTATTTTTATTTCATATATAAAACTTGGTCCCCAGTGTTGCCCAGGTTATTTGAAAAAAAGTCAGTTTCTAAATTGTACAAAATGCATAAGTTTGTGGGTCAACTACAACTCACATCATGCCAGGTTCGCCCTCAGAAACTCCATCAGTACCTAGAAGCATCCTCAGTGGGTTCTGTGTGCTCTCTGGCTGTAGGGTAAACTACAACTCCCACTATGGTGAGTCAGTCCCCTTAAACCCCTCCAGTAGGTTGAGTTAGTCATGGGGGTTCTGTGTGGCAAGTTTGGTCCAGATCCATTATCGGTGGAGGTCACTTTCTCTGGTTGTGGGAGAACTACAATTCCCAGAATAGGACAGTTCAGAATAGAAGGACAGTTCAGAATAGAAGGACAGTTGGGGGCTAGTATATACCCCTGGAATATACTAGCCCCCAAGCCCCTCCAGTAATCAAATTTCAGCATGTTGGGTATGTGTGCCAATTTTGGTCCATATCCATCAATGTTTGGGTTCACAGTGCTCTCTGGATGTAGGTGAACTACTCCCTTAAATCAAGGTGAATTTCCACCAAAGACCTCCAGTATTTGTTTCCTGGTTATGGGGGTTGTGTGTGCCAATTTTGGTGGAGTTCAGAGTGCTCATTGATTGCAGGTGAACTATTAATCCCAGTACCTACAACTCCAAAATGTCCAGACCAATACCCTCCAAAACCCACCAATATTCAAATTTGGGCATATCGGGTATTCATGCCAAATGTGGTCCAGATCCATCATTGTTTGCGTTCATAGTGCACTCTGGATGTCGGTGAACTGCATCTCCTATAAATCCCTCCAAAGACATCCAGTATTGTTTGTTGGTCATGGGGGTTCTGTGTGCCAAGTTAGTTCCTGGTCCATCATTGGTGGAGTTCAGAGTGCTCATTGATTTCAGGTGTACTATACATCCCAGAACCTACAACTCCTAGAAATCATGGTGAATTCTCCCCAAATCTCTCTAGTATGCTCAGTTGCTGATCAATTCCTCTGTTTGCAGTGTGCCTTAGAAAACAATAGGAAAGGGTTAAGGGAGAGGCAGTGTGCGGGATCATGCAAATTCCACACCAATGGATAGAGTCAGAAAGATTGGGATGTCTGTAGTGGAGGAAAAACTGAAAATCTAGGATGAAATTGTTCCCGTATAAAAGCTTTCACTTGGGTGGTGGGCAGTGTGGTGTTTCTGGAGGACAATGGCAGGGCTCTTGGACATATTCATGGCGCTCACTATAACCACCAGTGTCATTGGAGGGGGGGCATTGTTGTCTCCTGAGTAGTGGGAGCTAGAGCTGTATGCGGAGGCAGGAGCTTGTCTGTGTAAGTAGACACTCCAACCACATACACACATTTTTCACTTTTATTATGTGTATGCATATTTTTCACTTTTATTCTGTGTATATGTACAATAATATATTTAAAGTAATATAAAAGTATACACACGCATGTGTAGAGAGAGAGAGCTAAGTCCATGCTGACATAAAGTTGTTGTTATTCTTACTGTTAATTTATATTACAATATCATTTCATGTTGTTGTTGTTGTTATTATTATTAGGCATTCGAATCCTTTGGGACGATGAATCCACAGCAGAGGATGGCGGCTGCCGGGACAGACAAGGAGCTGAGTGACCTCTTGGACTTCAGCATGGTAGGCAGGAGGACTACCATCCAAATAACATCTAGGGCAGGCCCTGCTTAGCCTCAGAAATGCATGTGGGTCATTTGACCTGGGTCCAAGGAGAGACAGAGCCTCATGGGTTCCTGGCTTTGAGAGATATATAAGGAGGCCTTATGAGCTCTGCATTGAGCAGCAAGGGGCCCCCAAAGGCCATCCAGCCCAACCCCTTTAATGAAGGAAGGCACCATCTGATCCCTCCCAGCAGAGGGCCACCCAACCCTCATAGCCAGAAGCAGGTTCTTGGAGAGGAATAGGGCTATGCAGTGGTTTTCAACCTGGGGTCCCCAGATGTTTTTGGCCTTCAGCTCCCAGAAATCCTAACAGCTGGTAAAGTGGCTGGGATTTCTGGGAGTTGTAGGCCAAAAACATCTGGGGACCCCAGGTTGAGAACCACTGGGCTATAGAATCCCAGAAGAGATCAGGGCAAGATAAAAGAGATATATTATTTTAATATATTATTCATATTAGTATATTATTATATATTATATTGATATAATATTATTAGTATATTTATTATTTTATTTTATTGTTTATTCTAGATGTTTCCGCTTCCTGTTGCAAATGGGAAGAACAGACCCACGACTCTGGCCAGCACTCAGTTTGGTGGATCAGGTGAGGCTTATGCAAAATTATTTGTTATTATTGCATTATGATTACAAATTATTACAATTATTATTATTACAATTATTTTGTGCTCTTATCTTAGGCAATACACTACTTTTGAACAAAAAGTGGTTCACGTTTCTTTTTAGAAAGAGTTCAAAGCAGAGGGAAAATCCCTTAACTTATTATTATTATGGAATTTATTATATTACCAGCTTGGGTACCAAGTGTGGTCCAGAACCATTGGTGTTTGGGTTCAGAGTGCTCTCTGGATGTAGGTGAACTACAACTCCCCCAAATCAAGATGAATTTCCCTCAAAGACCTCCATTTTCTTTCCTGGTCATGGGGGCTCTGTGTGCCAGCTTTGGTCCAATTCCATCTTTGGTGGAGTTCAGAGTGTTCATTGATTGCAGGTAATCTATAAATCCCAGTACCTACAACTAACAAATGTCAAGGCCAATTTCCCCCAAAACCCACCAGTTTTCAAATTTATCAGTATATGTGCCATATTTGGTGCAGATCCATCATTGTTTATGTATCTCTGGATGCAGGTGAACTATAATTCCTATAAATCAAGATGAATTTCCCCCAAAGACCTCCTGTATTTTTTTGTTAGTCATGGGGGTTCTGTGTGCCAAGTGAGGTCCAGGGTCATCGTTGGTGGGGTGCAGAGTGCTCTTTGATTGCAGGAGAACTATACATCCCAGTACCTACAATGGTTATAAATCATGGTGAATTCCCCCCAAACATCTCCAGGATTTTTCTTTGTTCATGGGGATTGTGTGTGCCAAATGTGGTCTGGGCCCATTGTCAGTGGGGGTCACAGTGCTCTGACTTGATGCAGGTTGAACTACAATTTCCATCATGTGGAGTCAGTCCACCAAACTCCTCCAATGTGTTTAGTTGTTGATTAGTTCTGCTCTGTTTGTTGTGCAGAGTTGAAACGAGTATAAAAGGGTGAAGGGAGAGACAGTGGGCAGGATCATGGAAATTCCACACCAATGGAGAGAGTCGGAAACACTGTGATGTCTGTGGTGGAGGAAACACGTAAAATCTAGGATGATTTGTCCCTGAACGAAAGCATTCCTTGGATGGTGGGCAGTATGGTGTTTGGGGAGGACATTGGCAGGGGTTGGGCTACATGTTCATGGCGCTTACTATAACTTGAAATGTCATTGAAGGGAGGGCTTTTGGTGGCTCCTCAGCACTGTGGGTTAATGTGTTTTTTGAAGTGAGAGCCTGTCTGTGGAAGTGGGCACCCCACACACACATACATATTTTCACTTTTATTGTGGATATAGATTTTGCACTCTGGTCTTAGGCAATAAGTTACTTTTATATGAAAAGTTCACGTTTCACTTT
Organism: Anolis sagrei; assembly: GCF_037176765.1. Taxonomy (NCBI): domain Eukaryota; kingdom Metazoa; phylum Chordata; class Lepidosauria; order Squamata; family Anolidae; genus Anolis; species Anolis sagrei. The sequence goes on from NC_090034.1 coordinate 53,295,793, forward strand.
AGAAAAGGTTCATAGTTGAGGGACAATCCCTTAATGTATTATTATTATTATTATTATTATTGAATTTATTAAATTATTATTATTACAATTATAATTATTCTTGTTTGTAAATTTATTATTATTATTATTATTATTATTATTATTATTATTATTATTTTCCTCTCTGGCCTTATGCAATACATTACCTTCGTACCAAAAGTTCAGACTTTTTCAAAGAAAAGTTCAAAGCAGAGGGGAAATCCCTTAACTTTTTTGTTCTTAGTCCGCCTTCTCAGTTCGGGGATTTCCCCTCTTTTTGACTTCCTTTCTTTCCAGAACTTTTCCAGGGACGTTCTAAAACTTTAAATTGAAAGGGGGGGGGGGGTGATTAACTGTACGTCTTCTTGGATTACAACACGTATGAACACGTATGAGACTTTGAGACTCCGGGCCATGAAAATTCGTGAACGAGCCGCTCCTTTTTGCCCGGAGCATGTTGCGTCTGATGAGTTTCATTCCTTCTTTGATATCCTTCATTTTCGAACCAAAATGCATCTAGTTTATGTTTCAAAATATTCCCCGAAACTTGGAATGTCTTTGCGGTGATTTTGACAAATGACCGAATCCGAGAAATATCCTCAAAAAGGGCGCACAAATTGATTTCTCTGCCTTCATAATAATATAATACATTTTATTATTTCTTACCCACCTCTCCTTAGACCACAATCTCCCCTGAAAATTTACCCCTCTTCCCTCTCAAAATGGCAGCAGGAAGTGACCCCTCATCACTTCCTGTCCCCATTTCGAGACAGAACAGAAATATCTGGTAATATCGGTTTTGTTGTTGTATGGATTTGGGGATTATTGCATTTTCTGGCTGGTTCGGGGGACATTTCAGAAGTTGCACTAATTTAATTTTTTTGGTGGGGAAAAATGTGGGTTTTCGGGGTCAGCCAGAGTGGGGTCCAAGGCTTGCATGGTCTCAACCTGCATCCTTTTCATTATTTCCTAATGAAAGTTAGGGAATAAACAATACAGCGTGGGTCGGATTATGCATGTCTAAACACCACATTTGTACCTCCCCCCCCCCCCCCCCCCCGGTAAATGGTTCACCCATTGTACTTTGATCTCCTTCCAACACAATACAAAAGTTGGCCTTGCTTTTGATGGGCAGAGCTTTCCCTTCCTGGGATTCTTCCCCCTGCCTTTTGTCTGCTAAATAAAGAACCACAATGCCTCCTTCCACGTGAAAAAAGAACCCCCCCCCCCTTCCCTCTGCCCCTTATTGTGAGGACAAAAGTGTTTCTCCACCTGACGAAAATGACTTCCATCTGGACCGGGAGTTTTGCCAGTTTTTGCACACATAACCAGTTAAAATAATAGAAATTTGTCATTTTTTTCATCATTCCCTCTCTATAGTGCTCTTTGGATGTGGGCGGAGTGCAACTTCCATCATCAAGAGTCACACACCCCTCCAAAAAAAAACAAAAAACCCGGTCACTATCTAGAGTTTCTCATGATAGGTCTGTGTGCCAGGTTTGATCCAGATATATCATCAGTTGAATTCTTTGATAGTTGGTGGACTATAATTCCCAATCTCCAATGTCAGCCCCCCTCCAAACCTCCAGTATTCTCTGTTGGTCATGGGGGGGGGGGGTGGTCTATGTGCCAGGTTTGGTTCAGATCCATTGTTGGTGGGAGTCACAGTGTTCTCTGGAAGTTGGAACTGTCTTGGAAAATACATGCATAGATACTTTGACCTTTATTATATAGTAGCTTAGATATCCGGCGATGCCTGGATTAAGTATTTTGGATGTGGAGAACTACGACCCCCATCATCCAAGGTCGATTACTCCCTGACTTCATTAGTATTAAAAGTTGGGTCTGTATTGTATTGTATTGTGGGTCTGTGTGCCAAGTTTGTTTCAGTTCCATCGTTGGCAGGTTTGCAGTGGTTCCTGGATGTGGATGAACAACAACTCCCATCATCCAAAGTCAAAAAACACGTCTGTAGTTTCAGTTGGTCATGGGTAGTCTATGTGCCAAGTTTGGCAGAAGTCACAGTGCTCTCCAGATGTGGGAGCCATCTTAGAAATTGCCCACAAACATACATACATAAAAATGTCTTTTCACTTTTATTATATCGATTGAATGTAGATATATAACTATAGATAATAAAGGTAAGCAATGTTACTCTGTGCAAAAACTGAGACAGTATAATTTATTTCGACATGCTCTCAAACCCGTGATTTGTTGTGTTTCCATTCTTTGGGTTGGTATCAAATGGCAATAACAAAAGGGTCACGGCCTTCGGTTTTTTCAAATTTCTGGCAAGTACGAAAACGAGTTCAACAGAACCTTGGAAAGAAGAGATGTGGGCCATTTTTGTAGTGTGTGTGTGCATGTATATGTGTATGTCTGTATAAATTGTGTGTGTGTGTGTGTGTATATATATATATATATAGAGAGAGAGAGAGAGAGAACAGCTCTAAATCAAATGGCCTTGGCAACCGCTTCAGCATTACCGCTTCCACCCTGGCGCGGCGCCGCATGCGTTTTCCAGGATTCGGCTGTATTATCATGACTTAATTTCTTAAAAATGCGACCCTCAGTAGATGTCTTTAAGTGTTGGAGGGGACCCCAAGAGAGAGCTATCCAACCTCTTTACTGAAGACGTCCGGAGAAGGAGACCCCCAAGACCTATTTCAGCAATTGGTACCAATGCCGAACCTTTTCAGTATCCAGATGTTTGTTCGGACATTCAACCAATATTGACCCTTTTGGAGTCGCAACCATCCTTTCCTGAGCAGACCTTGAGCTGTTTAAAGAAGGCATGGGGTGTGTGAATCCATTCTGTTTTCGTTTTGTTTTCCTTACAAATTGTCCATCCCGCCCCCTTCTTGTTTTGGGGAAGATTCTAGGAGGAGGGCCATTTGGATTCGTAATTCGGAACCCTGAGTTCTGTTTCCGTTTTGGGAAAAACCTTCATGAAAACAAAATGTGCCATTTCACACACCCCCAGAAGGCCATAATTTCACCCTCCGGTCTTCTGATCACCAAGGTTTTGCCTTTCCTCCAAACTGGCTTTGCGCCGTCGCAAATGGCTGCATCGATTGCGGCGAGACGAGCGCCGTTTTGGGCTCTGTTTTCTCCCTCCAACTCTGCCAATTTCTTTTCGACGGTTTTCTTTTCCCCCTTTGTCTCCCCCCCAAAAATTTGCACTGGTCTCCCTTCCAAAAAAACTGGCGGCTGCCCTATTAACACTGTTATACAAAACAGCCGTGCGCCATTTAATTAGGAAAAATAAGAGCTAACCTCCGCCATATGTTCGGCTTCTGTTGGTATTTGCATTTGAAAGTCCAAGTACATTCTCGGCAGCAGAGATTGGGATTTTCGCCATATTGAATGGCCTCCAAGTTTGGGTTGCTATGGGGAGCGAGAATTGGGGGCGGGGGGAGTGAGAAGGAAGTCTCAGACATGTGTTTTTTTCCTCGTATCAAATCTGGAATCTTCACTTAGATCCTGAATTGCTTATAACGGGGCAGAAATTGGTTTGGAATGGGTAGATTTTCTTCTTGAGAAGGGCTTTGGTGTGTCCTTTTTTGCATATATTTAGAAATTGGAAAGTTATGGTAGAGGATCTACTTTCTTAATTGAGTGTATTAGGATTTACGAGTTGGGCAGTGACCCTGGAGACAGACATGTGTTCAATTCCCTCTACATCCATGGAAACCAACTTTGGGCAAGTCACACCTTCTCAGATAGGACAAATAACACTAGATACGCATTATATCAGGCAAACTGACTACAGGTGCATCTATGTTGTGAATATAAACTATATAAGTTGGTCTGTAGGTTTATGCTATATCAAGTTGTCTGACAACTTGCATCTGCAGGGTAGATACATGCTATATCAGGCGGATTGAGGGTAGATTCATGTGTACCATAGTTTCAAACTATATCAAGGTGTCTAACTAATGTGCGTCTCCTCTGTAGATATGCACCATATTGGGTGGTTTGATGATGGGTTTGTCTGTCCATCAGGTGGTCCAGTGATGAGTGCATCTACCTTGTAGATACCTGTGATATTTGGTTGGCTGACAGTGTGTGTGTATGTCCATCAGGTGGTCCAATGATGGGTGTGTCCACCCTGTGGATACCTGACATATTAGGCTGTCCAACCATGGGTTTGTATGTCCATCAGGTGGTCCAACAATGGGTGTGTGTACTCTTTAGATTTCTGCTGTATTAGGTTGTCTGATGATGGGTTGATCTATCCATTTGGTGTTCTGATGAAGTGTGTGTACTCTATAGATTCCAGCTATATCAGCTGGTCTGACGATGGGTTTGTATATCTATCAAGTGGTCCGACGACCAGTGTGTTTACTCTGTAGATACCTGCTATATTTGGTTGCCCGACAATATGTTTATATGTCAATTAGGTGGTCTGATGCTGGGTGCATTTACTTGGTAGATACCTGCTATATTGGGTTGTTCAGCAATGGTTTGTGTATCCTTTAGATAACTGCTATATCAGGTGGTTCGGTGATGTGTTTGTATGTCTATCAGGTAGCCCAATTATGGGTGTGTCTATTCTGTGGATACCTACTATATTAGATATCCAGCGATGGGTTTATTTATCCATTAGGTGGTCCGACAATGGCTGTGTCTACCCTCTAGATAGCTGCTGTATTAGGTTGTCTGACTATGGGTTTGTATGTTCATCAGGTGATCTGATGAAAGGTGCGTGTACTCTGTAGAAACCTGTTATATTAGATAGTCTGATGATGGGTTTGTCTATCCATTAGGTCATCTGATGATGGGTGCGTGTTCTCTGTAGATATCTGTTTGTTTAGGTTGTCCAACAGTGGGTTTGTATATCCATCAGGTGGTCTGATGATGGGTGCGTGTACTCTGTAGATTCCTGCTATGTTAGGTTGTCTGACAATGTGTCTAAACATTAGGTGGTTTGACGCCGAGTGCGCCTACCTTGTGGATTACTGCTATATTAGATAGTCCAACCGTGGGTTTGTTTATCCATTAGGTGGTCCAACAATGGATGTATCTGCACTGTGAATCCCTGCTATATTAGCTTGTTTGATGATGTGTTTGCCTCCCGATTAAGTGGTCCGACAATGGGTGCATCTACCCTATAGATACTGTATATACCCTGTATTAGGTGGTCTGACAATGGGTTTGTATGTCAACCAGGAGGTCTGATAATGGTTGCGTTTACTCCGTAGACACCTGCTATATCAGGTGGTCCAACAACGCATACATCTACACTGTAGATACACAAAGTTTCAGGTGGTCCAAGAACAAGTTTGTTTGCTCCATAGATACTTGCCATATCAAATGCCCCGATGATGCATACATCTACGCTGTAGATACACAGTGTATCAGGTGGTCCAATGATGGGTTTGTCTATCCACTAGGTGTTCTGATGATGGGTGCATCTACACTATAGGCACACGCTATTTTTGATGTCTCTTGTTTAGATCAACCTAATGAAATCTGTGTCCAATTCTTTAGCGTCCAGTTTCTTCCCCGGACAAGGCTGCCTTCTTTCTGGGGAGAGAGCAGGATCGAGCCAAACCAAGCCGCGGAGGAGGGTTTGCATGCTTTGCGCGCCAAGGCTTTTATATCTCTGATGACAATTCCAGATCCGGTGAACGGGAGTTTTAAATCAGGAAGCCGGACGAAAAACTAATTTTAACTCCCTTCGGCTTGCTATTTTAATCCGGCTTGAGAATCTCTTCCCTCTTGGCGCGGCCCTTTTTCTCTCTGTCCTGGCCTCTGTAGCATGAACCCACCTCAGTTAAAAGTGGTGTCAAACTGCATTAATTCTACATTGTAGATGTACCCTTTGAAGCGTGGGCTCCTTTTAGGCTTCCATCTCCGGGAAAGTGAGGAACTAAATACAATTATGTTATTTCCCCCCATCTCTAGGAATCTTTAGGCCCTCAAAGGTGACTCTGTGTGGACAAGTTTCAAGATGGGGTTCCGGGGTTATTTTTAGACTGCTTTGGGGAGTTTTAAAATCAGAAATGTAACATGCTTCTAAAAAAGTATTTATCTTTGTATTATGGATGGATAGATAAATAAATAAATAGAGGGGTGAATATTACAGGGTAGGAATGATTGTTGCATGGATAGATAGATGGGTTGGTGGATTGATTATTTGATAGATTGACTGATGGATTGATTATTTGATAGCTTGATGAATAGATAGATGGACTGATGGATTGATTATTTAATTGATGGATAGATTATTTGATAAATAGATTGATGGACAGTTTATTTGATACATAGATGAATTGATGAATCTAATATTTGATAGATGGATCGACAGATCAGTTATTTGATAGATGGGTGATTAGATAAATGGATTGATCAATGGATAGATTATTTGATAGAGGAATAGATAGATGGACAGGTGGATGGACTGATGGAGCCATTATTTGATACATAGGTGAATAGATAGATAGATTGGTGGATAGATTATTTGATATATGGATTGATGGATCAGTTATTTGATAGATGGGTTAACAGATTGATTGATGGGTGGATTATTTGATACATGAATGAAAAGATAGTTGGATTGATGGATCGATTATTTGATACATGGATCCATTGATCGATTATTTGATGAATGAATAGATAGATAAATTGATGGATAGATTATTTGATAGATGGATGAATAGACAGGTGGACTGGTGGATCCATTATTTGATAGATGGATTGATGGATAGATTATTTGATGGATGGATGGATTGATAGATTGGTGGATCAATTTTTTGATAGATGGATGAATAGATAGATTGATAGATTAATTATTTGATAGCTGGATGAATAGGTAGATCAATGGATTGGTTATTGGTTATATAGAAAGATGAATCCTCAACACCTCGTTGGAGCAGGAAAAAATACCATCTTGAAAAAAGCAATTGTAAAACCAATTCAAAAAAAGTCATCCCTGGATTCCTCTATATTAAACAACTACTGGCCTATTTCTAATCTCCCTTTCTTGAGCAAGGTTCTGGAGCGGGTGGCGGCCTCTCAACTCCAGGGATTCTTGGATGAAATTGATTACTTGATCCATCACAGTCTGGTTTTTGGCCTGGTCACGGAACGGAGACAGCTTTGGTCTTCTTGGTGGATGATCTCTGCAGAGAGCTAGACAAGGGGAGTGTGTCCCTGCTGGTTCTCTTGGATCTCGCAGTGGCTTTTGATACCATCAACCATGGTCTCCTTCTGGGTCGGCTCTCCGGAATGGGTCTTGGGGGCACTGCTTGGCAGTGACTCTGCTCCTTCCTGAAGTATCGTACCCAGATGGTGATACAGGGGGACACCTGCTCGGACCCCTGGTCTTTGACCTTTGTGGTCCCACAATGTTTTGTTTTGTCCCCCATGCTTTTCATTATCTACTTGAAACCACTGGGTGAGGTCATCTGGAGTTTTGAAGATGGCTGCCATCTCTATGCAGATGACATACAACTCTACTACTCTTTTCTACCTCAATCCAAGGAAGCTCCCTGAATCCTGGACCAGTGCCTGTCAGCTGTGATGGACTGGATGAGGGCCAACAAACTGAGGCTTAATCCAGACAAGACAGAGGTCCTCCTGGTCAGTCGTGAGGCCAGTCGGGGTATAGGGTGGCAACTTATACTCGACGGGGTTACACTCCACCTGCGGACACAGGTCCACAGTCTGGGGGTCCTCCTAGATGGACCACTAATGCTTCAAGCTCTGGTATCAGTGGTGGCCGGGAGGGCATTCCCACAGTTAAAACTTGTGTGCCAGCCGCAACCGTACCTCAAGAAGCCTGACTTGGCCACGGTGGTCCATGCCTTAGTTACATTCAGAATGGACTACTGTAATCCCTCTGCATGGGGCTGCCTTTGAAGACTGTTCGGAAACTGCAGTAAGTGCAAAGGTCGGCTGCCAGATTACTTACTGGAGCTAACTATAGGGAGCATACTGTGCCCCTACTAAAACAGCTCCACTGGCTGCTGATAAGTTTCTGGGCTCATTTTAAGGTGCAGGTTATTATCTACAAAGTCCTGTACTCTTCGGATCCAACCTATCTTTGAGACCACATCTCCTTCTATGAACCATCTTGGGCTTTGAGATGGGCAGGGGAGGCCCTTCTCGGTCCCACCACTGTCTCAAGCGCAGTTGGTGGGGACAAGAGAGAGGGCCTTCTCAGTTCTGGCTCCAAAGCTTTGGAATACTCTCCCAAAAGAGATTCGGTTAGCCTCTACCCTCCAGTCCTTCCGATCCAGTGGTGTACAGCGAGCATACAACCCCCATTACGTCAGCTCCACTGGCTGCCAGTCTGCTACCAAGCACAATTCAAAGTGCTGGCTTTAGCCTATAAAGCCAGCACTTTTCCCTAAATGGTTCCAGTCCAGCTTACCTGTCCGAACATATCTCCTTCTATGAACCATCGTAGAGATTAAGATCGTCTGGGGAGGCCTTGCTTTCGGTCCCACCTCCGCTGCAGGCGCATCTGGTGGGAACGGGAGACATGGTCTTCTCAGTGGTGTCCCCTTGGCTATGGCACTCACTCCCCAGTGATACTAGAGCAACTCCCCCCTGGCCTTCAGAAGGAAAGTGAAAACTTGGCTGTGGGACCGAGCCTTTGGAGATTAATCTATAGTGCAGTAATAGCCTTGAAATACGTGCAGTTGGGCATTGGAATGGCCCCGGATTATGATTAAGGATGGTGTGATTTAAATGGCGAATGCAATGTTTTATATGTTTTAATGTGTATTTAATTTTAATTTTATTTTTTTAACTTAAGTGTATTTGAACTGTTTGTTGTCCAAAGGCATTGAATAGTTGCCATATTTAAAGCCGCCTTGAGTTCCCTTCGGGGTAGGGAAAGGCGGGTTACAAATAGAGTAAATAAATAAATAATAATAAAAACAACGGATTTTTAAGCAGGCTTTGGGCCTCAAATTGGCTGAAATGGGCCCAGATGAGGTTGACACTCTAGCACTTTAGTTATGAATTGGTGACAGCTGGTTTTAACTACAGATTATCTGCGTTTTTAAAATTGTGTTATTTTATTTTTATATGTATTGATAGTGGTTGTTTATACCATTTTTAGGTGATATTGTTTTATACTCATGTACCATTTTTGGTATGCTGTACTTGGAGTGCCTTGTAAGTCGCCTCGAGTCCCTTTTGGGAGATGGTGGTGGGATATAAATAACGTTTTTTTAAAAATTATTATTGATTAATAATTATTTGATGGATGGATTGATGGATTGATGGATGATTAGGTTGCTGTGAGTTTTCTGGGCTGTCTGGCCATGTTCCAGAAGCATTCTCTCCTGACATTTCGCCTACATCTATGGCAGGCATCCTCAGAAGTTGCGATGTCTGTTGGAAACTAGGAAAGTGGGGTTTATATATCTGTGGAATATCCAAGGTGGGAGGAAGAACTCTTGTTTGTTTGAGGCAGGTGTGAATGTTGCAATTGGCCACCTTGATTAGCATTTAATGGCCTAGCAGTTTCAAGGTCTGGCTTCTTACTGCCATAGATGCAGGTGAAACATCAGGAGAGAATGCTTCTGGAAAATGGCTATACGGCCCGGAAAACTCACAACAACTCAGTGATTCCGGCCATGAAATCCCTCAACAATACATTGATGGATGATTATTTGATATCTATCCATCATATGATTGATTGACACCTGGATGGGTGGATTGATAGATGAATGGATAGATACGTTATTTGGTGAATGGATTGATGGATACAGTATTTGACGGATGGGTAGAGCTTCCTGTGAAGGTGCCATTGAACTGCAGCCACTTCCACTCCTCTGGGCAAACCTGTCCACCATGGCCTCTTGATCATGGAGCCCTTTATGCTGGTTGCTTTTGCCACGTCTTGTGGCAGTGAGTTCCCCAGGTGTCGCCCTGAGTGCTGAAGAAAGGCCTTCATTTCCTAGAGCAGCCCCAGCGCCTTGTGTCCCGCTTTGCCCTTTCTCTCTGTTGTGGCAACGGCCCTTTGGGAAACAACCCCGGTCAAAGGAAAAAAAGAAGGGGTTTCCGCCCCTCGTTGTGTTGATTTCGAAGGAGCAGGTGGCCAAGAAGGAAAACTTTCCTCCCCTTTAGTTTAAGGAAAGGGAAACAAAACAAACAGGGGGAGATTGTTTTTCTCCGTCTTCGCCTGAGCAATCGTCCTTCCCAACCCAAACAATACTCCTTACTTATCTCTTCCCGTTGCCGTGAGTCACCATTTGCATTGTCCCGGATCCTGGCTCCCGTTGGATGCAAGTATCCTGTTGAGCTGGGAAGGGGGTCCCCAAAGGGCATCCAGTCCAGCCCCCTTCAGCGATGAAAGAGGGCACAATCGATCCCTCTCGACAGATGGCCGTCCAACATCAGTTCAAAAACCTCCAGAGACGGAGACACCACTAGAAGAGACCCCCAAAGGGCATCCAGTCAAACCCCCTTAGCTAGGAAAGAGGGCACAATCCGATCCCACTTGACAGATGGCCGTCCAACATCAGTTCAAAAACATCCAGAGATGGAGACTCCCCTAGAAAAGACCCCCAAAGGGTACCCAGTCCAACCCCCTTCAGCTATGAAAGAGGGCACAATCCGAACCCTTCTGACAGATGGTCGTCCAGCCTCAGTTCAGAAACCTCCAGAGACGGAGACTCCCCTAGAAGAGACCCCCAAAGGGCATCCAGTCCAACCCCCTTCAGCTATGAAAGAAGGCACAATCCAATCTCTCCTGACAGATGGCCATCCAGCCTCAGTTCAAAAACCTCCAGAGACAGAAACTCCACCAGGAGAGACCCCCAAAGGGCATCCAGTCCAGCCACCTTCAGCTAGGAAAGAGGGCACAATTCGATCCCTTCCGACAGGTGGCCATCCAGCCTCAGTTCAAAAACCTTCAGAGACGGAGACTCCATTAGAAGAGACTCCCAAAGGGGATCCATTCCAACCCCCTTCAGCTATGAAAAAGGGTGCAATCTGATCCCTCCTGACAGATGGCCATCTGTGGTTAAAACCCCACAGAGAGGTTTGATCCTACAGAAGTGGGGTGCTTTGCACTGTTCAAGTGTTGGGACCATTCTAACTCTTACAGTTTGCTGGTTGAGATGCAGTGTTTCCTCCACCACAGACATCCCAGTATTTTTTATTCTCTCCATTGGTGTGGAATTTGCATGACCCTGTCCACTGCCTCTCCCTTAACCCTTTCCTATTATTTTCTATGGCAAATAGAGGAATTGATCAGCAGCTGAACATACTAGAGAGGTTTGGGGAGAATTCACAGTGATTTCTAGGAGTTGTAAGTCCTGGGATGTATAGTTCACCTGCAATCTAAGAGCACTCTGAACTACACTAAAAGTGGACCTGGAACTAACTTGCCACATAGAACCCTCATGACCAAAAAAACATACTACAGGTCTTTGGGAGGATTTATAGGAGTTGTAGTTCACTGACATCCAGAGCGCACTATGAACCCAAACAATGATGACTCTGGACCAAACTGGGCATGCATACCTGATATGCCCAAATTTGAATGCTGGTGGGTTTTGAGGGGAATTCACCTGGGCATTTTGAAGTTGTAGGTACTGGGATGTATTGTTCACCTGCAATCAATGAGCACTCTGATCTCCACCAAAGATGGAATTGACCAAACTTGGCACATTGAGCCCCAATGACCAGCAGAAAATACTGGAGATCTTTGATGAAAATTCACCTTGATTTGGGGGAGTTGTAGTTCACTTACATCCAGAGAGCACTGTGAATCCAAACACCGATGGATCTGGGCAAACTTGGCACACATACCTGATATTCTGAAATTTGATTACTGGAGGTGTTTGGGTGCGGGGGAAGGGTGAGAGACTGACCTTCCTTTCTGGGAGTTGTAGTTGACCCACAACCAGAGAAACAGTGACCTCCACCAATGATGGACCTGGACCAAACTTGGCACACAGAACCCCCATGTCTAACTCAACCTACTGGAGGGATTTGAGAGGACTGACTCAGCATAGTGGGAGGTGTAGTTTACCCTATAGCCAGAGAGCACACAGAACCCCACTGGTGATGCATCTAGGGCAAACTTGCTCAACATAACAAACTTTAAGTACTCTGGGGTTAAGCTGGCATCGTTCACCCACAAGCTTATGCATTTTGTACAATTGTAAAACATGACTTTTTCATATGACCCAGGCAACGCCGGGTACCCAAGCTAGTGTGTGTGTGAGTGAATGTGTGTGTGTGTGTATAGTATGAAACTCTTTGAAGAGATTGTTTAACTCTGTTTGCCAGCGACCAAATGACCGTGTTGCGAAAGGAGGCAGGTCTCCAAAGTGGGAGAAGTTTGGAAAGCTCTGTACGAGAGATGCTTTCCCTCGCCTTGGTTCTTTGGGAGCCCTTCCTTTGTTTCTTCTCGGCCGCGGGGCCTCCCTTGTTTTTGCAGCTGCCGGGAGGAGCCTGTCTCTCCGGGACCTCCGTTTCCCCTGCGTTTGTGCCGGTTGCCGCCTCCCCTCTCGGCTCCTCGCTTTCATCTCTGGGGCCTTTTGGGGACTGCAAAGCCCATGGTCCCCCTGATTGGCAGGGGATCATAGGACCTCAGGTCCAGAAGCCCTTTTTTTCTTGTCTCTCTTTATCTCCCTCCAAAACGGAAGGGATCCCGGGGCCGAAACCCCAAAACAGTGGGCGAAGCGGAGGAAGATTCCCCCTTTTCCCAACAGCTCTTTCCTGTACCGTTAGTGCGTTTTAATTAGACCGTGAGCACGGGCTGCTTTGTGAATATTCATGAGCAGAACGATTAAGAGGCGCAATTAATCTGTGGGGTTTCGCTCCCTTCTCACTGCCCCCCCTCCCCAATTTTAATGACTCTATTAATGGAATAGAAATGGAGGAGGGAAGAAGACAGTGAGATGTTGCTAGGAATTTGTCAGCGAGACTCGATGGTAACCATAGAATCGAATAGACAACTTGGAAAAACTCTTAGGACAGGTTTTATGGGATGCGAGAAGATGCGAGAAGAGAAGTCTCTTCTGGGAATAGCACTAGGTCCGCCGCTTCCTTGCCACTGAAGCACCCTCCCCCCTTTCCCCCCAACGTCCTTTCAAACTTTGAGGGTCGCAACTCTGGTTTCAAAGAGAACCTGGGCAAGTCACATTGTCTCAGCCCCAGAGGAAGGTAGTGGCGAGCCCTGAGGAAACCCCGTGAAAGGGGCACCGTCAGGCAGGGGCATTTTGGGATCTGGCGACCCGTCTCTTCTATCTTTCTCAGATTGAGCTTTTCTAGGAAGGAATGGAGGGAAGAAACAGCCATCAGCAAAGTTAATGTCGGCTCTCCCTTCCTCCCTCCCTCCCTCCGTTCTTTCCTTTCTCCTTCATTCCTTTCTTCCTTTTTTCTTTCCCCTTTCTTTCTTTCTTTCTTTCTTTCCTCTCTCTCTTTCCCTTCCCCTTCTTCCTTCCTTCTTTCTTTTTTCCCTTCCCCTTCTTTTCTTCCTTCCTTATTTCCATTTCCTTCTTTCTGCCACTCCCGTCCCTCCCTCCCTTCCTCTTTCTTTCTTTCTTTCTTTCTTTCTTTCTTTCTTTCCTCCTTTCCCCTTTTCTTCCTTCCTTGTTTCCAATTCCTTCTTTCCTCCCTTCGCCTTCCTCCCTCCTTCCTTCCCCTACCCTCTCCCTCCTTCCCCTTGATTCTTTCTTTCCCCCCTTCCCCTTCTTTTCTTCCTTCCTTATTTCCATTTCTTTCCTCCCCTTCTTTTCTTCCTTCCTTGTTTCCAATTCCTTTTTTCCTCCCTTTGCCTTCCTTCTTCTTTCCCATTCCCTCTCCCTCCTTCCCCTTCTTCCTTTCCTCCTTTCCCCTTTTCTTCCTTCCTTGTTTCCAATTCCTTCTTTCCTCCCTTCGCCTTCCTCCTCCCTTCCTTCCTCCCTTCCTTCTTTCCTTCCTTCCCCTTCCCCCTCCCTCCTTCCCCTTCATTCCTTCTTCCTTTCTTTCCTTCTTTCTTTCCCCCTTCCCCTTCTTTTCTTCCTTCCTTATTTCCATTTCTTTCCTTCCTTCCTTCCCTCCAATCCCCTTCTTTTCTTCCTTCGTTGTTTTCAATTCTTTCTTTCCTCCCTTCACTCCCCCTCCTTCATCTTCTTTCTTTCTTTCTTTCTTTCCTCCCTTCCCTTCCCTTCCCTTCCTTCCTTCCTTCCTTCCTTCCTTCCTTCTTTCCTCTTTATCTTCCTCCCTTCCTTCCTTTCTTCTATCCCGCAAAGTACATTTCCCAGGATCCCCTGGTTTCGGAGAACTGGGTTTCCAAGAGGAGGTCATAACTCAGAAAGAGTGGGAGAAATAGATAGAGAGAAAAGAGAGAAGGAATTTGGAATGAAGGAGAGAAGGAAACTCCCTCAATAGAGTTACAAGCATTTGAAAGGGACCTCAAGCTGAACATGAGCCAAGAGTGTCATGGAGCAGCCAAAAAGGCCAATGCGATTCTAGGCTGCATCCATTGGAGTCTAGTGTCTGGATCAAAGGAAGTTATAGTCCTGGTCTGTTCTGCTTTGGTTGAAGCTCTCCACACACTTTCTGTCCTTCCTTCATTTTTTTCTTTCTTTCTTTCGTCCCGAGTCGTATTAGCGTCACCACTGAATTCCGCAAAGTAATCACATTGGAGGGAAGGGAAAAAAGGAGAGATAGGGAGAAATGGAAAAAAAAGAAAAGAAAATTTTTGATTAGAAAACAAAATCTAAACGAGAACCATGCATATTCATTAGGCGCAGAGATTAATATGCATAATTATGCAAATGAGGTAGCAATTAAACACCAATTCTCCCGGGGAATGATGAACACAAAAGGCTTTCGGGAGGGAAGCGTGCAATTTCGGAAAGACGTTTCTGGTTAAATGAACAGCAGAGGAAGAGAAATGGGGACGGTGCCTTTCCCATAATAATCAGCATTTTTTTCGGGGAGGGGGGGTGAGGAATATATCTCAAGCACGACACACTGACTTGCATTGGTGTGTGTGTGTGTGTATATATAGATTTGCTTTTTCTGGAGCTTTTAAAGCAGAGGCTGGATGGCCATCTGTCAGGAGAGATCAGATGGTGTCTTCCTGCATGAAAGAATGGGTTCGGAGTGGATGGTCCTTGGGGTCTCTTCCAACAATAAACTTATGAATCTAATCATATTACCGCAGAGAAATATGATTTTCTGTTTGAAAAAAACTGTTCTTTTCATCCTTGTTTGCTCCTGCGTGAATTTTTCGTGAAAGGCAGAGCCGATTACGAATTTGCTTATGAAAACCTTCACATTTCTCAAAACAGGAAGAAAATAATGAAAACTATGCCTTTCTTCCCTACAGTCCAGTTGGGACATAAAACTGGCTTGGGAATGGAGAGTTCTGGGATTCGTAGTCCACTGATGGTGGAATTTGTAGTCTTTTATTTATTTTATTTGTTGTGTCAGGACAACCAGTCAAATTATATTACATTTCTAACAGAACAAAGCAAACAAACAGACAAAATACAAAATTTGTGAGTTTGGTAGTTGATTAAATGTCCTTTGACCAGTATCTGGCCACTTGGAGTACTTCCGGTGTTGCTGCAAGAAGGTCCTCCATTGTGCATGTGGCAGGGCTCAGGTTGCATTGCAGCAGGTGGTCAGTGGTTTGCTCTTCTCCACACTCGCATGTCATGGACTCCACTTTGTAGCCCCATTTCTGAAGGTTGGCTCTGCATCTCGTGGTGCCAGAGCACAGTCTGTTCAGCGCCTTCCAAGTCATCTGTGTGCCCAGGGGGGAGTCTCTCATTTGGTATCAGCCATTGGTTGACGTTCTGGGTTTGAGCCTGCCACTTTTGGACTCTCGCTTGCTGAGGTGTTCCAGTGAGTGTCTCTGTAGATCTTAGAAAACTATTTCTAGATTTGTAGTCTGTGATGCTGGGATCTGTAGTCAGTCGATGCAGGATTTGTAGTGTCTTGATTCTGAGTTTTATAGTCAGTCTAGGTTAGGGTTTGTAGTCCATCGGTGCTGGGGTTTGTAGTCCGTTGGTGATAGGGTTTGTAGTCCGACGATGGCATGATTTGTAGTTCATTGATGCCAGGATTTGTAATCTGTTGAGGCTGGAATTTGTACATTGAGATTGAAATTTGTCATCTCTCAAGGCTGGGATTTGTAGTCCACCAATGTCTGGATTTGTAGTTTGTTGATGTCTGGATTTGTAATTTGTTCATGCTGGGATTTGTAGTCCATTGAGGCGAGGATATGTAGTCTGGGGATGCTGGGATTTGTAGTCCAAGAAAGCTGGGATTTGTAGTCTGGGTATGCTGGGCTTCGTGGTTCAAAAATGCTGGCATTTGAAGTCCTTTAATGTTGGGATTTGTATACTGTTGTTTCTGGTATTTGTGGTCTGTTGATGGTGGGATTTGTAGTCCGACAACAGCAGGTTCAACAGTTCGCTGTTGAAGTTTACAGCGATTATAAGGAAGTTTGCTTTACCATTTGGAGAGTGATCAAGTAACACTCCTGTTTTATTCTTCTTCTGTTTTCCTCTCTTTCTAGCGGCCTTGGAAGAGCGGCCGGCCTCTGGGTCATGGGCATCTGGAGATCAGAACAACTCGACTTTTGACCAAGTCAGGGTAAGAAGGACCTCAAGGTGGTGGCCATGCTGGGGAGGGGGCAAGGTCAGGGTGCCCCACCGATGGGTTCACATTCAGCGGCCAATCAGATTGCCCACTGGCTGAGCTCCTATATGATTAGACTGTACTGTGCCATTATTATGAGGATCCTGGAGTTAGAATTGACCACAAGGACCATCTAGCCAAACCCTCTTACCCAGGAAACCATCCTGACATTTGGCTATCTAGCCTCCGGACTGGGGCTTTGGTGCATCCTGCAAATGCTTCTCTTCCTCTGTTTCCTTTAGCAGGGCTACGGCGAAGGCTCACACTACAGCGAGCTTCGGGACCTGCCATCCCATAATAACATATCTTCGTCCTCATTCCTGGGATCCGGGATTGTCGGTAAGCGCTGTCCTTTAATTCGGACGTTTCTGATCTGGAGGTGGGATGTCCCATACGGGTTTGGGATGACTTGAGAGTGGGTCTTTAGAAATAATAATAATAATGTAATAATAATAATACTTTATTTATATCCCGGCCTATCTCCCTGAGGGGACTCAGGATGGTTTACAACAGACATCGGCAAACATTCAATACAAAAATAATAATATAATACTATAATAATAAATATATGTTTCATGATGCAGATTTTGCAATTTATCTGCAACAATTCGAAATAAATATATATACTTTAGTAGTAATACTAATAACAACACTTGGGGGACTAATAATATTTAAAAATAATAGTAGTAGTAAAAAGAAGAACAATTATACAATAATAATAATAATAATATAGTACTAATACTATAACAACATACTAGATCAGGCGTGAGCAAACTTTCTAACTTGGGGGCCGCATGCTAGCACTTCCTGCTAGGAGGACTGACTGTCTGGTGATGGAAGGGAGGAAGGAAAGAGAGAAAGAAAGAAGGAAGGAAGGAAGGAAGGAAAAAGGGTGGAAGGGAAGAATGGAAGGAGAAAGAGGGAGGAAACAGAGAAGGAAGGATGAAAGTGGAAGGGAAGGATAGAAGGAGAAAGAGGGAGGAAACAGAGAAGGAAGGATGAAAGTGGAAGGGAAGGATGGAAGGAGAAAGAGGGAAGGAAAGACAAAAGGAAAGGAAAGATGGAAGGAAGGAAGGGAACGAGAAAGGAAATAGAGAATGAAGAAAGGACAAAACGGTGGAAGAGACTAGAGGGAGCGAAGGGAGAGAGGAAAGAGAAGGAAGGAAAGACAAAAAGGAAGGAAGGACAAAAGGGTGGAAGGGAAGGAGAAGGAGGAAGGACAGATAGAGAGAAGGAAGGAGAGGATGGTGAGAGAGGAGGGCCTGAAAAATAAAGAGCCCAAGGGCCACATTTGGCTCCCAGGCCTGGGTTTGCCCATATCTGTACTAGAATAATAAAGTGTAATAATATAATACTATAATAAAGACATCCAGGAAACTAATAATATAATACGTGTGTGTATATACTAATCATTATGTTAAATATAATAATATATAACAATATTTTTTTGTGTCAGGAACGACTTGAGAAACTGCAAGTCGCTTCTGGTGTGAGAGAATTGGTTGTCTGGAAGGACATTGCCCAGGTGATGCCCAGATGTTTGATGTTTTGGCATTGTTGTGGGAGGCTTCCCTCATGTCCCCGCATGGGGAGCTGAAGCTGACAGAGGGAGTTCATCCGCGCTCTCACCGGATTCGAACCTCTAACCTGTTGGTCTTCAGTCCTGCTGGCACAATGGTTTAACCCATTGTGCCACAGGGCGCTTCTCACTATAATGATAATAATATATAATAATGGTAATAAGAATAACACCTGGGGACTAATCATAAAATAATTATAATATTTTAAAATTAATACACTATCTAACAAACTTTGGAGGAAAATGTGTTTCTGGTTTGAAAGTGTTGGAAGTACTTACTTTGAAAGTAGTTGTTTTTCCCCCAGAATGGACATCCCAGGTTTCCTTACTCTTTCCATTTGGAATATGCATGACCCCACTCACTGCCCCTCTCTTCACCCTTTCCTAAGGCACACAGCAAACAGGAATTGAACTGAACAAGAGGTTTGGGAAGAATTCACCATGATTTATAGGAGTTGTAGTTCACCTACATCCAGAGAACATTGTGAAACCAACCAATAACAGATCTGGACCAAACTTGGCACACAGACCCAACATGCACAACTGAGAATACAGGTTGAGTTTGGGGGTGATTGCCCTGTGAATCTGGGAGTTTTAGTAAACCTGCATCCAGAGAAAAGGTGACCCCCCACGAACAATGGACTGGGAACAAACTTGGCACAGAGAAGCCCCATGGCCAACTGAACATACTGCTTGGGTTTGTGGGAATTGACCTTGGTTTTGGGCATTGTAGCTCATCTGCATCCAGAAAGCACTGAACCCAGCCAACGTTGGATCTGGACCAAACCTGGCACACAGGTGCAACATGGACAACTGTGCATACAGGCCTGGTTTGCGGAAGATTGGCCCACACTTTCGATAAAAGTAGTTCACCCCCCTCCCCCCCATCGTTACGCATTTTCTAATGGGGTCATTCATGAAAAAACAAATCAGAAACTGGATTCTTTCTGAAAAATATTGATAGTAATTAACTAAATGGCATTACCTAACACACCAAAACAATAACTTTTTCAGATAAATAGGGCACCACCGGATACTCAAGCTAGTCTTAAACATAAATAAACATTGCATTTAGACTCCCAAGAAAAGGTCACAATGTTGAATGTAAAGGTGTCTAACACTAACAAAATTTGGGGGGAAATGTGTTTCTGGTTTGAAAGTATTGGAAGTATTTACTTTGAAAGTAGTTGTTCTGCTCCAGAACCTTCATTTTCGTGGCACAAACTCGTTGAGACACGAATTGGTTGAGACCTAATGAGATACACATTGAAAAACTATAGCCCAATGTGTTGCAAGATGTCCCTCCCGCAAACACAAAGTTTTTGCAGTTTAATGAAGTTTTCCCATGATTTTATGATCAAACCGATTATGAACTTATATTTATAACCCAGGAACAAAAGTCATGTTACCTGGTGTAATACTATATTATAATAAATATCCAGTATAACATATTATTATTAGGCCTTGATTTATCCAGTTGTGGTAAATCTTTAATTGGGGACTGACATGGGAAATGTGACGACCACTTTGAGAACATTATATGAGTAAATTGAAATGTTTTGAGGCCACAAAGTGTCTACTGCATATGTTCCTGGACTAAATTGTGGGATGACAGTAGTGTTTGGAAAAACTATATATGTACCAGCTTGGGTACCTGGAGTTGCATGGGTTATTTGAAAAAGTTAATTTTCTAATTCTGCAAAATGCATAAGGTTGTGGGTGAACTATAACTCTCATCATGCCAGGTTAACCCTGAGAAACTCCATCCAGTACTTAAAGTTTGTTATGTGGGGTTTGCTCTAGATGCATCACCAGTGGGATTCAGTGTGCTCTCTGGCTGTAGGGTGAACTACAACTCCCACTATGGTGAGTCAGTCCCTGTAAACCCTTCCAGTAGGTTGAGTTAGTCATGGGGGTTCTGTGTGGCAAGTTTGGTCCAGGTCCGTCATGTTTGGAGGACACAGTTTGAGGGGGAACTACACCTCCAAGAAAGGAAGGTCAATTCCCCTCAAACTTCTCCAGGAATCAAATTTCGGCATATTAGGTATGTATTTATTTACATTATTTCTATCCCGCCCATTTCAGCCCCAAGGTGACTCAGTGCGGTATGTGTGTCAATTTTGGTCCAGATCCATCAGTGTTTGGGTTCACAGTGCTTTCTGGATGTGGGTGAACTACTCCCCCAAATAAAGGTGAATTTGCACCAAAGACCTCCAGTATTTTTTGCTGGTCATGGGGGCTGTGTGTGCCAAGTTTGGTGGAGTTCAGAGTGCTCATTGATTGCAGGTGAACTATAAATCCCAGTACCTACAACTCCAAAATGTCCAGGCCAATACCCTTCAAAACCTACCAATATTCAAATTTGGGCATATCGGGTATGCATACCAAGTGTGGTCCAGATCCATCATTGTTTGTGTTCATAGTGCACTCTGGGTGTCGGTGAACTGCAACTCCTATAAATCCCTCCAAAGACATCCAGTATTTTTTGTTGGTTATGGGGGTTCTGTGAGCTAAATTAGTTCTAGGTCCATCATTGGTGGAGTTCAGAGTGCTCTTAGATTGCAGGTGAACTATACATCCCAGGACCTACAACTCCTATAAATCATGGTGAATTCTCCCCAAATCTCTCAAGTATGTTCAGTTGCTGATCACTTCCTCTGTTTGCTGTGTGCCATGGAAAAGAATAGGAAAGGGTGATGGGAGAGGCAGTGGGCAGGGACATGCAAATTCCACACCAATGGAGAGTGTCAGAAATCCTGGGATGTCTGTGGTGGAGGAAACACATAAAATGCAGGATGAAATTGTCCCCCTATGAAAGCCTTCACTTGGGTGGTGGGCAGTGTGGTGTTTGTGGAGGACATTGGCAGGGCTCTTGGACATGTTCATGGCACTCACTATAACCTGCAGTGTCATTGGAGGGAGGGCCATTGGTGTCTCCTGACTAGTGGGAGTTATAGCTGTTTGTGGGGCAGGAGCTTCTCTGTGTAAGTGGATATACCAGCCACATATACACATACGTATTTTCACTTTTATTATGTGTGTATATATATAAAACAGTGGTTCTTAGCCTGTGGGCCACGGACAACCAGTGGGCTCTGAGGACGAAATCTAGTCCACGAGCCTCCTTTCTCTTTATTTTATTTTATTTTATTTCCGCTCCTTTCGCACCGTCCCTGTCACTGACCATTGCATATGCTCTGTATCAGAAACTAGAGCTGATGTGGTCTATCCAATGCAATTTTCAGAATCAGCACCCCAAACCAAATCTAAAGTTGACCAAAAACTTTACTAATGTTGGAGAGTGGTCACTGGTCAAAGTGGTCCCTGGTCAAAAAAAATATTGGGAACCACTGCTATAGAAGGAGCATAATGCTGAGGTCTGGACTCAGAGATCTGGGTTCAAATCCTTGCTCTGGAATAGATTTGACTGGGAGAGAAAGTCTCTTTCCAAACTTTGTTGTGCTTTTGGAGGGCCTTCAAAGGTATTAGAAATTCATGCAGTAGATTGATAGGAGGTCCACCTAGCTGTAAACAGGGAATGAAGTCTCAGTAATAGCTCTTTCCCTGTCTCGACTTCTCTGTTTTGAACCACAGTTATCCTTTTAAAAGCTTGTGGGGAGAGGGAGTTCTTTTGTGGGGGGAGGGGGTGTCTGGTATCCATTTCTGGTTGGAGGTTTTTTTTTTAGGGGGGTCTGGTATCCGTCTCCAATCAGTGTTTTGCCCAAAACGACTTCGGTCCTCCTCTCCATCCACCGTTGTGTGGAGTATTTATGGATTAACACATGCGGGGTGGGGGCAACGACAGAGAGCAGAAACTGCCTTGATGGAAATTGCTTCACTTGCAAGTCGGGGGAAAGCCCATCTCCCCCCCCCCCCCCCCCCAATGTCTTTCGAGTAATTATTTCTAGCAATTAACTTCTTTTCAGCTAATCTAGCCGGCATTGTGACTGGCGCGGAATCTCGGACAATGGATTTTAATCGGTTCACGCAGGGGGTGTCTTCCCTCTCAAGCGCCATGCCCCCCCCCCCCATTTTCGCCCGACGCAGCCTTTAATCTCTATGACTTATCTCTTCCCCCTCCTCAAATCCTTCCTACCCCTCCCTTCGGCCAGGAATTGCATACTTAATAGAATGATTGGATCTGGGAATGCCCGCCTTACCTCGAGGGGGGAAACGAGTCGTGTTTCGGGGGGGGGGTATTTTTTTTCCTTCACTGTGATTCCTTGGGTGGTGGTTTTGGTGTGTCTGGTTGGTTTGTTTTAATGCATCTCCCGACTTGCAGCGTCAGACTAGACAGTGAGTCACACACTCTCAGCCCCCCCTCCCCAAAATAGTGTACTACTTCCATTGTATAAAACACCATTGTAATATGGTAAGATGCACCCTAACTTCAGGAACAATGCATAAGATGTACCTGAGATTCTTTAGACGCACCCCATTTTTAGCTTGGGTTATTTGAAAATATCTTTTCGTTTTGTTTTGTTTTATAAAATGCGTAAGTTTGTGGGCGAACTACAACTCACATCATGCCAGGTTAACCCTGAGAAACTCCATCACTACTTAAAGTTTGTCATGTTGGGCAAGTTTGCTCTAGATCAGTGTTTCTCAACCTTCCTAATGCCGCGACCCCTTAATACAGTTCCTCATGCTGTCATGACCCTCAACCATAAGGTCATTTTCATTGCTATTTCATAACTGACATTTTGCTACTGTTATGAATCATAATGTCAATATCAGATATGCAGGCTGTATTTTAATTCACTGGACCAAATTTGGCACAAATACCCAATACACCCACATCTGAATACTGGTGGGGTTGGGGGTAATTATTTTTGTCATTTGGGAGTTGTAGTTGCTGGGATTTATAGTTCACCTACAATCAAAGAGCATTTTGAACTCCACCAACGATGGAATTGACCCAAATTTGACACACAGAACTCCCATGACCAACAGAAAATATTGGAAGGGTTTGGTGGGCATTGAGCTTGAGTTTTGGAGTTGTAGTTCTCCTACATCCAGAGAGCATGGATCTGGACCAAACTTGGCACGAATCCTCAACATGCCCAAATGTGAATACTGGTGGAGTTTGGGGGAAATAGACTTGACCTTTGGGAGTTGTCGTTTCTGTACTTTGATTTATAATTCACCTACAATCAAAGAGCATTCCGAATTCTACCAACAATAGAACTGGGCCAAACTTCCCACACCCCCCATGATCAACAGAAAATACTGTTTTCTGATGGTCTTTGACAACCACAGACACCTCCTCGCGAAGCCCTCAAGGGTTCCAACCCCCAGGTTGAGAAACGCTGCTCTAGATGCATCATTGGTGGGGTTCAGTGTGATCTCTGGCTGCAGGACAACTACAGCTGCCACAATGGTGTGTCAGTCCCCTCAAATTCCTTCAGTATGTTCAGTTGGTCATGGGGGCTCTGTGTGCCAAGTTTCGTCCAGATCTGTCATTGGTGGTGGTCACAGTGTCTCTGGATGTAAGTGAACTACAACTCCAAAAATCACGGTGAATTCCCCCCAAAGCCGTCCATTATTTTTTATTGGACATGGGGGTTTGGTGTGCCAAATTAGTTCTGGGTCCATCTTTGGTAGGATTCAAAGTGCTCTTTGATTGCAGGTGAACTTTAAATCCTAGTAACTAGAACATCCAAATGTCAAAAGCAACTCCCCCCCCCCCCCAAAAAAACCCCACCAGTATTCAAATTTGGGTGTACGTACCAAGTTTGGTCCAGATCCATTGTTGTTTGGGTTCACAGTGCTCTCTGGGTGTGAGCTACAACTCATATAAATCAAGGTCAGTTCACCCGAAACCTCTCAAGTCTTTTTTGTTAGTCATGGAAGTTCTTGTGTGTCAAATGTGGTCCAGATCCATTGCTGGTGGGGGTCATTGTGCTCTGTCTTGATGCAGAGTGAACTACAACTTCCATCATGTTGAGTCAGTCCCCTGAACTCCTCCAATATGTTCAGTTGCTGATCAATTCTGCTTTGTTTGTTTTACACCATAGAAAAGAGTAGGAAAGGGTTATGGAAGAGGCAGCGGGCGGGATCATGCAAATTCCACGCCAATGGAGAGAGTAAGAAACACTGGGATGTCGGTGATGGAGGAAACACATACAATCTAGGATGAAATTGTCCCCGTATGAAAGCTTTCATTTGGGTGGTGTCTGTGGAGAACGTTGGCGGGGGGTTGTACATGTTTACAGTGCTTTCTGTAACCTGCAGTGTCATTGGAGGAAGGGCCATTTGTGTCTCTTCATAGCTGTTTGTGGAAGTGGGAGCCTGTCTGTGAAAGTGGGCACCCCAGCAACGCACATATTTTGACGTTTATTAGGTGTATAGATATCCTGCATAAAATCATGTTGTTTATGGTTTACCTATACACATAATAAAAGTGAAAATGTGTATGTGTGTATGTGTCCACTTACACACACAACCTCCTATCTCCACAAACAACTTTAACCCACAGTGCTGAGGAGCCACCAAAAGCCCTCCCTCCAAGGACATTTCAGGTTACAGCGGGCACCATGAGCATGTGGCCCAAACCCTGCCAATGTCCTATCAAAACACCATACTGCCCGCCACCCAAGTGAAGGCTTTTATTCGGGGACAATTTCATCCTAGATGTTCTGTTTTCCTTCCAGAATGGACATCCCAGGGTTCCTTACTCTTTCCATTTGGAATATGCATGACCCCACTCACTGCCCCTCTCTTCACCCTTTCCTAAGGCACACAGCAAACAGGAATTGAACTGAACAAGAGGTTTGGGAAGAATTCACCATGATTTATAGGAGTTGTAGTTCACCTACATCCAGAGAACACTGTGAATAACAGATCTGGACCAAACTTGGCACACAGACCCAACATGCACAACTGAGAATACAGGTTGAGTTTGGGGGTGATTGCCCTGGGAATCTGGGAGTTGTAGTAAACCTGCATCCAGAGAAAAGGCGATCCCCACCGACAATGGACTGGGAACAAACTTGGCACAGAGAAGCCCCATGGCCAACTGAACATACTGCTTGGGTTTGTGGGAATTGACCTTGGTTTTGGGCGTTGTAGCTCATCTGCATCCAGAAAGCACTGAACCCAGCCAACGTTGGATCTGGACCAAACCTGGCACACAGGTGCAACATGGACAACTGTGCATACAGGCCTGGTTTGGGGAAGATTGGCCCACATTTTCGATAAATGTAGTTCACCCCCCCCCCCCCATCGTTATGCATTTTCTAATGGGGTCATTCATCAAAAAACAAATCAGAAACTGGCTTCTTTCTGAAAAATATTGATAGTAATTAACTAAATGGCATTACCTAATACGCCAAAACAATACCTTTTTCAGATAAATAGGACACCACCGGATACTCAAGCTAGTCTTAAACATAAACAAACATTGCATTTAGACTCCCAAGAAAAGGTCACAATGTTGAATGTAAAGGTGTCTAACACTAACAAAATTTGGGGGGAAATGTGTTTCTGGTTTGAAAGTGTTGGAAGTACTTACTTTGAAAGTAGTTGTTCTGCTCCAGAAACTTCATTTTCGTGGCACAAACTCGTTGAGACACGAATTGGTTGAGACCGAATGAGATACACATTAAAAAACTATAGCCCAATGTGTTGCAAGATGTCCCTCCCGCAAACACAAAGTTTTTGCAATTTAATGAACTTTTCCCATGTTTTTATGATCAAACCGATTATGGACTTATATTTAAAAACCCAGGAACAAAAGTCATGTTACCTAGTGTAATAGTATAATAAAAATACAATACAACATATTATTATTAGGCTTTGATTTATCCAGTTTTGATAAATCTTTAATTCGGGAAATGTGACAACCACTTTGGCAACATTATATGAATACATTGAAAATTTTTGAGGCCACAAAGTGTCTACTGCATATGTTCCTGGACTAAATTGTAGGATGACAATAGTGTTTGGAAAAAACTATATATATACCAGCTTGGGTACCTGGAGTTGCATAGGTTATTTGAAAAAGTTAATTTTCTAATTCTACAAAATGCATAAGGGTGTGGGTGAACTATAACTCTCATCATGCCAGGTTAACCCTGAGAAACTCCATCCAGTACTTAAAGTTTGTTATGTGGGGCAGGTTTGCTCTAGATCAGTGGTTCTCAACTCCCAGAAATCCTAACAGCTGGTAAGCTGGCTGGGATTTCTGGGAGTTGTAGGCCAAAAACATCTGGGAACCCCAGGTTGAGAACCACTGCTCTAGATACATCACCAGTGGGATTCAGTGTGCTCTCTGCCTGTAGGGTAAACTGCAACTCCCACTATGGTGAGTCAGTCCCCGTAAACCCTTCCCGTAGGTTGAGTTAGTCATGGGGGTTCTGTGTGCCAAGTTTGGTCCATGTCCATCATGGTTGGAGGCCACAGTTTCCCTGGTTGTGGGTGAACTACAACTCCGAGAATGGAAGGTCAATTCCCCTCAAACCTCCCCAGTAATCAAATTTCGGCATATTAGGTATGTGTGCCAATTTTGGTCCAGATCCATCAGTGTTTGGGTTCACAGTGCTCTCTGGATGTGGGTGAACTACTCCCCCAAATCAAGGAGAATTTGTACCAAAGACCTCCAGTATTTTTTGCTGGTCATGTGGGCTGGTGGAGTTCAGAGTGCTCCAAAATGTCCAGGCCAATACCCTTCAAAACCTACCAATATTCAAATTTGGGCTTATTGGGTGTGCATGCCAAGTTTGGTCCAGATCCATCATTGTTTGCGTTCATAGTGCACTCTGGATGTAGGTGAACTGCAACTCGTATAGATCCCTCCAAAGACAACGTTGGATCTGGACCAAACCTGGCACACAGATGCATCATGGACAACTGTGCATACAGGCCTGGTTTTGTGGAAGATTGGCCCACACTTTTTTTTTGGTAATAGATTTTTATTAGTAAATTTAAACATGGAAAGAGGGAGAATATTCAAAAGAGGATAGGAAAGTAGGAAAGAGATGGGAATAATAATAATAATAATAATAATAATAATAATAAGTAAAATGACTTCCATTCCAGTCTCAGGATCTTCTTGTCTTTTGTTTCGTTGTTTTATTTACATCTTCTTTGTCTCTTTCGTTTTTCTATTTTTTTCATAGTCATAGAAAAGGACCCAATCTGTCCTTTTTAAAGATTTCCCGGTATTTTTCCTTAGCAAAAAAGTTAGTTCATCCATGTCTTATTTCTTTAACTTTACCCAACCACTCATCAATAGTAGGGATTTGTTCTTTTTTCCAAAATTTTGCAAAAAATAATTCTAGCCACTGTTGTGATGAATGTAAACCAGGGGTCCACAAACTTTTTAAACAGAGGGCCAGTTCACAGTCCCTCAAACTGTTGGAGGGACAGATTATAATTTGGGGAAAAAATGAATTAATTCCTATGGACACTGCATGTATCTTCTTTGTAATGTAAAAAACACTTAAAACAATACAATAATTAAAATGAGGAACAATGTTAATAAATTAGTATTCCAATGGGAAGTGTGGGCCTGCTTTTGGCTGATGAGATAGGATTGTTGCTGTTGTTGTGTGCTTTCAAGTAGTTTCAGACTTAGGTTGACCCTGAGCGAGGGCCGGGTAAATGACCTTGGAGGGCCGCATCCAGCCCCCGGGCCTTAGTTTGAGGACCCCTGATGTAAACAATTTGTCTTCATTTTCATCAAGTTGTAGTTCCAAGTCAGTAAAGCCTAGCAAATAATACTCTGGTTTCTTCCTGTTTAGGATTTGTTGTGTCTCCTCATGAATCAATGACCAATACTTAGATGTTTCCTTACATGTCCACCACATGTGATAGAATGTACCAGTCTGATCACAACCTTTCCAATATTTATCTGAATATGTTTTTATACATATGGTTTAATATATTTTTTTTGGAGTGCATAGGTATATTTTAATTTCTTGTTCCACATTTGTTCCCACTCTCTAAATTGGACCGGCCTTCTTAAGTTCTCTGCCCACTTAATCATACAGGATTTGACCTGTTCCTTTTCAGTCAACCATACTAATCTATATATATAAAAATGCTGAGTGCATAATGAGTACCTTAAAAACAAAAGAACCAATGAACGAAATCACACCAAATTTGGCAACAAAATGTCTCACAACACAAGGAGTGACCATCACTCAAAGAATTATGATTTTGTCATTTGGGAGTTGTAGTTGCTGGGATTTATAGTTCACCTACAATCAAAGAGCATTCTGAACTCCATCAACGATGGAATTGAACCAAACTTGGCACACAGAACTCCCATGACCAACAGAAAACACTAGAAGGGTTTAGTGAGCATTGACCTTGAGTTTGGGAGTTGTAGTTCACCTACATCCAGAGACTACCATGGACTCAAGCAATGATGGATCTGGACCAAACTTGGCACAAATATTCCATTTGCCCAAATATGAACATAGATGGACTTTGGGGGAAATAGGCCTTGACATTTGGGAGTTGTAGTCACTGGGATTCACAGTTCACCTACAATCAAAGAGTGTTCTGAACCCCACAAACGACAGAATTGGGCCAAACTTCCCACACAGAACCCCCATGACAACAGAAAATACTCAAGGCCATCCAGTCCAACTCCCTTCACCAGGGCAAGAAAATGTAATCAAAGCCCTCCTGACAAAGAGCCATCCAGCCGTAGATATAGATAGATAGATAGATATGATTCACACAGAGAGATATAGTGTCATAGATGTGAAAGGGACCCCTAAATAAGGACAGGGATATGTTGCATGTTCCAGGGTGGGCAAACCAGACACTCTCCACATCAACACTGACAAAGAAATAGCAAGAAATACTGTTTACCCACAAATATAAAGAAATTACATATATTAGAAACCAACACTTTCTCATTACTTTATTTTCCAGATCAACAGACTGGGCCACAGCAACACCTGGCAGGGGACAGCTAGTAGTTTATTATAAATCGTTGTGACTATTTTCTTTTTCAACTTCAATATTTTGTCCCATATTGTTTCATCCCAGTCAAACCTACTTTTTTGTCTTGTTTGTAATAATCTTTAATTTGTAAGTAATGGAGCCATGTAATGTTTTCATAACTGTCCTTCAATTGTTCAAACGTCTTAATATCCGTTCTGTCTTTAATTAAAACATCTCTATATGTCGGCCACGTTATCCAACCTAGAAGTCTCCTCTGGAGTGCCTCCATTGGAGAGATCCATAATGGGGTCATTTTATAAAAATATTTTTTATACCTCATCCAGGTTCTTCGTAACGAGGCTCTTACATCGTTAAGCATTTTCTAATGGGAGCACTCATCAAAAAAACAAACAAAAACAAATCAGAAACTGGCTTCTTTCTGATACTAATTAACTAAATGGTATTACCTAACACACCAAAACAATACCTTTTTCAGATAAATGGGGCACCACCGGATACTCAAGCTAGTCTTAAACATAAATAAACATTGCATTTAGACTCCCAAGAAAACATCACAATGTCGATAGGATCCAAGATGTCCTCTTTACTTAACTAGGGTCCCGCCTCCTGAATCCTTCCCGAAATCGAGGGGAGGAACCCAAAGTACCTCTGATTTTGTAAAACTGATAATATCATAGTTGTATTGAAGACAATCTCTTGCAATGTATTTCCGTCCGAAGCATTTGTAGCGAATGCCCGTTTTTTCCCCCTCAAATGTGGCTCCCCTTCCGTGGCAAATTTAGCCCCTAAACCGATTTCTGAAAAATTAGGTCAGTTAAAAGATTTGGCCCCGCGACCCTTTGACCTCGTGTTTACTTAATGCTAAGCTGCCCGAGCGAAGCAGGGGAATGTGGGAAGACGAGGGGGCCGTCTGGCGTGGAACGGAAAGGAATCGGGATATTTTTTTTTGAAATGTAAATAACGACAAGGGTTCCTCTGCCTCTGTCCCCCATCTTTGAAATTGCAAAATCAAATGACCCATACGGCCGGCCCTCCACTCTCACTGGTTTGACTTCCATGAGTTTGATCTTTCATGGAGTTGAGGAAAATGCTATCTTTAGGGATCTCTAGGTTCTCCATACAGTCATGCTGGATGATGGAGAGACTGAGGGAGAGAGTGAGAAAGGAAGGAAGGGAGGAAAAAGAGAAGGAAGGAAGGAGAAATTGAAGAAAGGGAGGAAGGATGAAAGAAAGAAAGGGAGGGGGAGGGAGAAAAGGGAGAAAGGAAAAGGAAGGAGAAATGGAAGAAAGGGAGGAAGAAAGAATGAAAGAAAGGGTGTGTGGGAGGGAGGGAGAAAAGGAAGAAAGGGAAGTAGTTAAAAGGGGATAAAAGAAGAAGATAAGGGAGGAAGAAAGAATTAAAAGGAGGGAGAAAAGAAAGGATAAAGAAGGACGGAAGGAGAAAAGAAAGGATAAAGAAGGACGGAAGGAGAAAAGAAAGAAAACGAGGAAGAAAGACTGAAAGAAAGGGAGTGAGGGAAGGAGAAAGGGAAGTAGGAAATGGAGGAAAGGAAGGAGAAAGTAGGGAAAAAAGAATGAAAAGGAGAGGTGGAGAAAAAGAAGGAAGGGGAAAGGGAAGAAGAAAGAATGAAAGGGAGGGAGGGAGGGAGAAAAGGAAGAAAGAGAAGTAGGAAACAAGGAAGAAAGGAAGGAGAAAACGGTGAAGAAAGAATGAAAGGGAGGGAGTAAAGGAAAGAAGGAAAAAGAGAAGGTAGGAAGGAGAAATGGAAGAAGGAAGAATAAAAGGGAGGGAGGGAGGGAGGGAGAAAGGAAGAAAGAAGGAAAAAGAGAAGTAAGGAAAATTGGAAGAAAGAGGGAAGGAAATAATGAAAGGGAGGGAGGGAGAGAGAAAGAAGGAAATCGAGAAGGAAGGAGAAATGGAAGAAAGAGGGAAGGAAATAATGAGAGGGAGGGAGGGAGAAAAGGAAGAAAGAAGGAAAAGGGAAGGAAGCAGGAAGAAGAAAGGGAGGAAGAAAGAATAAAAGGGAGGGAGGAAGAAAGAAGGAAGGAGAAGTGGAAGAAACAGAAGAAAGAATGAGAGGGAGGGAGAAAAGGAATAAAGAAGGAAAAGGGAAGGAAGCAGAAAGAAGAAAGGGAGGAAGAAAGAATGAATGAAAGAAAAGGCGTGAGGGAGGGAAAATGGAATAAAGGGAAGTAAGAAACGGAAGAAAAGGAGAAAGCGGGGAAGAAAGAATGAAAGGGAGGGGGGAAAGGAAGGAAAAAGAGAATGAAGGATGGAGAAAGGGAGGGAGGGAGAAAGGAAAGTAGGAAACAGGGGAGAAATTAAGCAGGAAAGGGAGGAAGAAAGAAGGAAAGTGAGGGGGAAAAGGAAGAAAGAAGGAAAAAGAGGAAGGGAGAAAAAGGAAGAAAGAAGGAAAAGGGAGGGAGAAAAG
Organism: Anolis sagrei; assembly: GCF_037176765.1. NCBI lineage: Eukaryota > Metazoa > Chordata > Lepidosauria > Squamata > Anolidae > Anolis > Anolis sagrei. The sequence goes on from NC_090034.1 coordinate 53,327,356, forward strand.
GAAGGAAGCTAGGTAGGTAGGAAACAGGAGGAAGGGAGAGAAGAAAGAGAAAGTAAAGGTAGGTAGGAAATAGGGAAGGAACTGATAAAGCGTGACGTAGTGGTTTGAAGCTGAGGCTGTGGATGTGAACCCAATGGGTGCTTTTAGGCAAGTCCCACTCTCTCAGCCTTTGAGGAAGACAAAAGCCAATTCCCTTTGAATACATCTTGACCAGAAAACTCTGCCTGAGTCTGTTTCACTCCATGTTCTCATGTTGTTCGTTCTGAATTTAAATTCCACCGAAAACTAAGGATTTTTGGTAGCGCAGACGTAGTTGTCAAAGAAACCACGATTGTGGCTAGGGAGGAATATTCCCCTTCGTCCCTACTTGTCCACTCCGTGATATGCTCCGAACATTATGGACTTCTCCATTTCCAAGTGGAAAGGGGGAGGGTGTCATAGGACTGTCGGAAGATGGCCATTACGTACGCCATTCCACCATATAGAGGGGATGCTGGGAGGTGCAGGCGGACGAAGAAGGCCTTTTCCCTTCCTGTTGTGACTCAATGTCAGCCATAGCAGCTGAGCCCTCTGGAGATCTGGAGCCTTGGCAAACTTGTTTCCTTTCTCGTCTTTAGGGAAAGGCTCGGAAAGAAGCGCCTACGCATTTGGAAGAGACGCGGGCATGCCAGCTCTTAATCAGGTAAGCTGATCTTCTTCACCTCCCTTTGTGGTGTGGTCTTTTTTTTTCAATGTTGTGTTTTTGCAGTTGTTTTGCATTGGTTTTATTTATTTTAATTTTTTTCGCAAGTCTTTTGCATAAAAAAACCTCTGCAATTTGTTTGCATGGGTATTCTTTTGTGCAATTTTGACTTTTTTTCAGTATTTTAAAGCATTTTTTGCAAAAATATTTGCAATATTTCTTTTGCGTGGTTTTTGTAAACTTTTTGCAATATTGCATAGGGTTTTTTTGCAATATTGTTTAATTGCAATATTTTCTGCATATTTTTTGCAGTGTTTCCATTTTGCAAGGGTTTTTTTGGCCTTGCTTTTTGCATTTTGTGTGGGAGAAAAAAAATCTCTTTTACCATTTTTTTTTGCTTTTTTTGCAATGTTTTGAACTTATTTTTTAAAGGGAATGATCATGAGCAGGTGGAGACTGTGACTTCTGTTTATAGGTAAACTGGAGTCCTATAATCCCATGGAGATTATTTTTACCATATTCCACCTCTCTTGCTTGGCCTTTTTTTTTTGGGGGGGGGGGGGCACAGGATCAGTAGTTGGTCAGAGCCGAGAAAAGTTCTCTTGGGTTGCTGTGAGTTTTTCGGACTGTCTGGCCATATTCCAGAAGCATTCTCTCCTGACGTTTCACCCACATCTATGGCAGGCATCCTCAGAGGTTGTGAGGCCTGTTGAAAACTAGGCAAGTGGGGGTTATATACCTGTGGAGTGATGTCCAGGGTGGGAGAAAGAACTCTTGCCTGTTGGAGGCAAGTGTTAATGTTGCAATCAAGGAACATGAAAGGCACTAATGTCGAATTCAACTTGAGAAGTCAGCCATAGCAGAGCGCCTGATGATCCAACCTGGACACAGCATATTATTGGAGAACACAGAAATGCTGGACCACTCTGATAACTACCATGTCAGACTACACAGAGAAGCCACTGAAATCCACAAGAAGCATGTGGACAATTTCAACAGAAAGGAGGAAACCATGAAAATGAACAAAATCTGGCTCCCAGTATTAAAAAACTCTAAAATCAGGACAGTAAATAAAAAGCAACACTCAGAAAATAGGGGAATTCCAGACATGAAACAATCAGGGCCAGCTAAAACCTAACGGGATTCCCCGGGTAGGAAGCAGCCAGGCTTTTATGCTGCAAGGCCATTCAATGCTAATCAAGGTGACCAATTGCAACATTCACACCTGCCTCAAGCAGACAAGAGTTATTTCTGCCGCCCTGGATGTTATTCCACAGACATATTCCCGTTATTCACTTGCCTTGTTTCCAACAGACTTCACAACCTCTGAGGATGTCTGCTATAGATGTGGGCAAAACGCCAGGAGAGAATGCTTCTGGAGCATGGCCATACAGCCCAGAAAACTCACAGCAGCCCAGTGGTTCTGGTCATGAAAGCTTTCGACAACACAAAAGTTTTCTTGTCTCTCACTATGGTGAACTAGTTTAGGTGCGGCGAGACTTGGGTTAGGTATTTTGTAATGCCGTTGATTAGAAAAATAGTTATTGTTTTGGTTTTGGATATTATGAATGGTTAGATTAGCTATACATATGGCTCTTCTGATGTAGGATAAACGTGGGCCTTTGGATATGGGTGTACTACAACTCCAAACATCCTGGGTCAAACACTGCCAGTATTTTAAGATGACCATAATTGCTATCTAAGGCCAGCTTTGTTCCAGATCCATCATTGATGGAGTTCACAGGGCTCTCGTGAGTGTGGGTGGACTAAAACTCCCTTCTTCCTCCTATAATCTTACGTAAAACCTTGCGATTATTTTAGGTTGGTCATGATGGATCTGTGTCCCAAGTTTAATCCATATCCATCATTGGTGGAGTTCATGGGGCTCTCTGGATGTGGGTGGACTACAACTCCCATCATCCTGGGTCAAGCCCTGCCAGTATTTTAAGGCGATCATGATAGCTATATGGGCCAGGTTTGGTCTAGATCCATTGTTGGTTGGCTCTCTAAATGTGGATGGACTACAACTCCCACCATCCTGGGCATCTCACCCCCCCCCCCAAAATCCTCCATAGTAGGTAAGGTTGGTCATGATGGGTATGGGTGCCACGTTGGGTTGAAGTCCATTACTGTGTAGGCATCAAATTGTGCCTTTTGTAAGCCGCCCTGAGTCCCCCCTCGGGGGTTGAGAAGGGCGGGGTAGAAGTACTCGAAATAAATAAATAAATAAATAGATCATTGGTGGGATTATCTGGATGTGTACAACTCCCATACTTCCTCAATAATAATAATAATAATGACGCTTTATTTGTAAGTGAAACCCTGCTAGTATTTAAAGATGGCCAAGATGAGTCTTTGTGCCAAGTGGGGTTCACAGGGCTGTCTGTATGTGAGGAGGGACTGTAACTCCCATCATTCTGGGTCAGCTCCCACCCAGTATTTCAAAGAGGTTTGAATCAATTTCCGGCAGGATTCACAGTGCCCTCTGGATGTGGGGGACTACAACTCACATTATTTTGAGTCCAATTCCCCGCAACCCAGGCAGTACCTGTTCACAATGGGTACTGTGTGCCAAGTTTGGTCCAGATCCATAATCGGTGGGAGTTACAAGGCTCTCCGGATGTGGGTGGACTACAACTCACATCATCCCAGGTCAATTCCCACCCAGTATTTAAAAATGGTCCAGATACATCATTGATAGGAGTTACTGGGCTCTCCGAATGTGGGTGGACTACAACTCCCATAATCCTGGGTCAAGTTCCATCCAGTATTTCAAGATGGTGCGGAGCCATCTTTGGTGGCAGTTACGAGACTCTCCAGTTGTGGGTGGACTACAACTCCCATCATCCTGGGTCAAATTCCACCCAGTATTTCAAGATAGTCCAGATCTATCTTTGGTTAGAGTTATAGGGTCAACTCCCACCCAATATTTAAAGACTGTCCCAATACATCATCGATGGAAGTTTCAGGGCTCTTCGGATGTGGGTGGACTACAACTCACATCATTCCTGGATCAGCTCCCACCCAGTACAAAAGAATTATCAATGGATTCACACTGCTCTCTGGATGTAGGAGCCACCCTAGAAAATACATACACACAGCATGATATATGTAGAAAGAAAAGTTATAGATTACAACTCCCAGAATCCCTGGCTCTCCCTAAAGATTGAAGGATTTTGTCTGGGTTAAGAAAGACAACCAGAGCCTAATCCAAATCCTTTCAAAGCTGGGGTTACGTTCTTCAGACAGAGGGCGAAGCTCAAGGGAGAAGACGGACTTTCTCGGGCGCGATTCGCATCTGTTTGCGCCAGTCTTTCCTCCACATCCGTTGAGCAGCTCTCTGTTTCAGAGAGGCGTAAGTCGTCCGCTCCCATCCCGGCAGCATAATGCGGAGAGACGCGTCTGCACACGCGAAACTTTGCAGAATCCTTTTAACAACAACAACAACCAAAACATAACAAGGAAAGAAGGGGAAGAAAGAAGGTGGATTTTAAATTCAACACATGTTTAATAGCCATATATATGCATGCATGCATGCATATCTTTGGTCCATTGAGCTCTCCGTTAACCAGCACTCAAACAATCAGAACTCTCAAGCAACCAGCAAAGAAAATAAAAAATAGTACTTTAGATAAAAAGCAAAATACATCAACTACTGAGTTGTCTTTATTTGTCTTAATTGGTATTTAATGACTTAATATGGAGTCAACATAGTATAGTACAGAGTATAGTATTAGTCGGGCCTATTTTTAATAGGAAATCTCATGCAACCAGAAACAACATTTATCTGGCATCTACCAAACCCAATGGGTGCCGGTTAACTGAGAATCTACTGTAGTAACTTTCCCCATGGGTGCCAGTTAACTGAGAGTCTATGGTAATAACTTTCCCCATTAGTGCCAGTTAACTGGGAGTCTGATTGTAACTTTCTCCATCAGTACCAGTTAACTGAGAGTATGGTAATAACTTTCCCCATGGGTGCCAGTTAACTGAAAGTATGGTAATTTTCCCCCTGGGTGCCGGTTAAGTGAGAGTATGGTAATAACTTTCCCCATGGGTCCTGGTTATTCGAGAGTCTGTTGTAGTAACTTTCCCCATGGGTACCAGTTAACAGAGAGTATGATAATAACTTTCCCCATGGGTGCCAGTTAACTGAAAGCATGGTAATAAATTTCCCCATGGGTGCCAGTTAACCGAGAGTCTATTGTAACTTTCCTGTGGATTCCAGTTAAATGAGAGTCTATTGTAACTGTCCCCATGGGTACCAGTTAACTGAGAGTATGATAACTTTCCCCATGGGTGCTGGTTAACTGAATATGATAATAACTTTCCCCATGGGTGCTGGTTAACCGAGAGTCTACTGTAGTAACTTTCCCTTGGTGCTGCCTAATTTAGAGTCTACGGTAGTAACTTTCCCTCTGGGTGCTGGTTAATTTAGAGTCTATGGTAGTAATTTTTCCCATGGGTGCCGGTTAACTGAGAGTCTACTGTAGTAACTTTCCCCATGAGTGCCAGTTAACCTGAGAGTGTACTGTAGTAAGTTTCCCTACATAGATGACTGACTGGTGGCAGTTTGTCCTTATGCTCTTGGCTCCAGGATGGTATCCTGTGTTGTCATTCTTCCTCTTCATTTCTTCTCTTCCACTTCCTTCCTTCCTTCCCAGCAACCTGGTTTCCTGCCCAGCGAAATGGGGATCGCAAGTCCCAGCACGCTGTCGCCAACGGGGGTGAAGGGCGGGTCACAGTACTACCCGTATGGCAGCAGCAACCCTCGCCGGAGAGGTGCGGAGAGCAACATCGGTACGTGGGAGCCTTGCTGATTTGGGGTGTTGTCTCTGGAGGGTGGAAACCAGGGTCTTGGGGTGCATCTACACTGTCGAATGGATGCACTTTGACACCGCTCCGATCACCATGGCTCAGTGTAACTCCAGCCTGGGCCTGGTCATGTTAGAAGGTCTTATTAGCCTTCTCTGTCCAAAAGAAGTGCCTGAGTCTCCCCAAACGACAACTCCATCGCATTTAGCCAAATTGCATTCATTTGACAGTGTAGATGCACTCTTTGGGCACGTTCCTTCCAGCCTTTGCTTTCCCCAGACTCCCCTTTTGAAACCCCCCTCCCACCTGCTGGCTTATTATGGGATGGAGCGGAGGTGGGAGAGAGAAAAAAAGCCCCGCTCCACATCCTTGCATCTGGCATTCATTGACGGAAAGGAATCCCAGGAATGGAGACCTGTTGGAGAAGTCGGCCATGTGGCTTTCCCTTTCTTTCTTTCTTTCTTTCTTTCTTTCTTTCATTCTCTTGATTTTTCGCATTGAGGGAGGAGGCGAAAAGATTTCCCCCAGGCACTTCGGACAGCAATTCCCATGACTGCCAACTCCATGCTGACTATAGTCCCCATCAGCCCCGACCAAAGCGGTGGATCATAGGGGAGTTAATCCCAACATCTTCTTAGGCTACTGAGCTACTCCTGAACAGTTGTGTTTTTCTTTCAACGATTACATTCAAGGTGTGATATCAGTAGAAGTCCATGTCTACAGTAATCACAAACCAACAGCGAGAGAGAACAAAAGAGAGGAAGAAAACATGAAATTGCGAATGCCAAAAATAACCGCGGCACGTTGCTCGAAAAAAACAATGACAACAATCATAGCAAAATTACATGTATCCCCAATGTTCAGTTCACAGTCCTAGGCAGCTAGAAAAATGGAAACAGAGTGGACAGGAAGTCAAACTGAGTCAGGGCTTGAAATATATATAATATATATGTATATATATATATATACTACACACACACACACATATTATTGTGTAAATACATACATTGAATAATAATATATACATAGGGATCATGGTCACGCAGTGGGTTAAACCACTAAGCTGTAGAACTTGCTGACCGGAAGGTCAGCTATTTGAATCCACAGACGAAGCGAGCTCCCATTGTTAGCCACAGCTCCTGCCCACCTAGCACTTTGAAAACATGTAAAGGCACTCTATGCAATCATGCTGGCCACATGACCTTGAAGGTGTCTACAGACAACGCCAGCTCTTTGGCTTAGAAATGGAAATGAACACCATCCCCCAGAATCAGACTCAACTAGACTTAATGCCAAGGGGAAACCTTTACTTTTATTACACATATTACATATATATGTGTATATATATATATACACACACACATACATATTATTGTGTATATACACACATTGAATAATAGATATATACACAGGGGGCGTGGTGGTGCAGCCGATTAAACCACTAAGCTGTAGACTTGCCGACCAGAAGGTCGGCTGTTCAAATCCACGGACGAGGCGAGCTCCTATTGTTAGCCCCAGCTCCTGCCACCCTAGCAGTTTGAAAACATGTAAGAGTGCTCCATGCAGTCATGCCAGCCACATGACCTAGGAGGTATCTATGGACAATGTTGGCTCTTCGGCTTAGAAATGGAAATGAACACCACCCTCCAGAGTCGGACGACAAGGCTTAATGCCAAGGGGAAACCCTTACCTTTACTACATATATATATATATGTATGTATATATATCCTTTGTTCCTTCCCTTTCAGATGGGCAGCCAAAAAAGGTCCGAAAGGTGCCTCCTGGACTCCCTTCTTCGGTAAGTTCTCTCTTCTCGACAAATGTATAGCAGTTGGCAAAAACTTCTGTGTTTTGATTTAGCTTTGAGCCTCTCTGATTGGCTGAGATTTTGTGATGTCACTAAAGGCCAGTTTTAACCTGAGGTGCAACTATAATGTAGAATGAATGCAATTTGACAACATTAAAGGCACCATGGTTCAAACAATGGAGTCCTGGGGGTTGTTGTTTGGTGAGGCGCCCGCACTCTTGAGCAGAGAAGGGTAGAAACCTTATGAAGCCACTACTCCCAGTATCCCATAGTACTGAGCCATGGCAGTTCAAGTGGGGTCGAATTGCATTCATTCAACTGTTTATGAATGAATGAGCTTTGAATGTGATTTTCCTGCTTCTTGGCAGTTGGACGGGATGGCCCACGAGGTATCTTCCAACTCTATGATTCTATGTGTAGAGGCACCATAAGTCTCTCGTTTTCTGGGATTCTCTGTCATTTCAGTGCACCTGATGTTTTCAAAGGTGGAACCCCAACACAATGTTTGGGTCAGAGATGGGTGGAAAAGCAGACACCACACACATACCCTTTACATTATGTTTTGTTGGATTTATATCTCACTAAGATTTGTTCAAAGAGGGGTTGCCATTGCCTTCCTCTGAGGCTGAGAGAGTGCAACTTGCGCAAGCTCCTCAGTGGGTTGCCTGGCTGAGTGAAGATTCGAACCCAGGCCTTCCAATATCGTAATTTGGCTCTAAACTATATATATTTGTGTTGGGGAGGCTAGCACCCCTTCAATTGTAAAGGAATTGTATGTTCACTCAGCAGCGAGAGTAGCTGAAGAATTAACAAGAGACGGAAAAGCGGTGGGATGACCCTCTTCCAAACTCAAAGGCATCTGATTTTCACTGTGAAAGAAGCCCCACTTTCCAAATGGAATGCTGAAATGCATCGCATTTTCGCATCTGGGAAGAAAACCCCGAGCGAGTGTTGAAATGCATCCAGTTTTGAGGTGGGAAGGGGTCTCCCCCTCCCTTTGGTTTTTGCTGTGGATGGGCTACGGACCCATTTGGGGGGCTCCCGAAGCTTCTGTTGCTGCGCCTTCACGGCCCATGCTTCTCTCCAGAAGCGGACCCACCCTCCCGTCCCCCCATCCCTGCCCCCAATTCCCTCTCCTTTTTTGTGTGTCTCTTTCTCTCCCCCTCTTTCCTCCCCTCCGTCTCCCGCCCCAGCGCCGCACAGCTGCCTGAAGAACTGGCCGGGTGCCAAACGCTGGCAGATGGCGTGCGGCTATTATTCCTGCTTTGCTCGAGTCCCCCGTTCCCCGGCTCCTGCTATTTAATCAAATTATAGGAAAAGGCAATTTGCTGCATTTCGTATTCTTCGTCGGCGCTGGCTTCATTCCCCCGCTCTGCCCCTCTCCCCCATTGCTTTTGCACACACAAAACACCCCTCTTTCTTTTTCTTTCCCGCCCCCTCCTTCCCACTCCGAGAGACATCTCTGTCTGCACTTGGCCGAAAGGAAGGATTTCGAGTCGCCAAACTTCGCCCTGCCCCCTCTTTCCGAGCACGACTTGTAGGTTAGTCTGAATGTGTGGACGGATATATTCCAGCCGGCGCGTTCCTAAGCATGACTTTGTGGCGAGAACGTTTGCTGGGAATTGTGAGGAAAGAATAGGGGAACACAAAGAAGAGGGGAAATTTTCCGTTCCAAACGCAGAATTGGTCAGAATTTTGAGAAAACAACCAAGTCCAGGGAAAGTGTATCCAAGTGAATGAAAACATTTTGAGCGCAAAGAAGCAAAAAAGAAGAGTTCTTCAGGTGAATTTCTCATCCAAATGAAAACTTTTGCTGAAAACAAAGAAGTGGGTGATATTTAGAGAAACAAAACAACCAAGTTGGGGAAAATGTGTCTAAGTGGGCGAAAATATCTTGAGCTTGAAAAAAAAACCAAAACAAAGAAGAGTCATCAAACCTAATTGGTTGAGTTTTTAGTTCAAAATGAGAACCTGACCGAAATTTTGTTTGAAACGAAGAATTGGACGAAACGTCGAGAAGCGGAATCCCCAAGTTGAGGAAAATGTTTTGAAGCAAGTGAAAATATTTTGGGCTTGAAGAAACAAGAAAGGAGAACCCTCAAACACGTTTGGGCAAATTTCTCGTTCAAAATAAAAAAAAACCTGGCCACAACTTTGTTTAAAACATAGAATTGGGTAAAATTTTGAGAAATGAAGCAATCAAGTCCTGGGAAAATGTTGAAGTTTGACAGTCAAAACAGAGGTACGCCTGGTCAGTCAGAAGACCTTACAGCCTGTGCTGGATGGGGTTGCACTCCCCCGAAGACACAGGTTCGCAGTTTGGGCGTGATCCTGGATGCATTGCTGAGCCTGGAACCCCAGGTCTCAGCGGTGGCCAGGGGAGTTTTCGCACAATTAAAATGTGTGCGCCAGTTGTATCTATACCTTGAGAAGCCAGACTTGGCCATGGTGGTCCATGCACTGGTTGCATCCCAAATAGACTACTGCAACACACTCTACATGGGGTTGCCTTTGAAGACTGTTCAGAAGCTCCAAATAGTCAATGGGCAGCAGCAAGGCTGCTGCCCATTGACTATTTGTATTAATTGTATGTTTTTAACTATTGTGCTTACTGTTATTGCATTTTTATTGTAATTGTTGGCATCGAATTGTGCCGGATGTAAGCCACCCTGAGTCCCCCTAGAGGGTGAGAAGGGCGGGGTAGAAATTCCCAAAATAAATAAATAAATAAACATACAGGGAGCACACAACCTCCTGTTGCATCAGCTCCACTGGCTGCAAGTTTGGTACCGAGCACAATTCAAAGTGCTGGCTTTAGCCTATAAAGCCCTATACCAGTGGTTCTAGACCTGGGGTCCCCAGATGTTTTTGGCCTACAACTCCCAGAAATCCCAGCCAGTTTACCACCTGCTAGGATTTCTGGGAGTTGAAGGGCAAAAACATCTGGGGACCTCAGGTTGAGAACCACTGCCCTAAACGTTTCTGACCCAGGTTACCTGTCCGAACATATCTCTCCCCATGAACCAGTTAGAGCGTTGAGATTTTCCGAGGGGGGGAGTCCTGCTTTCATTCCCACCTCCTTTGCAGGCACAATCGGTGGGGATGAGAGATAGGACCCTCTCGGTGATGGCCCCTCAGCTATGGAACTCCCTCTCCGATGACATTAGACTGCCCCCCCCCCCATCCTGGTTTTTAGGAAAAGAGTTAAGACCTGTCTTTGGGCACAGGCATTTGGGGAATAGAATTGATTTGAATGCTACAGTATGAGCATGACCACAGATTTAGGAATATGGTTTTAACAGTTTTAATGGTTTTACTGTATTTATATGTTTATTTGTTGTTGTTTTAACGTGTTATATTTTAGACACTATGCATGTTCAATGTGCCACTGAAATTGTCAACTGTAAGACCTTTTGAGTGCCCTTCAGAGTGAGAAAAGCAGGGTACAAATATAGGAAATCAATCAATCAATAAATGAGAACGAAGAGCCATCAAACACGTTTGGGTGAATTTTTCATTCAGAGTGAAAACCTGGCTGAAATTTGGATTAAATGAAGGATTGGATGAAATTTGGATTGGGAGACCAATGTTGGGAAAAGTGTGTTGAAGTGAGCAAAAATATTTTGAACTCTGAAGAAAAGAAAAAAAAAAGAGCTGTCCATCACATTTGGGCATGTATTTTTCTGTTCTAAATCTAAAAGAAGCATCCAACACATTTGGGCGAAATGTTCATTCAAAATGAAGAACTGGCCGAAATGTTGAGAAACAATGAAATTTTCATTCAAATGTTTTCGTTCAAAACAGAAAACGGGCTGAAATTTTGAGAAACCAAACAATCAGATTGGGGGAAGTGGGCCAAAACGAGCAAAAATATATTTGGAACTCGAAGACTTCTTCTAAACGATACCCAAGGAGTACTTTTCCATGCCTTTGCTATATGAATGTATAGGTCTGTGCCCTTTATTGTAAGAGTATGGCCTTATTCATTCTCCCGTTTCCACACTTGCTTTGCTATTCATTCGCGGCTCCCGTTTGCCTTCCTTGTTGTAGACAGGTTCATTTAGAGTCAGATCCCATTCCTCCTCAGTTTAAGTATATTTTTATTTTGTGGCTTCTGTGGACACACTGTGGCAAACTGGTGCCACAAAAACCCAGCCTTTCCCCACCATCCATCTAGTGTTGATGCTGCTTGAAAGCTTGCTGCTAGACAGAGGAGGAGGACAAGGAAGGCTTTGCATAACCTTCTTTGTTAAAGGCTGTGTTCAGTAGATTGCTTGTCCCCATGTTTCTTTCTGGGAACTTGTGAAAACCTGTGGTTGAAATGCCCCAAGTGTGCCCTGGTCGGCGGTGGGCAAATGGAGAGTAAATCATGTCATAGATTTTTTAAAGTGTGAGAACCTTTCCAGGGGCCTAAATAGTTCATTCTGAAACTCTGACATTCTAGGGTTCCTGCCCTCATGGCAAATCTTGGAATTAGTCATTTGGGGCAAGCAAAACTCTAAACCTGGTGATGTTCGTCTCTCCAAACAGGTGTATCCACCCAACTCAGGTGATGAATATAACAGGGAGACAGCCGGCTATGCTCCTTCCAAAGCCCCCAGCACGGTCTACCCAGGAGCCTTCTACATGCCAGGTACGTTACCTGTCCCCTGGTTGCCTGTTCTCAGTTAGGTCACCTGTCCCCAGTTAGGTTACCTTTCCCCAATTAAGTTACCTGTCCCCAGTTAGGTCACCTGACTACATGTTACCTGTCCTCAGTTAGGTTACCTGTCCTCAAATAGGTTGCCTATCTCCAGTTGGGTCACATGTCCCCAGTTAAGTTACCTGTTCACAGTTAGGTTACCTGTTCTCAGTTAAGTTACCTGTCCTCAAGTAGGTCACCTGTCCACAGTTAGGTTACCTATCCATAGTTAGGTTAGCTGTCCTCAAGTAGGTTACCTGTTCACAGTTAGGTTACCTATCCCTAGTTAGGTTAGCTGTCCTCAACTACTTGTCCCCAGTTGGGTCACATGTGCCCAGTTAAGTTACCTGTTCTCAGTTAGGTTACTTGTACTCAAGTAGGTTACCTGTCCACAGTTGGTTACCTATCCCTAGTTAGGTTAGCTGTCCTCAAGTAGGTTACCTGTCCACAGTTAGGTTACCTATCCCTAGTTAGGTTAGCTGTCCTCAACTACCTGTCCCCAGTTGGGTCACATGTGCCCAGTTAAGTTACCTGTTCTCAGTTAGGTTACTTGTACTCAAGTAGGTTACCTGTCCACAGTTAGGTTACCTATCCCTAGTTAGGTTAGCTGTCCTCAAGTAGATTACCTGTCCCCTGTTGGGTCACATGTGCCCAGTTAAGGTACCTGTTCACAGTTAGGTTACCTGTTCTCAGGTTACTTGTCCTCAAGTAGGTTACCTGTCCACAGTTAGGTTACCTATCCCTAGTTAGGTTAGCTGTCCTCAAGTAGGTTACCTGTCCCCAGTTGGGTCACGTGTGCCCAGTTAAGTTTCCTGTTCTCATTTAGGTTACCTGTTCTCAGTTAGGTTACTTTTCCTCAAGTAGGTTACCTGTCCCTAGTTAGGTTAGCTGTCCCCAGTTAGGTCACTTGTCCTCCAGTAGGTTACCAGTCCTCAGCTGGGTTACCTGCCCCTAGTTAAGTTAACTGTTGTCATGTAGGTTACCTGTCTTTAGTTAGGCTACCTGTCTGTCCTTAATTATGTTATATTTCGTCATGTTCACTATGCTTCTCTTCTTTGTGATACATTAATATTAGGGTCTCCTTATTATTATTATTATTATTTGTACCTGTCAGTTTTTGTTTTGTGGGAGTTCCTTTATCTCTGTTAAAGTGCTGTGCCTTACTACTACCTATATTTGGGTCTCAATGATTTTCTCCAACGACTGCAGGTTCAAGATGGGACCCTCCCTCCCAAAAACCTACCGCAAAGGAGTGTGTGTGTGTGTGTGTATAAACACACACACACACACACGAGATACACACACACACACATGTGTGTGTATGCCCAGGTTAGATCTGGTGCACTGATATTTATTACAAGTAGTCATTGTGTGTTTCTGGAAGTTATGAATGATCCCATTAGAAGATGCATAAAGATATGGGTGAACTACAACTCTTGTCATCGCCCACAGATTGCACCAGCATCTAAAGTTGGTCATGATGTGTCTGTATTCCAAGTTTGGCCCAAATCTGTCATTGGTGGGAGTCACAGTGCTCCCGAGATGTGATGAAATACAACTCCCATTGTCCCGAGTCAATCTTTCCAAACCCCATCAGTACTTAAAGTTGGTCATGATGGGTCTGTGTGTCAAATTTGATCCAGATCCAATTGTGTTTGGGTCAGAGTGGGGTTTACACTGCATTTGGGATTCAGAGTGAACGACAACTCCCATAATCTTGGGTCAATTTCCCCCGCCCCCAATTCCTCCAATATTTTATGTTGGTCATGATGGGTCTGTGTGCCAAGTGTGTTTCTGATCCAATGTTGTTTGGATCAGATCCATTGCCTGCAGGGTTCACCTCACTCTCGGGATTCAGGGCAAACTACAACTCCCATCATCCTGGATCAATCCCAATTCCCTCCCCCCAACCCCTCCACTATTTTATTTTGGTCATGATCGGTCTGTGTCTCCAATGTGATCCAGATCCAACAGTGTTTGGGCAAGAGCAGAGTTCACAGTACATTCGAGATGCAGGGTGAACTACAACTCCCATCATCCTGGATAAATCCTAATTTCCCCCCAACGCCTCCAATATTTAATATTGGCCATGATGGATCTGTGTGGTCCTGATCCAATGCTTGGTTCGGATCCATTGCTGGTGGGATTCACCTTGCTCTCAGGATTCAGGGCGAACTACAACTCACATCATCCTGGGTCATACCCCCCCCCCCCCCAAGACTTCTAATTCCATGAAAAAGAATGACGTCCATCCAGGTCTCTCATTGGGCCTCTGCTCCTGTGCCTTGCAGATGGGATCCACAACTCAGCCGATCTGTGGAGCTCCTCGGGGACCATGGGGCAGTCCAACTATGGGGTCATCTTGGGTGCTTCTTCCTCCCCACTGCCTCAGTCGGGCAACTTCAGCGGCCTCCACCAGCACGACCGCATGGTAAGGACGGGCACTCGGGTCGCCTTGATTTGACGGGACCCAAATCCATTATCTTCACAGAACCGGATAATTCACTCTTATCTGTTTGGGGGAGGGGGGGGTACGTCCCCAGACTTTGCGGAGATCTACGCAACCACGAATAGCTGCACACTCTATTGAAACACAGGACCTCAGGCGTTAGGATAACGTAAAGACCAGGGGTCCTCAAACTTTAAGCCAAAGACCAGTTTGTGATCCCTCAGACTGTTGGAGGAGATGGCCTATAGTTTGAAAAAAAAAAAGACACAAAGGCGTACTATGCTCACCGGATATATTTACTGTATGGGGGAAAAATGAAAGAACAATGGTGGTCAACATAAACTTACCAGTATTTAAATGGGAAGTGTGGGCCTGCTTTTGACTGATGAGAGAGTCATATTCATTATGATTGTTGTTGAAGTTGAGTACCTTCAAGGCATTTCCCTTCCTTCCTTCCTTCCTTCCTTCCTTCCTTCCTTTTCTCCCTCTCTTGTTCCCTCTTTTTCCTTCCTTCTTTCCTTCCTTCCTTCCTTCCTTTCTTTCTCTCTCTCTCTCTTTTCCTGTGGCCCTTGCTCCTTCCGTCTTTTTTCTTTCTTTCTTTCTTTCTTTCTCTCTCTCTCCCTTTCTTCCTTCCTGAGTTCCTCCTGCCTCCCCTTTCAGTCTTCCTCCCTTTCTACCTTTTCTCCCTCCCTCCCTCCTTCTCTTTCTTTCTTTCTTTCTTTCTTTCTTTTATCTTTCTTTCCTTTCTTTCCCCTTTTCTCATTCCCATCTTCCCTCTTTTTCCTTTCTTTCTTTTCTTTCTTTCTTTCTTTCTTTCTTTCCTTCCTTTTCTCCCTCTCTCCTTCCCTCTTTTCCTTTCTTTCTTTCTTTTTTCTTTTACTGCCTCCTTCCCTTTCTTCTTCTTTTTCTTCTTTTTCTCCTTCCCTCTTTTCTTTCTCTCTCCCTCTCTGTGTTCCTATCTTCCTCCCTATTTCTCTTCCCTTCTTTCTTTCTCCCTCCTTCCCTTTATCCTTTTCTTTTTTCTTTCCTTCCTTTTCTTCCCTCCTTTTCTCCCTTTCTCCTTCCCCCTTTTCCCTTTCTTTCTTTCTTTCTTTCTTTCTTTCTTTCTTATCTTCCTTCCTGTGTTCTTCCTTGCTTTCTCCCCCTTCCCTCTTTTTTCCTTTCTTCTTTTCTTTTTCTCTCTTTCTTCCTGTGTTCCTCTCCCCTTCCCTTCCTTTCTTCCTCCTTTTCTTCCTTTTCTCCCTCCCTCCTTCCCTTTTCCTTTTTTTCTTCCCTTCCTTCCTTTTCTCCTTCCCTCTTTTCCCTTTCTTTCTCTCTCTCCCTCCCTCCCTCTCTTGCTTCCTGTGGTCCTCCCTTCTTCCCTTTATTCCTCTCTTTCTTCCTTTCTCCTTCTCTTCTCTCCCTTTTCCCTCTCTTCTTTTTCTCTTTCCCTAATTCCTCCTCTTTTTTCCTCCCTCCCTTCCTTTCTCCCTTCATCCCTCACTCCTTCCCTCTCTCTTTTTCCTTTTCTTTCTCCTTCCTTCCTTCCTTTCCATTTTATGCAGGCCGACTTAGATAAATATACATATCAGATATATTTCAGGTAGCTATAGATAAAATTAAGTAGGTTAATAGATGTATCGTGTACATGCAGTATATTTAAATTAGCTAAAGTTCAGTTAAATTTATGCATAACAGATATATTTCAGTTAGATATAGATAAATTTCTTCCCTGAGTTGATGAACCTGCTCACCGAAAGGTCGGCAGTTCAAATCCAGGGAGTGGGTGAGCTCCCGCTGTTAGCCCCAGCTTCTGCCAACCTAGCAGTTCGAAAACATGCAAGTTTGAGTAGATCAATAGGTACCGCTCCTGCGGCAAGGTAACAACGCTCCATACAATCATACAACCAGCTCTTTGGCTTAGAAATGGAGATGAGCACCACCCCGCAGAGTTGAACACGACTAGACGTAATGTCAAGGGGAAAGATATATCTCGCGCATCCATCCTCTTAACCCTCTTGTGTCTCTTGGGCCCCTTTCCAGAATTACCAGCTCCATTCAGGAGAGGTCAATGGTGGACTGCCGTCGGTGTCGGGCTTTTCTTCTACTTCCACCCAATTCGGGGTCTCCAGCCACACGCCGCCCATCGGAGGGACAGAGACCGCCGTGATGGGTGCGTATTCAAACTACAGCTCTCATAATCCTGGGTTAATACCTTCCCAAAAATCCCTGCAAGTATGTAAAGTTGGTCAATCATTCTTTGGGTTCATAGTGCACTCTGGATGTAGGAGAACTACAACTCCTATAAACCCCTCCAAATACTTCCACTATGTTTTGTTGGTCATGGGGGTTCTGTGTGACAAATTAGTTCCAGGTCCATCGTTGATGGAGTTCAGAGTGCTCTTAGATTGCAAGTGAACTATACATCCCAGGACCTACAACTCTTATAAATCATGGTGAATTCTCCCCAAACCTCTCTAGTATGTTCAGTTGCTGATCAATTCCTCTGTTTGCTGTGTGCCACAGAAAAGAACATGAACGGGTTATAGGAGAAGCAGTGGGTAGGGTCATGGAAATTCCACACCCATGGAGGGAGTCAGAAACACTGGGATGTATGTACAAAATGCATAAGGTTGTGGATGAACTACAACTCACATCATGCCAGGTTAACCCTCAGAAACTCCATCAGGACTGAAAGTTGGTTATGTTGGGCAAGTTTGCTCTAGATGCATCATTGGTGGTGTTCAGTATGCTCTCTGGCTGTAGGGTGAACTACAACTTCCACTGTGGTGAGTCAGTCCCCTCAAACCCCTCTAGTAGATTGAGTTAGTCCTGGGAGTTCTGTGTGCCAAGTTTGGTCCAGGTCCATCACTGGTGGAGGTCACCATTTCTCTGGTTGTGGGTGAACGGCAACTCCCAGAAAGAAAGGCCAGTCCCCGTCCCCCCCAAAACCCCTCCAGTAATCAATTTTCAGCATGTCAAGTATGCATGCCAAGTTTGGTCCAGATCCATCAGTGTTTGGCTTCACGGTGCTCTCTGGATGTAGGTGAACTACAACTCACCCAAATCAAGGTGAATTTTCCCCAAAGACCTCCAGTATTCTTTGCAGGTCATGGGGGCTCTCTGTGCCAAGTTTGGTCCAGTTACATCTTTGGTGGAGTTCAGAATGCTCATTGATTGCAGGTGAACTATAAATCCCAGTACCTACAATTCCCA
Source organism: Anolis sagrei (assembly GCF_037176765.1). Lineage (NCBI taxonomy): Eukaryota > Metazoa > Chordata > Lepidosauria > Squamata > Anolidae > Anolis > Anolis sagrei. The sequence goes on from NC_090034.1 coordinate 53,344,985, forward strand.
AATGTCCAGGCCAATTCCCCATAAAACACACCAGTGTCAGGTATGCATACCAAGTTTGGTCCAGATCCATCATTGTTTGGGTTCCTAGTACTCTCTGGATGTAGGTAAACTACAATTCGGATAAATCCCTCCAAAAACCTCCAGTATTTTTGTTGGTCATAGGGGTTCTGTGTGCTAAGTTAGTGCCAGGTCCATTGCTGGTGTTCAGGGTGCTCTTAGATTGCAGGTGAACTATATATCCCAGTACCTACAACTCCTATAAATCATGGTGAATTCTCCCCACACATCACTAGTATGCTCAGGTGCTGTTCAATTCCTCTGTTTGCTGTGTGCCATAGAAAAGAATAAGAAAGTGTTGAGGGAGAGGAAGTGGGCAGGGTCATGCAAATTCCGCACCAATGGAGAGAGTCAGAAACACTGGGATGTCTGTGGTGGAGGAAACACATACAATCTAGGATGAAATTGACCCCATATGAAAGTCTCCACTTGGGTGGTGGGCAGAATGGTGTTTGTGGAGGACGTTGGCAGGGCTCTTGGACATGTTTACAGTGCTCTCTATAACCTGCAATGTGATTGGAGGGAGGGCCATTGGTGTCTCCTGAATAGCTATAGCTGTTTGTGGTGGCAGGAGCTTTCTTGTGTAAGTGGACACTCCAGCCACACACACACCATACATATTTTCACTTTAGTTACGTGTATAGATTGCCCCGCTTTCTTCTCTTTATTGAGACCCAAAGTGCCATTGATTGTTGCCACCTAATGTCAATGCTGCTATTATTATTATTATTATTATTATTATTATTATTATTATTATTACCCTGCTTTCTTAGGGTGAAACAGGAGCCAATCTTGGCCTCGGTGGGTCAAAGAGGGGCTGGGATTCGGGAGCAAATAGTCGTGACATGCTGGTCTCTATATATAAATAGTCGTGAAAATCCCCTCCATCGTCATCCTCCCCTCTTTTCCGCTGCAAGTAGGTTAATCCCGGAAAGGAAGGAAGGAAAGAAGGGGGGCGGAGACAGAGGACTCTGTTGACTTTGCCTTCCTTCCTTCGAGGCATCCGTTCCTGGCTTCTATTGGAAACACCTTAAAGAAATAGGGACTTTTTTGAGGGGAGGTATGTCTCAGTTGGGGTTTGGTCCCAGGGACCCCCAGGTGGCATTAAATGGCAACACACACACACTGTGTGTGTGTGTGTGCGGTAAAGATTTGCTCTTGGGGGTTGTAGAAAGCATTTCCAATCTCATGTCTGCTGAATCAGATGGTAGAAACTCATTCATAATGGTCTAAACACTCTTTTAGAGAGGAAAAGGAAGTTGCCTATTATTATTAATATTATTTTATAGAGAAATAATGATAATGATAATGATAATAATAATAATAATAATAATAATAATAATAATAATAAGCTGCACAAGTTCTGGTGGTGAAAATTTCAGAACTCTAACGAAACTCTCAAAATTTCATTATAAATAATAATAATAATAATAATAATACTTTATTTATACCCCGCTACCATCTCCCCAAGGGACTCGGTGCGGCTTACATGAGGCCGAGTCCACAATACATCAATAACAAAAGCAATAACAAAAACAATCAATACAATACAATTAATATAAATCGCATAAACAATAAACAGTAAACACACAAAGATTTAGAAACCTATGACCAGGCCAAATGTACTATTTTTATTGTAGAGAGGAAAAGCAGGATACCTATTATTATTATTGTCATCATAATTGTCATCATTATTATTCTAGAGCGAAAAAGCAGGCTACAAGTAATAATAATCATCATATTTTACATGAAAAAGCAAGCTGCAAATTATTACTTGTAGCCTGCTTTTTTGCTCTAGAATAATAATAATGACGACAATTATGATGACAATAATAGGTATCCTGCTTTTCCTCTCTACAATAAAAATAGTATAAATGATAATAATAATACTGATAATAATATGTATCCTGCTTTTCTCTCTTTGAAAACCCTATACCAGTTATATCCTACCTTGTTCATGCCCAGCGTTATTTTAGAGAGAAAAACAGGATACAAATAACAAGAATAATATATGTTATTATTATAGAGGGAACATATAATAAATGTTATTAAAAACTAACAATAAAAACTAACAATAATAATAATAAATGTTATTATTTTAGAGATAAAAAGCAGGATACCTAATAATAATAATAATAATACAGTCCTAGACGCTTGGGAAGTGTTCGACTTGTGATTTTTGATACGAAATCCAGCATATAGATATTGTTTGCTGTGACGTACTGTGCTTTTGTGTCAGTAAAATAATAATAATAACACATGTTACTATTCTAGAAAGAAAAGGCAAGATACAAATTGTTATTTTAGAAAAAGCAGGATAACAACAACAACAACAAAATAACAATAAATGTTTTTATCAGAGAGAAAAAGTAGGATACCAAATTATTATTATTATTATTATTATTATTATTATTATTATTATAGAGAAAGCTGGATACAAATTATTATTATTATTATTATTATTAACTTGCTTGGATCCCTGGCATTGCCTGGGTTATTTGAAAAAGTCAATTTTTCAATTCTACAAAATGCATAAGGTTGTGGGTGAACTACAACTCACATCATGCCAGGTTCACCCCGAGAAACTCTCATCAGTATTTAAAGTTTGTTATGTTTGGCACGTTTGCTCTACATGCATCATGGGTGGTGTTCAGTATGCTCTGGCTGAAGAGTAAACTACAACTCCCCTCACATCCCTCTAGTTGGTTGAGCCAGTCATGGGGGCTCTGTGCGCCAAGTTTAGTCCATATCCATCGGTGTTTGGTTTCACAGTGTTCTCTGTATGTAGGTAAAATACAACTCCCGCAAATCAAGGTGATTCACCCCTAAAGACCTCCAGCATTTTTTTGCTGGTCATGGATGCTCTGTGTGCCAAGTTTGGTCCAATTCCATCTTTGATGGAGTTCAGAGTGCTCATTGATTGCAGGTGAACTACAAATCCCAGTACCTATAACAGGTATAAATCATAGTGAATTCCCCCCCAAATACTGAATTGACCAGTATTTTTCTTAGGTCATGGGGCTTCTGTGTGCCAAAAGTGGTCCCCGTCCATTGTCAGTGGGGGTCACAATGCTCTGACTTGATGCAGGGTGAACTACAACTTCCATCATGTGGAGCCAATCCCCCAAACTCCTGCAGTATGTTTAGTTGCTGATCAGTTCTGCTCTGTTTGTTGTGCAGAGTTGAAAAGAGTAGGAAAGGGTTATAGCTGTTTGTGGAAGTGGGAGCCTGTCTGTGGAAGTTGGCACCCCTGCCATATACACACACATATATTTTTCACTTTTATTGTGTGTATAAATAGATTACTTTAGGGAGGAAAAGCAGGGTTCAGATAATAACAGTTATTATTAATATAATTTGATTCATAACAAGATTCGTACACAGCAAACAAGATCACTCTGCTGGTTTTTGTATTGGATCGCACGTTGGACACTTCCCAATTGTCTAGGATTATGTGATGTATCAGCGAATAATGTGTGCAGATTCGAGTAGGGTGGCCTTTTGCAGCTGAAATGATAATTTTGTCAGTGCCAGTATTTTTAAGTGCAGGCCAAGGTCTTTAGGCACTGCACCCAGTGTGCCAATCACCACATTATTATTATTATTATTATTATTATTATTATTATTATTATTATTATAGAATCATTGAATCAAAGAGTTGGAAGAGACCTCATGGGCCATCCAGTCCAACCCCCTGCCAAAAAGCAGGAATATTGCATTCAAATCACCCCTGACAGATGGCCATCCAGCCTCTGTTTAAAAGCTTCCAAAGAAGGAGCCCCCATCACACTCCGGGGCAGAGAGTTCCACTGCTGAACGGCTCTCACAGTCAGGAAGTTCTTCCTCATGTTCAGATGGAATCTCCTTTCTTGTAGTAGTAGTAGTACTAGTAGTAGTATTAGTCCACTTTTTCTCCCTTAAATGAAAAGAGGCGCAAAGCAGCTCATGGTAAAAACCAATACAGTGCAATTTAAAAACAGAAAAACATTAAAATTAGAAATAGACATGAACATGATTCAAAACCAACAGCATTCCAACCGGGATGCCTCTCCACTGATGTCGTTTGCCATGACTTGAATGTGATGCTATGGAGTCCTGGGAATTATAGCTCTCTTTCTTTCCATGAACCTGCTAATGTCTACGAGGCTGGGTGATCTGGCCACCTGTTCGGATGGTTTTGATGGTGTCCTCCTTTACGGCAGAAGGGGATGGACAGGATGGCCTTTGGGGGTCCCTTCCAACTCTCTGATCTTGCCTTCTTCTCCTCCAGGTAACCGTGCAACTTCGGCCGGCAGTTCAGGGGATGCCCTCGGAAAAGCCTTGGCTTCGGTAAGATTGATATACTACAATACTATGAGAGGTGTCATTAATTGAGTGTCCCCCCTTTCCCTCTGTTAATGACACTTTCCACGTTTTTTAGATCTACTCCCCAGATCACTCCAGCAATAACTTCTCTTCAAACCCATCCACACCGGTGGGCTCCCCTCAGGGAATCACAGGTAAGGCTTCATAATGATAATCTGTATAAATAAAAATGTAATGTTCGTTTGTGGGATTGACATAACTCAAAAACCACTGGATGAACTGACATCAAATTTGGACATAATACACCTATCAGGTCAACAAGTGACCATCACTCATAAAACACTGGAAAACAGCAGAAGAGACTTAAAAAGCAAAAAAATTACAACGCATGCGGCGAACCACATATATACACATACACACACACAAGACACATATACACAAACTGGGCCACAGCAACGCATGGCAGGGGGTGGCTAATAATGATAATAATGCTCTGGCCAATCCTTAGGGTCATGCCAAGACTATTTAGGTTCCTCTTCCTAATATTAATGGCAGAAACATACAGGAAGAGTTGAGATTTGTGAGATATTGGTGCCATCTAGTGTTGAGTGGAGGGGTTGCACCCGGTCCAATTATTTCCTTGCACTTCCTTCCTTAGCGGTGGACTAAATGCATGATAACCCTCAAAGAATGGAGGGCTGAGTTAATATGCCAGAATCTTCATGGCATCTTATATTATTAGGTTCTTGTGGGTTTTTTCAGGCTATAGAGCCATGTTCTGAACACAAGAACCTAGTGATTCCAGCCATGAAAGCCTTCGACAATACATCTTATATTATCTTCCTATAGAATTTACCATAAATGTCTTTTATGTATTTCCCCAATAATGCTGAATTCCAGGACATTATTTGAAATCCGCTTCATTTCTAGGAGGTGATTTGAAGTGTTCAATATATCACTCATATATTGTAATATAATATCAATCGTATATCATTGATAATATGTTATTGGTATTATAATATAGTATTGATATTATATTGTGTTGTATGTTATAGTATATAATAATATGTTATTATATATAATATCAATAATATAATATTAATGAAATATTATAGCAAGGTTTCTCAACCTGTGGGTCCCCAGGTGTTTTGGCCTACAACTCCCAGAAATTCCAGCCAGTTTACCAGCTGTTAGGATTTCTGGGAGCTGAAGGCCAAAACATCTGGGGATCCACAAGTTGAGATCCACTGTATTATAGTATACAGACTCTGGAACTCTCTCCCTCTGGAGGCCAGAACTGCCCCATCCATCCTAACATTTAGGAAACGGGTGAAGACGTGGCTGTGGAGTCAGGCCTTCGATGAATGAGACAACACCATAGGACCCTGGATGGAAGTTGATGTAGATCCATCTTAATAGGACGACTGACCACTGTAGTTTTATATATAGTGTTTTTAAAGTTGTTTTTGTAATTTGTGATATATGATATTTTAATGAGTGTATATGTTTTTTATGGCTGGAAACCGGGCTGAGTCCCTCAATGAGGTTGAGAAGCTCAGTATAGAAAACTGTGAAATAAATAAATAAATAAATAAATAATGTAATATCAATAATATGTTCTAGTATGCAATAAAATATCAACAATATTTTATTGCATCTATATTATATTATTTTATAACATATTATTGATATATTATATTATATTATTGATATTATAGTATATATCAAGGGTCCTCCAAGGTCATTTACCCGGCCCCCGCTCAGGGTCAACCTAAGTCTGTAACGACTTGAAAGTACACAACAACAACAACAATCCTATCTCATCAGCCGAAAGCAGGCCCACACTTCCCATTGAACCCATTGAAATATTAATAAATTTATATTTGTTAAAATTGTTCTTCATTTTAATTATTGTATTGTTTTTAAGCGGTTTTTGCACTACAAATAAGATATGTGTAGTGTGCAAAGAAATTCATGCATTTTTTTTTTTCAAATTATAATCCGGCCCTCTGTTTAAAAAGTTTGAGGACTCCTGGTATATATTATATCTATCTATATTATATATTATATCTATCTATAAAAAAGGCTCTTTGTTTTTAGGACAAAGTAAACAACAAAACCACTGGACTAAATGTCACCAAATTTGGCCACAAAACACATACTAATCCAGTCTATGTCTTTCAATAAAGAAAAACCTTTAAAAATCAGCAGAAATAACTTTAACACCACCCCCCCCCCAAACCATGTGCAAATGCCCCCCCCCCCCCCCCCCCATGCACCGAGAAGAAAAACACATCAGTAAAGAATAACTCCAGAGGCCCACTGGGATCGGATTCAACTACATTTCCCAGAGGACCATGCGGGCGTGCTGGAGAGAGAGAGCTGCACACACAGGCTAACCCGCCTTTTTGTTGACATAGGCGTGGTGGATGGGGTTTGCTGCCGGCAGCCGTTGAGAGCCGCTCAAGAGCCTGGCTTCTTCCTGCCTGCGGGAAATCTTTATAGGGAGGTGTTCCCTAGGCCAGATTGTTTCATGTCTGGAATTCCTGTTTTCGGAGGGCCACAGCAAAGCGTAGCCAGGATACAGCTAGTTATAATATATAATACAATATCAATAATGTAATGTAATATCAATAATATATTATCATTGAATAACTAGAGCAAAACATAAACAAAGTGTTGAGACAATCTCTGTTACCTGAGTCACAACACAAAGTTTTGGCAGTTTAATAAACTTTTCCCATGTTTTGATGATAGAACCAATTAGGAAATGATGTTTATAACCCAGGAACAAAAATCCTGTTACATGCAAGACCCAGTGTGTCTGTTCTGGTTTTCCCGTCTGGATTGGTGTTCCGTACGAGGAAAGAGGTGTCATCAAAATGGGATTTGAACCCAAAGCTCCCTCTTTCTCTCTTTTCCCAGGTTCTTCGCAGTGGCCCCGGGCGGCTGGGCAGGGTGCCTTGTCCCCGAGTTACGAAGGGACCCTCCACACATTGGTAAGTCCCCCTCCTCTAGTTCTCTGCTTGTTGTTTCCAGAATACAGAGTGTAGACGACTTCTTGTGTGTATGTCCACCTTGGATGCTGCTGTGGAGTTTTAGTGCAGAACAAAAGCATAAAGTCATTAATTTATTTACAGTATTTATATTCTGCCCCTCTCACCCCAAAGAGGACTCAGGGCGGATCACAGAACACATATACTGCAAACATTCAATGCCGTTATACACTGACAAGACAGGCAACTGTACTTAGATAGGGGTATACATAGGCTTTCCCATCTTCGGCATCTTGGAGGCTGTGCTCAGTTCTGGCCACGGGGGGGGGGGGGGGGGGGGGGGCTGCTGTCACTCCACTTTCCCTGCCAAAGAGCTTTCTTTGTAAACTTCCACCTTTGATCGAATCACAGGCATTTTTCTGGCATTTCCTTTCGGGTGCCTTAAATACCTTCCCACTTAAAGCAGTACTTATTTATCTGCTTCGAACTGTCAACTTTTCGATTGGCAAGATTTTACTGCAGCTGGCAGTTAACCTGCTATACTTAAGCCTGGCCCTAGAGTCATAGAATCCAAGAGTTGGAAGGGACCCCCCGAAGGCCACCCAGTCCGACACCATTCTGCCATGCAGAAAGACAAACCCAATCCTTCCTGACAGATCGCCACCCAGCCCCATAGACATTAGCAGGTTTGTGGAAAGAAATAGGGTTGTAGAGTCCCAGAGTTGGAAAAGACCTCCCTCCCCCCCCCCCCAAAAAAACCCCCCTCCTCTGTCATAAAGGAAAACACCATCAGATCCCTCATGACAGGTGGCCATCTGGCCTCATAGATATTAGCAGGTTAATCGTAGTATAATTTATATACTCAGGGCGGATTACAAAACACATATATGGCAAACATTCAGTGCCATTATACAATTAACAAAGACAGACAGTACATAAACAGAGGTATAGGCTTTCCCCATCCTTTTCCCTCTCTGGCATCTGGAGGCTGTGCTCAACTCCAGCTACAGGGAGGTGCTGTCGTTCCATCTTCCATTCCGAGGAGCTTTTGTTGTCCATAGACAACCTCCAGATCAAATAGCCAGGATATCATTATGGACACTTTTTCTTACCTCCCTGCTTTAAAGCAGTACCTATTTATCTAGCCACATTACTGTTTTCAATCTGCTAGGTGAGCAGAAGCTGGGCTGACGGACAGGAGCTCACCCCAACCCGGGCTGGAAGGAAAAGGTTGGACTGGATGGCCTTTTGGCGTCTCTTCCAACCCTAGGATTCTATGGCCCAGAGGCCAACGCGTGGAAGATGGTGGAATATTCTCTTTCCCTCTCTTTTTGTGACAGCAAAACAAGATGGAGGACCACCTGGACGAGGCCATCCACGTGCTGCGGAGCCACGCCGTGGGCCAAGGGAACAACCGCGAGATCCACGACCTGCTGGCCTCTGCCTCGGCGCACAGCACTTCGGTCGGGAGCCTCAGCCAGTCCTTCCCTTCGGCCTCTGTTCTGCCCCTTGCCGGCCGGCACTCGAACCTGGTATGATGGGGCAGGGCGGGATCAGACTTATTGTGACCACATATGGCCCTATTTCTCCATGAAGCTGTGAATGACTTGTGCGGCTGGGTGGCTGTCTGTCGGGCCCTCCTTCCCCCAGAGCAAAAAGCCAAGCAGGAGAAAGAGAGGCTGGTGGCCAATAACGCCCACGAGCGCCTGTGCATCTGTGACATCAACAAGACCTTTAATGAGCTCGTGCGCATGTGCCAGCTGCACAAGTTCTGGTGGTGAAAATTTCAGAACTCTAACAAAACTCTCAAAATTTAATTATAAATAATAATAATAATAATAAAACTTTATTTATACCCCGCTACCATATCCCCAAGGGACTCGGTGCGGCTTACATGAGGCCGAGCCCACAATACAAGAAATACAAGCAATAACAAGTACAATACAAAGCAGTTAAAATGGCAGTTCCTCATTGGTGATGTCATAAAAATCACCAATAATGAAATAATAATTAAATTTTGAAAGTTTTGTTAGAGTTCTGAAATTTTCACCACCAGAACTTTCGTTTTGTAAGTACTTTAGGACCATTTAGAACCATGGATTGCCCAGGCCTAGCAAAAAACCGCAGACCAGACTGATAATCCTACACCAGGCCCTCTCGGTCAATCTCAATTGTCATGGGGATTCTTCAAGTTAGTCCTTCATTGGTGGAGTACAGAGTGCTCTTAGATTGCAGGTGAACTATACATCCCAGTACCTACAACTCCAAAATGTCCAGGCCAATTTCCCTCAAATTCATGCAAATTCCACACCAGTGGAGAGAGCCAGAAACACTGGGGTGCCTGCGGTGGAGGAAACACATAAAATCAAGGATGAAATTGTCCCAAATGAAAGCATTCATTGGGTGGTGGGCAGTATAGTGTTTGTGGCGGACATGTACATGTTCATGGCACTCACTATAACCTGCAGTGTCATTGGAGGGAGGGGCATTTATGTCTCCTGAGTAGTAAAGTCCATCCATCCCATGGAGCCGCCTTCCAAGCACTTTCCTTTTCTCATTGCAGGTTGGAGGTGGCCACCCGGACGATGCCCTCCCGAACAACTCCAGCCTTCTCCACAACCACGTTGCGCTCCCTGCCCAGGCGGGTTCACTCCCAGACCTCAGTCGAGGCCAGTCTTCGGACGCCTTCAGCGGTAAGCTTTGTTCAGCTGAGGCCTGACCATATTGCCCGCCTTGGTAGCAAAATTGGAATCCAGAGCCCTCTGTGAAGAAAGTCCGACAACATACTGTGTATAGAATGACCTGTGGGCTCTAAGGCATACCCAAATTGTAAAGGAAAGTTTCTAGAGAAGGTGGTGGCCTCACATCTTCAAGGGTTCTTGGATGAAACCATTTATCTGGATCCATCTCAGTCTGGAAGAACTTCCTCACTGTGACCATGGGACAGATATGGCATTAATCGTCTTGGTGGATGATCTACAAAGAGAGCTAGACAGGGATAGTATGTCAATGCTTGTTCTCCTGGACCTCTCAGCAGCTTTCAATACCATCGGCCATGGTATCACTATAACCTGCAATTAGTGTCTCCTGGGTGTTTGGGTGTTTGTTTGTTTGTTTGTTTGTTTGTTTACGACATTTCTACCCTGCCTTTCTCACCCTGGAGGGGACTCAAGGCAGCAACAATCTAATGCCTCAAAGCACAATGTAACCTGAAATAAATATTAAAATATAATGTAAAAGTATGTTAAAACAATGGAAAACAATACATTAAGAGTTAAACACGTAATCCGGGCCGTTCCGATGGTCATTGTCCCAAGTCCATCAAATGCACAAGTTCTCTAAAGGCTTCATCACAAAGCCACGTTTTCAGAAGGGAAGGAGCTGATCTAACATCGTTGGGGAGGGAGCTCCACAGTCGAGGGGCCACCACTGAGAAGGCCCTGGCTCTCGTCTCTGCCAATCATGCCTGCGAAGGAGGCGGGACAGAGAGCAGCGCCTCCCCAGATGATCTCAAACTTTTCAGTTGTTCATAGAGGGAGATACATTGGGACAGATAAGCTGGGCCAGAACCTTTTAGAGCTTTATAGCCTAAAGCCTATATAAGTAGTGGGAGCTATAGCTGTTTGTGGAAGTGGGAGCTCGTATATGGGTGGGAGCTATAACTATTTTTGAAGCCAGGAGCTTGTCTGTGTAAGTGGACGCCCCAGCCACATACATATTAACTCTTTTATTATGTGTAGATTATTATTATTATTATTATTTCAAAGGCTGGATGGCCATCTGTTGGGGATGATTTGACTGTACTGCATGGCAGAATAAAGGGGGTTGGACTCGATAGCCCCTGGGTTCTTCCACTGAAATACTGTTAAATTTTAGATATTGTATTGTATTGTTCTTTCTTTCCTTTTTATTTTTTTATTTTACTAGCCGTCGTCTGCCACGCGTTGCTGTGGCCCAGTCTGTGTATATGTGTTTTGTGTGTGTATATATGTATGTGTGTATATATATGTGTGTATATGTGGTTTTTGGGCATAAGTTGTAATGTATTTTTTTAATTTTTTGGCTTTTTAAGTCTCTTCCGCTGTGTTTTTCAGTGTTTTTATGAGTGATGGTCACTTGTTGGCCGGCCCGGTCCATGCCTGATGTATATACATTATAATGTCAACTAGTTTCAGGGAGGCTATAGTTGAGCCATAGCCTGTCGAACAGTGTAAATTTTACCCCAGGTCCTTGCAAAGTTTGGACTAAAAGCCAGAGTGAATCCCCCCACCCACCCGGTAGTAACTCATGCTTCCCTTTGAAGGTCTGACGGCCGGTCTGGGCCGGGCCAGCGTCTCGTCGGGCACCAGTGAGATCAAGCGGGAAGACAAGGAGGACGACGAGAACACGTCAGTGGCAGACAACTCGGAGGAAGAGAAGAAGGAGCTGAAAGGCTCGCGCAACCGAACCAGGTGCTCAGTGAACAGGTCTCCGCTGTTTATCTCTCTCCCCAAAGCATAACGTAGGGCAGCCCCCCCCCCCCCCCGGGTCCAAACCATAGATATTAGTAGGATTGCCCCTCATTTCTCTCAGACTAGAATGAAAGAGGACCGGCCTGTTGCAAGCTCCCTTCGTCCTTACACCATATTTTATGTATGTATGTATATATGTATTTACAGTATTTATATTCCACCCTTCTCATTCAATGCCGTTAGATATACAAGACAGACAGACAGATAGAGATATTAAGTTGGCTTCGACATCCTGGAAGTTATGCTCAATTCCGGCCACAGGGGGGTGCTTCATTCTCTGTGACTACAAACCTTTTCCTCATATTCTGGTGACCCCCAAACATAAAATTATTTTCATTGCTACTTCATAACTGTAATTTTGCTACTGTTATGAATTGTAATGTAAATATCTGATATGCAGGCTATATTTTCATTCATTGGACAAAATTTGGCACAAATACCCCATATGCCCAAATTTGAGTATTTCTGGGGTTGGGGGGGATTGATTTTGTTATTTGGGAATTGTGTTTGCTGAGATTTCCATAGGTGAACTTCCATAGTTAACCTATAATCAAAGAGCATTCTGAACTCCACCAATGATAGGATTGAACCAAACTTGGCACACAGAATTCCCATGACCAACAGAAAATTACTGGAAGGGTTTGGTGGGCATTGACCTTGAGGTTGAGAGTTGTAGTTCACCTACATCCAAAGAGCCCTGTGGATATGGACCAAACTTGGCACAAATACTCAATATGCCCAACTGGTGGAGTTTGGAGAAAATAGACCTTGACATTTAGGAGTTGTAATTCCTGGGATATATAGTTCACTTACAATCAAAGAGCATTCTGAAGCTCACCAACAATAGAATTGGGCCAAACTTCCCACACAGAACCCCCATGACCAATAGAAAATACTGTGTTTTCTGATGGTCTTCGGCAAGCCCTCTGACACCCCCCCTCGCGACCCCCACAGGGGTCCCAACTCCCAGGTTGAGAAATGCTGAGATATTTACATTACAAGTCATAACAGTCGCAAAATTACAGTTATGAAGTAGCAATGGAAATAATTTTATGGTTGAGGGTCACTACAATGTGAGGAACTATATTAAGGGGTCTTGAGGGTTGAGAAACACTGGATTAGTCAGTGTTTTGGGGTAGAGATTAGTTATGGTATGTTTCCATCCTTTGTTGAAAAATTGTTCTGCATTGTGTGATATGTATTGCTGGTTTTAATCCCCCCCTCCTCCCCTCCGCATGTTAATAATTGTGACGATGTTGCGGTGCCGAGGTGTGGAAAATGAGAAAGATGTCCTCCCCCCCCCCCCCCCAAACCACCCACCTCATCACCCACCTCCCTCTTCTCCTTGTCTCATTCTTGTGTTTCAAACGCTCAGTCAAGACGAGGATGAGGACGATGACCTCCTTCCCCCAGAGCAAAAAGCCGAGCGGGAGAAAGAGAGGCGGGTGGCCAATAACGCCCGCGAGCGCCTGCGGGTCCGCGACATCAACGAGGCCTTTAAGGAGCTCGGGCGCATGTGCCAGCTGCACCTTAACAGCGAAAAACCGCAGACCAAACTGCTAATCCTACACCAGGCCGTCTCGGTCATTCTCAATCTGGAACAACAAGTCCGAGGTTAGTGGAGGACGTCCGACGGGGTGAGGTTTTTTTCGGAACGGCATGGGGGCTGTCTGTCTTGTCCTTCCAACCCCTCTGCCGCCAACTCCAATGCCAATGCCGGGAACCGCCATGCCGTCCGGCCCCGGCGTGTCTCCGTGCTTGCTGCTGCTTCCTTGGATTCTCGATTCTCGCATCCTGTGTGTTTTCTGTTTTGTTTTGCTTGTGTGTGGTTTGTTTTGTTGTACGTACTTCTCAACATTGTTCGTTCGAGGCGGGAGGGTCAGGTCTGCATCCCTCGCCCTCTTGTGCTGCATTTGGACTGAGAAACTGAAGGGGGGAAGCGTGAGCCCTTTCTGCATGCTGGCCTTGTTCCTTTGTGGTTCCTTTTCATCCCTCTCACCTTCCTTTTCCCTATGGGATTTTGGCCTGCATCAATAGGAATCTAGTGCCTAGATCCAGGGAAGTCACGCTACCCCTCTATTCTGCCTTGGTCAGACCACTTTACCTGGAATCACAGTGTGTCCCATTCTGGGCATCACAACTGAAGGGAGATGTTCGCAAGCTGGAATGTGTTCAGAGGAGGGTGACTAAAAGGATCAAGGATCTGGAGAACAAGCCCTATGAGGAGTGGCTGAAAGAGCTGGTCATGTTTAGCCTGAAGAAGAGAAGGCTGAGAGGGAGACATGATGAGGGCCAGGGATCAAGATGTGAGGGGATGTCATAGGGAGGAAGGAGCAAGCTTGTTTTCTGCTGCCCTGGAGACTAGGATGCAATGGGGCAATGGTTTCAAAGTACAGGAAAGGAGATTCCATCTGAACATTAGGAAGAACTTCCTCACTGTGAGAGAGCTGTTCAGCACTGGAACTCTCTGCCCCAAAGTGTGGTGGAGACTCCTTTGAAGGCTTTGAAACAGGCTGGATGTTGAGGTCTGTTGGAAACTCCAACAGACCTCACAACCTGAGGATGCCTGCCATAGATGTGGGTGAAACATCAGGAGAGAATGCTTCTGGAACATAGCCAGACAGCCCAGAAAACTCACAGCAACCCTACAAAAACTTTGATTTTGCAGAACGTCCTGCAGCACATTTTACTATAGTTTGTCAATGAACCTCTCATCAAGTCTCAAGCAATTCAATGTAGTTTGGGGCAGCCACAAAATAACCAAGTTTCTGGAGTAGAACAACAACTTTCAAAGTAAGTACCACGCAATTAAACAGGAAATAACACTTTCAAGCCAGAAACTGAACATTATTCAAATTTTGTTATATAGTGTTCCAAAACCCCCCCTTAGGAGCCAAGCCCTCCCTGAAGTCATTACTAGCTTAGCCAGAGGAGAAGCAGGATGCAAGTTCGAACCCCAGGATGGGATGTTTCTGGAGAAAGTTCTGGGCAAACTTCCCATCCTCGTAATCCTTCTCATAATTCTTCTTCTCATATAAAGATATCCCAAGCTGCAAACCGAATGCATAACTCCTGAAGCTGTAAAGTGGTACCTCTCTTTCCCCGCATGTGACCCGTTCCTGTGAAAAAACATAGTTGGTTCAACATACTCTCTCTGCCCTCTCGTTTCCTTTCTTCCACTCTTCTTGGTTTTTTGACTTCAAGTATGGGCAAGATATGGGTGGTGGACAGTTTCAGGAGTTCAACAAATGGAAGACACTGGCCCCAAAAGTTCATTTATTTATTTACCGCATTTATATTCCTCTCTTTTCACCCTGAAGGGGACTCAGGACAGATCACATACATGTGCGGCAAATGTTCAATGCCGTTATACACTGACAAGACAGACAACTGTACATAGATAGAGGTATAAATAGGCTTTCCCATCTTCGGCATCTTGGAGGATGTGCTCAGTTCCGGCCATGGGGCTGCTGTCACTTCACTTTCCCTGTCAAAGAGCTGTTGTTTGTAAACTTCCTCCTTTGATTGAATCACCAGCATTTTTCTGGCATTGCCTTATGGGTGCCTTAAATACCTCCCTGCTTTTAAGCAGTCCCTAATTATCTA
Organism: Anolis sagrei; assembly: GCF_037176765.1. Classification (NCBI taxonomy): domain Eukaryota; kingdom Metazoa; phylum Chordata; class Lepidosauria; order Squamata; family Anolidae; genus Anolis; species Anolis sagrei. Next base: position 53,360,460 of record NC_090034.1, read on the forward strand.
CTCTCATTTTGCTTTCAAACCGCAAGGTAGGCAGAAGCTGGGCTAAAGGTCAAGAGCTCACCCTGACCCCGACTTTGAACTGTCAGCCTCTTGATTGACAAGATTTACTGCAGCTGGTGGTTTAACCTGCTGTGCTAAAGCGGGTTTTAACTGTCTCCAACTTCAAAGGTTTTTCCTCTGGTCCCAGTGGATCACCCATCCTGTGTTTGGTCATTTCCAAAAGGGGGAAAGCATTTAAAAGTGTGAAGCAACAGTTCTACAGATCAGAAGCACCTAGAACGCAGCAGTGGAGGAAATGAGCATCAGCAATTACAGGAGCAGAGTCAGGCTTTAAAAGTTTCAATATAACTACATTGCTATAGGAAAGTTCGGGCCTAGTGCAGGTATAGGCAAAACCAGGCCCAGGGACCGAATGCAGCCCCCTTGGGCTCTTTTCTCAATCCCTCCTCTCTCTCACCATCCTATCCTACCTTCCTTCTCTCTTTCCTTCCTCTTTCCCTCCCTCTTCTTCCTTCTCTTCCACCCTTTCGTCCTTCCTGCCTTCCTCTCTTTCCTTCCTCCTTCCCTCCTTTCCTCCTTCCCTCTTTCTCCTTCCTTCCTTTCATCCTTCGCTTCCCTTTTTCTCCTTCCTTCCCTCTTTCATCCCTCCTTCCCTCTGTCTCCCTTTCTCTTTCCATCCTTCCCTTCCACCCTTTTGTCCTTCCTTCCTTCAACTTGGTCTTTCCTTCCTTTTCTTGTTCCTTCCTCCTTCCGTTCCTTCCTTCCGGCCATCCTTCTTTTCTACCCTGTCATCCTTCCTTCCCTTTTGTCTTTCCTTCCCTCTTTCCTCACTCCTTCCTTCTCTCCTTCTCCTTCCATCCTTCCCTTCCTCCCTTTCATCCTTCCTTCCTTCTCTTTTGCATTCCTTTCCTTCCTTCCTTTCTTCCAACCTTCCCTTGCCTCCTTTCACGCTTCTTTCCCTTTTGTCTTTCCTTCCTTCCCTCCCTCTTTCCTCCCTCCTTCCCTTGTACCTTTTCATCCTTCTCCTTCCATCCTTCCCTTCCTCCCTTTCATCCTTCCTTCTCTTTTTCATTCCTTTCCTTCCTTCCATCCTTACCTTGCATCCTTTCGCCCTTCCTTCCCTCCCTCCCTCTTTCCTCCCTCCTTCCCTTTCTCCTTCCATCCTTCTCTCTTTCCTCCTTCCCTTCCACCCTTTCATTCTTCCCTTCCTCCTTTCCATCTTTACTTCATTCTCTCTTCCCTTCTTCCTTCCGTCACTTGAAAGCCAGTCCTCCTAGCAGGGAGTATTAGCATGTGGCCTCCAAGTTAGAAAGTTTGCCCGGGCCTGGCCTAATGTCCAATGATCTAAAGACATCTTGCCTCCCTCCATGCTCACAGGGGAAGAACAAACATGGAGGACTCAGGGGCTAGCCAGGTGCTCAGAAAAGGAGGACTATAAACTTGTGAAGGCTTTGGCTGAGTTCCAACGTCCGGTCCCGTCTCTCCCCTTCCATCAGTAGTTGCCAAATCAACACCATTGTTTTTTGGTGACCCCGCAGGGACCTTTCAGGTCTCTCCAGTCCAGTTTAGGGCAAAAATCTGGTGGACAGCCTTGGAACGGGAGCTGGATTCGAGTCCCTCACCCCCAACACCTTTCTTCATGCTTGGCTTCTGCATGCGGGCATTTAACCTCTCATCCCCAAAAGTGCATCCCGGCAGGATTAACTCCTTTCGCTCCTTGCTCTTTTCTTCTGCAGTTTTTTTGTATGATTCCTTTTGTAAAGTATCGCAGGCCTGTTCTCTTCTCTGCCGTCATGTTGCGACGCTGGGATCCACCCGCTCTCTCCGGTCTAACCCGCCTCCCCTTTCTTTCAGCCTGTCGTAACATGTATGGACTTTATTTATTTTTGATTTATTTGCCTTGGTGTCTTCTCCTCCTCTGCCTTTTCTCTCCGTTCATTCCCCTCCTTTTCCTGCTTTCCTACAGACAGACCCCGGCCGTGACCTCGCGGTGGTTCCCTCCCTCTACCTTGTACTTGCTGCTTGCTCAGAGAGAGACCAAACAACAAGAACATCACACATGCACATACAAAACACATGTATATATACGTATATATTAATCAAGGAGGCACACAGGTCGTTCTGATAATAATTGAAAATTTGGAGGCAAACGGGAGTGAGACCCTCGAAGCGGAACTTGGCACACAAAGCTATTTCTAGGCACTTCCCTGTAGACTTTCCTATTTCAAAGCCTTAGAGAGATTGTGATATAATGGTTTGAGGTTCGGAAACCCAGGTTCAGATCAGCGCAGGGCCATGGAAACCCACTCTCTCAGCCTCAGAGGAAGGTAATGGCAACTTTGCTCCGAAACCCAACGATGGATTCACCTTAGTTGAAAAAGACTCGAAGGCTAAATGTGTTCCTTAGGCCTAGATGCCTTACTCCCTTGGTCATCCACTCTTCTGGAGACTTTCAGAATGTTTTCCCTTCCCTCCCGCTCCCTGTTCATCCATATTGGATCCCCTTGCTGTGTCCGCACTTTTGGCCGCATTTAACGGTCCGGTTCCTGTGCTGTGTTGTGTGCTCCCGCCATTGAATCCAGTGTCGAATCAAAAGGGGAACGTGTTGAAAAAGTTAAGGTGGCAGCAATAGTTGCAGCAGTCTAGGAGATCAGAAGCTTCTTGAGTATAGCAGTAGAGCAAATTTATTTATTTATTGTGTCAGAAGCAGTTGTAATATATAGAAAAACCACAAACAAAGTTAAAATTTGGCATTATACTAAATTTCCTTTGACCAGAAGCTGACCACTTGGAGTGCCTCTGGTGTGGTTGTGAGGAGGTCCTCCGTTGTACATGTGGCAGGGCTCAGACTGCATTGTAGTAGGTGGTCTGTGGTTTACTGTCCTCCACACTTGCATGTTGTGGACTCCACTTTGTGGCCCCATTTCTTAAGGTTGGGTCTGCATCTCGTGGTGCCACAGTGTAGTCTGTTCAGAGCCTTCCAAGTCTGCCAGTCTTCTGTGTGCCCAGGAAGGAGTTTCTCATCTGGTCTCAGCCACTGATTGTGGTTCTGGGTTTTCACCTGCCACTTTTGGACTCTTGCTTGCTGAGGTGTTCCTTCGAGAATCTCTGTAGATCTTAGAAAACTATTTCTTGATTTAAGGTGTCGGCATGCTGGCTGATATCTGAACGGGATGGCCCAGAGGTGTCAATGCCTTGGTCCTTCCATTACTTTTTGCTACTTCCCAACAGATGTCAGATGGTGCAATACCAGCTAAACAGTATAATTTTCCCAATGGTGTAGAGCGTAGATATTCTGTGATAATGTAGCATGTCTCATTAAGAGCCACATCCATTGTTTTAATGTGGTGAGATGTGTTCCACACTGGTTATGCGAATTCAGCAGCAGAGTAGCAAAGCGCAAGGGCAGATGTCTTCACTGTGTCTGGTTGTGATTCCCAGGTTGTGCCTGTCTGCTTTGGTATGACATTATTTCTAGCACCCACTTTTTGATTGATATTCAAGCAGTGCTTCTTATAAGTCAGATCATGGTTCAGTGTGACTCCCGGGTATTTTGGTGTGCTGCAATGCTCCAGTGAGATTCCTTCCCAGGCAGTCCTCATCAGAACTCGAGATGCTTGTCTGTTCTTAAAGTGAAAAGCACACGTCTGCATTTTAGATGGATTAGGAATTAACTGTTTTCCCCTGTAATAGGCAATAAGAGCACCTAAAGCTTTGGAGAGCTTCTGTTCAACCATTTCAAAGCTCCCTGCTTGGGTGGTGATGGCATGATCGACAGCATAGATAAAACTCTGTGTCCCTTCTTGCAATGGCTGATGGATTGTGTACATGGCTGGAGCAAGCTTGCTTCCCTGAAGCAGGCTATTTGAGCAGAAGCAATTTGCAGCAGTAGAGTAAATGAGCTTCAGCAATTTACAGGAGCCAGGGTCAAGCTTTATAAGTTTACACAAGACCTTATTGAAAGAACATTTATCTATAGGAATGTTAGGACCTAGGTACCTGTGTGTGTGTGTGTGTGTGTGTGTGTGTGTGTATATAAGGGGTGAGAAGAGCAGGGTATAAATACGGCAAATAAATAAATAATAAATACCTCTCTGCAGACATCTTATCTGTCTCCATGTTTAGCAACAGTAGCAGCAGTCTAGGAGATCAAAAGCTTCTTGAGGAAAGCAGTAGAGCAAATGAGTTTCAGCCATTTACAGCAGCAGAGTCAAACTTGAAAAGTTGCAAAAGGCTTTATTGAAATAACTACATTTCTAGCCAGGAAAGTTAGGATCTAGCTAGCTAACTTACCTTGCTCTCTGCAGACACCTTGTCTCTCCCCAGGCTCACAGGAGGCAAACACAACGGAGACTCAGAGGCTTGCCATGTTCTCAGATACTTAAAATACAAAGAGGTGTGTCTCTAAGAAGTATCAGTCTAACAGACAGGACAGAATAGAGAAAGGCAGACAAGGAGGCCAATTTGGGAACGGCTTTTCCCTACAAGGGCCAGGGCTTCATAATTGATATTTCCCCAGTGGCGCAGCAGGTTAAAGCGTCGAGCTGCTGAACTTGCTGACCGAAAGGTCAGTGGGGAGTGGGGTACCTCCCACTGTTAGCCCCAGCTCCTGCCAACCTAGCAGTTCGGAAGCATCCAAATGTGAATAGATCAATAGGTACTGCTTTGGTGGGAAAGGTAACGGCGCTCCATGCAGTCATGCTGGCTATGTGACCTTGGAGGCATCTACGGACAACACCAACTCTTAGAAATTGAGATGAGCACCACCCTCCAGAGTTGGACTCGACTAGACTTAATATCAGAGGATACATTTACCATTTATATTCCACCCTATCTCTCCGAGGGGACTCAGGGCGGATTACAGGACACATATACTGTAAACATTCAATGCCGTTATACAATTAACAAAGATAGACAGTACATAAACAAAGGTAAAGGCTTCCCATCTCTTTCCATCTCCGGCATCTGGAGCCATAGGGAGGTACTATTGCTCCATCTTCCATGCCAAGGAGCTTTTGTTGTCCTTAGATGTTCTTGCCGGCATGTCCTTATGGGCAACTTTTATTACTTCCCTGCTTAAAGTGGTACCTATTTGTTCTTCCACAGTGAGGACATCAGTTTCCAGGTGGAAGGCAGTTCCGGTCAGGGTTGGCTTGACGTGCCCTCCTCTTGGCATGTTTCCCCCTTTTGCTCTCCATTCGTATCTCTTCGAATTCCGCAGCATTGCTGGTCACACCTGACTTCCAGTTAGAGCTCTCAAGGGCCAGGGGCTTCATAATTTTCGGTGTCTATGCCATAGTTTTTAAGGTTAGCTTTAAGCCCCTCTTTAGATCTCTTTTTCTGTCCACCAACATTCCGTTTTCCGTTCTTGAGTTGAGAGTAGAGTAACCACTTTGGGAGACAGTGATCAGTCATTCGGACAACGTGGCCAGTCCAGCAGGGTTGGTGGTGTAGGAGCATGACTTCAGTGCTGGTGGTCTTTGCTTCTTCCAGCACGCTGACATTTGTCCGCCTGTCTTCCCAAGAGATTTGCAGGATTTTTCAGAGGCAACGCTAATGGAATTGTTCCAAGAATTGAGTGTAACATCTGTAGACAGTTCACATTTTGCAGGCATATGCTCTCGGTCCCACCAGCGTCTCAAACACGTCTGGTGGGGACGAGGGACAGGGCCTTCTCGGCAGTGACCCCCCGCTTATGGAATTAGCTCCCCAGCGAGATTAGATCGGCGTCCTCCCTCCTTACTTTTAGGAAAAAACTAAAGATGTGGTTTTGGAGCCAGGCCTTTGGCTAGTGGGCATAACAGCACTTTAGGCACTGAACTCGGACAATAGGATTGTTTGAAAATTGGGAATGGCTTTATGACCTGTGGTTATGTGATTTGTTCTATGTGACTATGTAATTTTAATTAATATCACTGCTTAATTGTTATGTAATTGATTTTATATTGCTGTTTTATATTGTTGTTTTGATACTGTTGGCATTGAATTGTTGCCTGTGTTGGCCGCCCTGAGGCCCCCCCCCCCCCCGGGGGGGGTGAGAAAGGCGGGGTAGAAATTGTCTAAATAAATAAATAAATAAGGTTGGGAGGACAATAGTTTTTTAAACAAGCACCTTGGTCTCCCTACAGATTTCCCAATCCTCAAACACTCTCTGATTCATTCGGAATAATGCTGCACTTGCAGTGCTCAGGCGGTGTTGTATTTCATTGTCAGTGTCAACTTTTGTGGAGAGGTGGCTGCCAAGGTAGCGGAAATGGTCAACATTTTCTAATGTTACACCATTAACCTGTATTTCTGGCATTGTAGAGGGATTGGCTGCTGACTGCTGGAAGGGCACTTGGTTTTCTCAATGTTCAATGACAGGCCGAGCTCCTCATATGCTCCTGTAAAGGTGTTTAGAATGACTTGTAGGTTTTCTTCTGAATGCGCACAGACTACGGTATCATCAGCATACTGGAGTTCTATAACATGTTGTTGTGACCTTGGTTTTGGCTTTCTAAACATTGGAACATTTTTGGCATCCAAAACATTGGAAACCACACATAAGCCTTCAATACCCGAAGGACACCGAGTCTCATCCCGTCTCTGAAGCTTAATGGGGTCTCAGTTAGGCCTTGGAGGGGAAACCACCCATAAACACAGGAAATATTTCAGAGTTTTGAATAGGGAGAAGCCAGCCCTCTTTAGCAGAGAATGGCAAAGACCTTGCAATAGTACAAGTGGCATGATTCCATGGCAGCTTGTTTGTTTGTTTACAGTACTTATATTCCGCCCTTCTTATCCCGAAGGGGACTCAGGGTGGATCACAGAACGCACATATATGGCAAACATTCAATGCCGAGTATACAATGACAAGACAGGCTACAGATAGAGGTATCTATAGGCTTTTTTCCAATCTTTTGGAATCTTTGGAGGCTGTGCTCTGTGTCCGACCACAGGGGTTCTGTCTCTCCATCTCCTTGCTGAATAGCTTTCTTTGTTCGTAAACTTTCCTCCTTTTTCTGATTGAAAGGCCATGCCTAAAATACCTCCCCGCTTAATATGGTTCCTATTAATCTACTCACATTGCTGTTTTTGGGAGCCCAGTTCCCTGTCCGCTAGGTGAGCAGGGAGCTGGGCTGAAGGTCAGGAGCTCACCTGGCCCAACTTCGAACTGTCAACCTTTTGGTTGGCAGGATTTACTGCAGCTGCAGCTGGTGATTAACCTACGGTGCTAAAGCCAGCCCTGAAGTTCCAAGTGGTGCCAAAGTGTGTTAATTCGACGGTGTAGAGGCACCTCCTTAGTTGTCAAGTCTGAAATCCAGGACATTTTGGAGCCCCACAGGCTCCCCTTATATTATTATTATTATTATTATTATTATTATTATTATGTTTATTTATATCCTGCTTTTTCTCTCCACAAGGAGACTCAAAGCATCTATCAATGATAAGCAAAGGGCAAGGGACGGTGGGAGCTGAAGTCCAAGGACATCTTAAAGGGCCACGTTATTTTCGTTTTGGGTGTTACTCTGATCCTGCTTCCAGGGAACTCCCTGATCTTGTCATAAAAGAGACAAGAAACATGCTACTTCCCAACAGATGTCAGATGGTGCAATACCAGCTAAACAGTATAATTTAGCTGGTATTGAACTAGAAACACGTTGCATGAGTTCTGAGATTAGAGACTTCAAAACAGTGCGAGAGTTGCCCTGCTTGGCCCCTCCCATTGGTGGGAGGGGCTAAACACACCAGGATTCAAACCATAGTGTTGAATCCGTACTGGGACTCCTCGCTTCTCAGTCTGTCAATGAGGCAGCATCACAAACCATGGTTTGTTTGTTTGTTGTTTGGGAGGAAATGGATGGAATTAGAGTTGGATGTAATTCCCTTTCCCCTTTGGTTTGTTTAGCCACTTTCTTTGGGAGGAAGAGCCAGGAGGAATAGTCAGGATAGAGGATGATGATGATGATGAGGGTGTTTACATGGCCCCTACTGTATCCTGCTGCTACCACCACTGTCTTATTGCTCCTTTACTCTCCTTTCCATTCATTTCCTTTCTTCTATCTCCCTCCAAAACAGAGGGTATCCTTTCCTCCCTCTTCTTGCTCATCTCCAAAATGGGGGGAGGGAAGAAAGAAAAAAGATATAGCAAAAAGAGAGGGAAGGAGAAAGGGAAGAAAGAAAGGTGGGTAGGGTGGTAGAAAGGAAGGAAGAGAAGGGTGAATGAAAGGTGGGCAGGAAACAGAAGGAAGAGAAAGGGAGAAAGAAAGGTAAGGATGAAACTGAAGGAAGAGAAGAAAGGTAGGCAGAAAAAGGGGGAATGAGAAGAAAGGTAGGCAGGAAATTGAAGGAAGAGAAAGGGAGAAAGAAAGATAGGCAGGAAACAAGAGGGAGAGAAGGGAGAGAGAAAGAAAAGTAGGCGGGAAACAGAAGAAAGGTAGGAAATGGGAAGAAGAGATGAAAGTTAGTCAGGTAACGGGAGGGAGAGAAGAAAGGTAGGCAGGAAAAGGGGGAAGGAAAAGAAATGTGGGCAGGAAATGGAAGGAAGATAAGAAAGGTAGGCAGGAAAAGGGGAAGAGAAGAAATGTGGGCAGGAAATGGAAGGAAGATAAGAAAGGTAGGCAGGAAAGGGGGGGGAAGAAGAAAGGTAGGCAGGAAATGGAAGGAAGAGAAAGAGGGAAAGAAAGGTAGGCAGGAAACAGGAGGAAGAGAAGGAAGGGAGGAGGAAAGGTAGGCAGGAAACTGAAAGGGAAAGAATTCAGAAAGCATGGCATAGTGAACCTGGGACTGTGGCTTGCAACCCACTGAGTGCTTTTGCCAAGTCCCACTCTTTCAGCCTCAGGGGAAGACAGAGATCAATCCCCTTGGAATCAGTAAACTCTGTGAGAGGGTTGCCTTAGGATCACCCTGCATCTGTAATGATTTGAAGGTACAAAACAAGAACAAGAACTACAAACTGTAGTCTGACCTACAACAGTCCGAGAGACCCTGAACCGGCCCTCGACAAGTGTAAATGCTTACACATTGAGCCACTCCCGTCATGGGTTTGCCTTCCGGTCCTAAGACTTGAAGGCATCTGTCCCGCCGCCCTCAGGGCTTGGCGCCTGGCCTTTACTGATTTGGCCCGTGACCACCTGGACATTTCTCCTCCACACCTCGGCACCGCTCCCCTCACCAACCCACCACCCGTTCCCCCAATTTCGCTCCCTGACTAACCCTCCCTGTTGTGGTGCTGTGTGAACCCCAGCAGTACGGATGAGGCGCTGTCTCTGGAAGACAAAGACCTGAGGGACCGGGAGAGGAGGATGGCCAATAATGCCAGGGAGAGGGTTCGCGTGCGGGACATAAACGAGGCCTTTAAAGAGCTGGGACGCATGTGCCAGATGCACTTAAAAACAGACAAAGCTCAAACCAAGCTCATCATCCTCCAGCAAGCCGTCCAAGTCATTCTGGGCTTGGAACAGCAAGTACGAGGTACGGCGCCTGGAGGGGGGTGGGTCGGGGTCCTTGCTCCTTCCACTCTTGAGGTCACATGTCTGTGGGCATGCTTCCTGCTCCGTGTGTTCGCCTTTGCATGTGTGTTTCTGCCTGTTCCTGTCGCCCGTTCTGCTCAGTTCTCTTCTATGTTGTTCACTGCCCTGTTGGTTGCCATTCGGACTGATGGACTCAAACCGTGAGGAGATTCCACCTAAACATTCAGAAGAACCTCAGAGGGTGGTGGACTTTCCATCTTTGGAGGTCCTCCAACAGTGATTGGTGCTTTCCAACCTTACGATTCTGGATGTGGCAAACCCACCACCTTTGAGAGTCTTCAAACTGAAGTTGGGTTGACATTGTTCAGATTCCACCTAAACGTTTGGAAGAACCCTTTCGTCTCGGAGGGTGATGGACTTGCCATCTTTGGAGGTCCTCCAACAGTGATTGGTGCTTTCCAATCTTATGATTCTGGACATGGCGGACCCTCCACCTTTGAAGGTCTTCTAATTGAAGTTGGGTGGACATTGTTTAGATTCCACCTAAAAGTTTGGAAGAACCTCTTCACCTCAGAGGGTAGTGGACTCGCCATTTGTGGTGGTCCTCCTTTCAAGGAAGCATTTCCGCATGGTGATGTTGGACTAGGTGGCCCTTGGGGTGCTTTCCGACCTCATGGTTCTGGACATGGTGGACTTTCCACCTTCGGGGGTCTTTAAAGTTGAGTGGGCTTCATTCAGGATCTGTGCATTGCAGTTCATAGAGCTGGAAGGGCCATGTAATTATATGTTTTTAATGGTTCTTTACATGCTTTTAATATTATTATGCTGAATGTTTTTAATTGTATTTTTATGAATGTATGGCATCGAATGGTTGCCAATCTGTAACCTGCCTTGAGTCGCCTTAGGGCTGAGAAAGACGGGCTAGAAATGCCGTAAATAAATAAATGTGGTCCAATTTTTGCCATACAGGAAGAGGCCGGACCAGATGGCCTTCAGACCCTATGAATTGAAAGGCACAGTTCCTTTTGACTTTCCTAACAGATTCTGTGTCCTTTTCCTCAGTCAGGTGGGGAGCAGGTGGGTGCTCCAAATCCAAATATCCTGTTCCCACTTTGGGTTGGTTCTCATGCATAAATGCAGTCCTAGCGGCGTCCCGTGCCGGGATCTCTCTTGTGCTTCTGCATCTACCTGTTTTTCCTGGCTTCTTCTCGTTTTCTGTGGGGAAAGTGGGAGGGAGGCTGGGGAAAGTATCTCTTGCAAGCGGCCTTCACCCCATGTCCGCCGTCGCTTTCTTCTGCTGCAGAGCGCAACCTGAACCCGAAGGCGGCCTGCTTGAAACGCCGCGAGGAGGAGAAAGTGTCAGGCGTCGTGGGGGACCCCCAAATGGCCCTTTCAGCGTCACATCCAGGTCTCGGAGATGGGCACAACCCCGTGGGACATATGTAGAAGGTAAGGCCACCAAACAATCCAATCCATGGATGTCAAACCCGTGAGGGCTGGGCGTAGTACTCATCCTCTCTTAGGTGCCCAAGATCAGGAATGTGATTTGAACATTGGAATGTGGCTCTGAACCCCCTCAGTGCCTTTAGGCAAGTCCCACAAAGGCAAATCCCCTTTGAATGAATCTTGGCAAGAAGACTCTGTGAGAGGATTGTTTGCCATGGGGTCGCACGGAATCTGAAACAACTTGAAGGCAACATAACAGGAACAATAACAAACTATAGTCTGGCTCCCAACAGTCTGAGGGACAATGAACTGGGCCTCAGCTTAAAAAGTTTGAGAACCCCTAATTTCGGCATATCACATATGTGTGCCAAGTTTGGTCCAGACACACATATCACATATGTGTGCCAAGTTTGGTCCAGACCCATCAGTGTTTGGGTTCACATTACTCCTGGATGTAGGAGAACTACAACTCCCCCAAATCAAGGTGAATGTCCCCCAAAGATCTCCAATATTTTTGCTAGTCATGGGGCCTCTGTGTACCAAGTTTGGTCCAATTCCATATGTGGTGGAGTTCAGAGTGTTCTTTGATTGCAGGTGAACTATACATCCCAGTACCTACAACTCCCAAATGCCCAGGCCCCTCAAAACCCACCAGTATTCAAATTCGGGCATATTGGGTATGCATGTTTGGTCCAGATCCATCATTGTTTGGGTTCAGAGTGTGCTCTGGATGTTGGTGAATTACAACTCCTATAAATCCCTCCAAAGGCCTCCAATATGTTTTGTTGGTCATGGGGGTTCTGTGTGCCAAGTTAGTTCCAGGTCCTATAACTCCTATAAATCATGGTAAATTCTCCCCAAACCTCTCTAGTATGTTCAGTTGCTGATCAATTCCTCTTTTTGCTGTGTGACATAGCAAAGAATAGGAAAGGTTATGGGAAAGGCAGTGGCGAGGACATGCAAATTCCACACCAATGGAGAGAGTCAGAAACACTGGGAAGTCCATAGTGGAGGAAACACATAAAATCTAGGATGAAATGTTCCCCGAATGAAAGCCTTCACTTGGGTGTTGGGCAGTATGGTGTTTGTGGAGGACATTGGCAGGCGTCTTGGACATGTTCATGGCACTCACTATAACCTGCAATGTCATTGGAGGGAGGGTCTTTGGTGTCTCCTGAGTAATGCTAGCTAGAGCCACCACATCACACTATTGACTCACATTCAGCCTGGGTTTCTCCTAAGACTCCTAGATTCCTTTCACATAGACATATGACTTCCCTTGAGCTGGACCAGTGTTTCTCAACCTGGAGGTCACGAGGGGGTGTCAGAGGGGTCACCATAGACCATCAGAAAACACAGTATTTTCTGTGGGTCATGGGGGAAGTTTGGCCCAATTCTCTCATTGGTGGGGTTTAGAATGCTATTTGATTGTAGGTAAACTATAAATCCCAGCAACTGCAACTCCCAAATGTCAAGGGCTATTTCCCCCAAACTCCACCAGTGTTCACATTTGGGCAAATTGAGTATTTGTGCCAAGTTTGGTCCAGATCCACCATTGTTCGAGTTCTTTGGATGTAGGTGAAGGTCAATGCCCACCAAACCCATCCAGCATTTTCTGTTGGTCATGGGAGTTCTGTGTGCCAAGTTTGGTTCAGTTCCATGGTTGATGGAGTTCATAATGTTCTTTGGTTGTAGGTGAACTATAAATCCCAGCAACTACAACTCCCAAATGACAAAATCACCCCCCCCCCCCCCAACCCCACCAGTATCGGGTATTTGTGCCAAATTTGATCCAGTAAATGAAAATACATCCTGCATATCAGATATTTACATTACAGGCCATAACAGTAGCAAAATTACAGTTATGAAGTAGCAACGAAAATAAAGTTATGGTTGGGGGTCATCACAACATGAGGAACTGTATTAAGGGGCCATGGCATTAGGAAGGTTGAGAAACACTGATCTAGACGCTATCCCCTTATGGATGCCCTTTTTACTGCCATAGCACACTATTGGCTCACATTTCCCTTCTGCAGTGGTTCTCAACCTGTGGGTCCCCAGGTGTTTTGGCCTGCAACTCCCGAAAATACCAGCCGGTTTACCAGCTGTTAGGATTTTTTTGGAGTTGACGGTCAAAATATCTGGGGACCCACAGGTTGAGAGCCACTGCCATTGTGGTTGTACTTAGACCCCTAGATCTTGCTTCCTTCGAGAACAACATTCTCAAAAAACGTATATCCTGATGTTTGTTTGTTTGTTTCTCCTTCGTTCTTCTGTCCAGACTGTTGCTTTTCTTCGCCAGGAAGCTGCCATCTGTCAGAAGAAGGGAACGGACAACAATTTCCCCTCCCTCCTGCCCGCCCGCCTGTCGCATCCGCACCAGAAACTGTAGCTCTGTTTCAATATAGATGTGCGGCAAACGGACATTCCGTGGGTCTCGAAGGAACTTTTTTCTTCTCTCGAACGGAAAATGCAACAACGTCGTTGAATCAGATTTCTCTTTTAAAAAAAACAACTGCAAAGATTGCCTTAAATGTATATTCTGGAACTGTCAGTACATATCCTTCAATTTGCGGAGCGGGGCGGTGCGGGGAAACCTCTTCATTACAAGTGGCTTGTTCACAAAAAGGCCAGCAAAAAAATATATATATTGTGCCTACGCATTTTTATTTTATTATTTTTTCCCTTTTTCTTTTTTTTAAAAAGAACATTAGTTAACGATAATTTTTTTAAAAAAACGTAGAACAAACATAGTAATGCCTTTTGGGTTTTTTTTAAAGAAAGCTTCTTTTGCATATATGTTTTGTAAGCAACAGTGAAAAATAATGTGTAAAAAATGGACTGAGTGACCGAGAGAAAAAAAGAGACTTGCGATTTCCTCCCCCTTCCCCTGCGCCTTTTCCTTCTTCTCCCCCTGCTGCTGTTTCTCTCATTAATATTGCATATTATTTTTTCAGTGAGTTCAACCTGAGATATTAAAAGTTTGCATTAAGAGACTGGATAGTTTTTGGCAACGAAAAAAGGAAACGAAAGGAGAGAGGTTCGTTTTTGGGCCCTGACAAACTTCCAGCACAGACCTTAGCAATTGCCGCATGGGGCTCATAAACATATAGTAATCCAGAATGGACTGGAATCATCTCTTTTCTTATCTGGCCGCTTTGGATGCTGCGGAGGGTTGGGGGAGCTGCTCCAGGAACCTCGCGATTCTTGGTTCTTTTGTCTTTCTTCCTAAAGGATGTCTATGTCTCTCTATGTGATTCTAAAAAGTCTTACCGTTTGGCTTGTCCTCTCCTGTTTTCCCCTAAAATATATGTGGGAAGAACATCCCAAATGAAGGCGGTGGCTTCCTAAAAATGGCATAAAGACAGCTAGGACAAGGAGGATACAGAAGTCGCCTTCAGAAGGCAAAGAAAGAGATGGATCGCGAGTCGCTTTCAGTGGAATGAAAGGACCGAACGCAAGGATTGTGCTGCCATGTTGGGAGGCAGAACGGAGACCAGGAGAAAAAAGAACAAAAGAGCCACAACCGGCACAAATGAAAGGAAGAGGCGAAAAGGTGAAAGATGTGGCCTCCAAAAAGGGAATCTTGGGGCAACAACACAACATGCTTTTGCAGCTTTTTCTAGAAGCTCAGAAAGACTGGCCTCCGAGAGCTGTCTGAATGGCTTTCACAGACGCTTGGCTTGCTCCTCTTGCCACACAGAGAGAACTGCCTTTTGTGAATGGAAGAAGGGACACCTTGATAGGACTGGATCCCCGTGAATCTTTGGTGATGTGGGGAGCATCGGTGGCTTCTCCGCAGTACGAACGCATAGGGCGGCTCCTCTCATTTGCACCCTATATTGCAAGTCTTTTTTAATTTTTCATATCCCCGAACCCCCTTTCTGTTCAGACAAGGCATTGCGGTGGAGAGAAGGCTGTCAGAAACTGTGGAGGTGCTGCCACCATATCAACTCGGTGTTGCTCTTCCTTCATGTCTGGCCCAGATGTGGTCAAAAGTACCAGCGGACCTACTTAAGGACAATGTTGGGTCATAGCTGTGGAGTAAGGGACTTGGATGTTGACCTTACAAATCATCCATGATATCAAGACCAGTTGGTTGCAGCTGCAGACGGTCCTTCGATTTTGGCTTTTGTTAGGCGGAGGAGAAGACTGACCCTGCCACGTTGGTCAGGCAGATTGTAGCGTCAACACATCACTTGCAATCTCCGTAGCTTCAGAGAACCAGAAGAAAAACCCAGTGAGTGTCTGGTTGAGGCTGCAGAAGATTTGTTGGAGGACTGCTTGAATTTCGCCTTTCAGGAGTGGAAGACAAGAATATCACTGCCATGTGCCAATGACTCAAGAGACCGGTTGACAGAGCTGGGAGATGTAGTTAGTGGCCAATCAAGCCCATCTGGGTCAAATCGAGAAATCAGCAAAGTCCATCGGTCAAAATAATCAGTGCCACAAGGGAGAAACAAAAGCTAGAGGTCAAGAATCCAAATCAGTCCATGAGTAATATGTAATGGAAGATGTCCACGTTGGGCCAAATCGGTCCAACGAAGCTAAGGAAGATGCTAATTGTTTCTTGTGTGAGGCCTCTGACATTTCACCAAAGATTAGGGAGCCTCCTCAAGGCCCTTGAATGTGGAATTGTGGAGTAAAAGACTTAGATGTTGACCTTACAAATCATCCACGACGCCAAGACCCACAGGGAAGGACCCACTCCGTTGACATTCCTTGTGGCCACATCAGACAGTTGATGCCACTGGATTGTTCACCCGAAGCTAAGGAAGATGTCCAGCTGTGAGATTATCGTGACCTGAAAGTCAAAGATGGGCTCATGGTTCCTTGTTTGAGAGGTGTTGACTCTGTTGACATTCCACCAAAGATTGGCCACCGGGACCCTCTCTAGAGCAAATCCTTCTGCGTTCTGTTCTTAAATTTCCATGAGTCTACCCCACCTTCTTGCTCTTCTTGCCTATCATCGAAAAGGATTTGGCGTTGGGGATTTTTCTTCTGGCTGGATATGAGGAAATTCCCATCTTTTCCATCCACTCTGTTCCCAGATGCCACCTTCTACGGTCCCGTGGCCATGCCCTCAATTCATCCCAGTTCCTTTCGGGACCTGGTAGTCCAATGAAGGTCTGTCTCATGGAAAACCGAAGCAAACAGGATAGTGGTGTCTTCTCCCCACCATCATATCTTTTTTGCAAGTCGGGGAAAGCTTTGCAAGAATGTCATTCGGATGCAAGAAAAGGCACTCATTTTCCCTGCCGTCACCATCAAGGCTCCATATCTTTCCAAAGCGGCTTCCATTCAAATGTCTAATCTCTTTTCACCAGCTCAAAAACATGCCTGTTTTTAGTAATTTTTTTTAATTGTGTGAAAATGTCTCTGTTTTGTGAACGGATGGAAGGAGCCCCCCCCCCCTTTTCGAAGGGCGCGTCTACACTACAAGCCGTAAACCAGTTTCATCTGTCTGTAGGAACTGTTCACTCTCCCGTAATCTCTCCCTGTATACTTTCTGGGATTCCTGCATTTCGGCAACGGCTTCGAAGCCCCGTTCAACGTTCATAATCCAGAGGTGTCCCAAAGGATATTTATATTATTATTATTTTGGTCAGGAAGGGAAGGTAGAGCATTTGAGGAGACAACAAAGGGACAACCAGCCAAACAAACAAACAAAATACACAATAATAATAATAATAATAATAATAATAATAATGTCTTAGGAAAAACAATTCCGGAAAAAGTAAAAAGAAGGGATCAAGCAACACAGAGAACAAATAATGCAACTTGATTCCTGCTGAGATATATTTTTCTAGGCGGGGAGGGTGTGTATTTTTTAGCCCTCTTCGAAGATTTTGAGGGTTCATTGGGGGGGGGGGGGTTAGTGTTGTCATTAAGGGTTTTTTTATATGATTTTTTTTAAAAAAATGAGTAAAACGAGTCCTTTGTGGGAAGAAAAGGACAGAAAGCTCCAGTTCATGACTCGTCTTTTGGAGTAAATCAGAGTAAATCGGAGCGTTTACACCACCGACGTGTACAACCCAGCTGTTCCGGAACTGGCTTGAAATCCTTGTTGTTAAATCAGATGACACATTTATAGTTTTGAAAGATATATATATAGTATAAATATATATATATATATATAAACAAAGTATAAATATTAAAAAAACAAAAACGAATATGCCTAACCCTTGATTTTTACGTAAAACAAAAAAATGCTTATTTGGGATGGCGGGAGGGACATTTTCTTTCCTCGTTTTGAACCTCATCACAATTTTCATGGGGAGGTTCGAACGGTGTTTCCGAGTGCCTCAAGATACGGATTGTGTTCGTTTTTTTTTTTTTGTATAAAAAAACAAAACAAAATAAAATAAAATAATTTTATACAAGTGTTCAAAAAAAAAGAAAATTTAGGGGGGGAAACCCACACACAGCTGGCTGGATTATTTGGAATTTTTAAATAATCCTTAACGTTTTTTAAAATAAATAAATAATAATTAAAAAAAGAAGTAGACTTTGGAGAACTGTCCTGTATATAACAGTACTGTAGCAATAAATGTGACATTTTTATAACAAGACAATGACCTGTTTTTTGTTTTCTCCCTTTTCTCCCCCATTCTCTGTCTTTCAGATGTTGTATACCTATCGATGACAAAAGTTGTAATAAAGGTTTTACCTTGTACTAAATTGGACTCGAAGGCTTTCTCAATTGTTTTTACACACTTTTTTGTTCCCCAAACTTATAATTGCCAATGTGTTGTTGAAGGCTTTCATGGCCAGAATCACTGGGTTGCTGGTCTGCCTGGCCATGTTCCAGAAGCATTCTCTCCTGATGTTTTGCCCACATCTATTGCAGGCATCCTCAGAGGTTGTGAGGTCTGTTGGAAACTTGGCAAGTGGGATTCACCTATCTAGAAATATAAATGTAATGTTCATTTGTGGGGACCCTATAACTCCAAAACCACTGGACACCAAATTTGGTCACAATACACCTAACAATAAGTGACCATCAATCAAAAAAGCAGTGACAAGGATCTAAAAATCCAAAAAGCTAGAAAACAACAGTGCATGCATGCAAACAGCTCCCCTGGCAACACCTGGGAGGATACAACAAGCACAAGAGGCACCGCGGAGCATCCTCCGTCGCCTCAGAATCCAAACAGGAGGCAAGGGAGGCAAAGATCACCGAGGAGGCCACCTTTCCTCAGGCTGAAGACCTCTACCTCGCCTTCATGATCCGCATGGTCAGACGCCAGAAATGGAGGTGCCTCCTTCCTGGAGGACAGCAAGCTGGAACTCTCACGGCCCTGAAGACTGTGCTTCTGAGTAAAGAACCTTCCTTCCCCTTCCCTTCCCTGCCTCCTTCCTTCCTTCTCTCTATCCCTTTCTTTCTTCCCTTCCTTCTCCTTCCTTTACTTCTTCCCTTCCCTCCCTCTCTCCATCACTTTCCTTCCCTCCTTTCCTTCCTTCCCTTTCTTTCCTTCCCTCCTTCATTTTCTTCCTTCCTTCCCTCCCTTCCTTTCCTTCCCTTTCTTCTCCTTCGTTTACTTCTTTCCTTCCCTCCTTCGTTTCCTTTCCTTTCCTCCCTTCCCAACATAAACACACATATATACATACCCACACAGACATTCTATATAAATAAAAATATACCATCCATTTGTGGGGAACTCCCAAACGTTGAGAAACTACAGGTCGCATCCGGCGTGAGAGAATTTGCCGTCTCCAAGGATGTTTCCCATGTATCACGCAGATCTTTTACCATCCTGTGAGAGGTTTCTCTTTAAAGATATCTGAAGGGTCCAGGGTGGGAAAAAGAACTATTTTCTACTTGAGCCACTTGTGAATGTTGCAACTGCCCATCTTGATTACCTCTGAAAAGCCTTGCAGCTTAAAAGCCTGGCTTCTTCCTGCCTGTGGGAAACCTTTGTGAGGAGGTGTTCCCTAACCCAGATTGTTTCATGTCTGGAATTCCTGTTTTCTGGGGGCTACAGCAACATGTGGTTGGGCACAGCTAAATATATATATCACAAAGGTTTTAGCACAGCTGGTTAATCACCAGCAGCAATAAGGTTGGGACTTTGAACTCTGGTTGGGATGAGCACACTGTGGCGTAATGTAAAATAAACCACAAGTAGTTCACGTTTCATCAGCCCACACACTGCCTTGCCAGAGAAAGAAAAAATGCTATGAAGGTTATCAGTAAAGACCAAGTAGTTTATTCTCCTTAGTTCAGAACATAGGTACAATATGATCAGTTGTATCAACTCACTAAATGTCCTTTTATAAGAGATTTAAAATGGTATCGCTTTGTCCATGTAGATAAATCTTCCTCCAGCAGCTTGTGAAGCAAGAGCACCCTTCAAACTGTCTCTGCTTCTCTCTTCCTCCCTGTCTGCACCTGCATAGCTCAAGCCTGAACAAAAATGTAACAGTATCCAAAAATCCCAAGCTCAGCTTGCTGCCTGGGCATTGCCTGACCAATCAGCTGCATGCATCTTATTTTACAGTTGACACACACACAATCACTGATTCCTTGCATGCTCCAACACACCCAATCTTCAGCCCAGCTTATGGTTCACCTAAGCAGTTGAAAAACAGCTGTAGCTATGAGTAGAGAAATTAGGCACCGCTTAAGCGGGGAGATATTTTACGGCACCATAAAAAAACGGCGATCAAAGAATATGAGGAGAGTCTGATCAAAAAGACTCGTCACCACAGAGGATGGAGCGACAGCACCCCGTTGCCAGAAACGAGCATAACCTCCAGGGCGCCATTGCATATATGTAGACCTAGAGCCCAGGAGCTAATCCTTTTTCCATACTGCCCTTTTGTGTCTGCATCTGAGCACTGCATACATACACAGCTGTAGACCAGTAGCTAATCCTTTCTATCTCTATACTGCCCTCTTCTGGGTGCATCTGAGCACTGCATACAAACCTTATATCTGCATATTAATAATAGTAACTTTATGCTTTCCTCTTATGGCTGTCTCTGAGCACTGCAAACATTCATACCTAGAGGCCAGTAGCTAATCCTTTCTATCTCTATACTGCCCTCTTCTGGGTGCATCTGAGCACTGCATACAAACCTTATATCTGCATATTAATAATAGTAACTTTATGCTTTCCTCTTATGGCTGTCTCTGAGCACTGCAAACATTCATACCTAGAGGCCAGTAGCTAATCCTTTCTATCTGTATACTACCCTCTTGTGGCTGCATTTGGGTACTGCATACATATATAGCTATAAGCCAGAAGCAAATCCTTTCTATTTGTATACTGCCCTCTTGTGGCTGCATCCGAGCACTCCAGACATACAGACCTAGAGGCCAGGAGCTAATCCTTTCTTGACAGATCAATAGGCAGATATCAGAATAACTCTCTTTATTTGTCGACATTCACACCAAAAAAGACAAAGAGCAGGAAGAGCAATGGGAAAAGATTCAGTCCCCTTTTGAGTCCGTCTGAGTTTTGCTTGCCAATCTCTTGGGCTCAAAATGGCCGGGTTTTGCCCACCTTGTTCCGCTGACGGATGGTTTGCCTCCGCAGCAGGCGCCAGTACTCCAGCGTGTCTGGATCCAACTCCTCCAGCTTCTTCGGGGGCCCAATATGCATCTGGAAAAGCCTGGGAAGAAAGGACAGAGGGAAGAAACAGAGAAATAAAAGGAAACACCTCCATCACAACTCTACAGGTGTCATTTCAGTTAACCAAGAGTGCTGGAAGAATAATAATAATAACGTAATACATTTTGTTTGTTCCTCTCCTCCCAGGTTAACTGAGAGTCTTCCTTTTTATTATACATTTGATTTGTTCCTTATCTATTTGGTTAACTAAATGTCAGTTATTATTATTATTATTATTATTATTATTATTTATGTGTTACCTGCCTATCTGGTTAACAGAATGTCTACTCTAGTAGTCGTAGTAGTAATAGTAATAATAATAATAGGTTGTATATGCTACCTGCCTATTTGGTTTACTGTCAGTTGGAATAATAACAATATACATTGTATGTGTTACCTGCCTATCTGGTTAACAGTGTGTCTATTGTAATAATAATAACAATATTAATAATGTTTTATAATAATAATTATTATTATAATAATAATGATATAATAATAAGTTTCATGTGTTACCTAACTATCTGGTTAACTAAGTGTCTATAACATGATTATTATTAATAACCATCATCATTTTTTGTGTTTCCTGCCAATCCGGTTAATAGAGTACATACAATAATAATAACAACAACAACAATAACAATAATAATAATATACAGCCAGCATAGTGATCTTGCTTGCTGTGTACTAATCTTGTTGTGTTTCTAATAATAATAATAATAATAATAATAATAATAATAACAATAATATATTTTACATGTTGCCTGCCTATCTGGTTAATAAGAGTGGCTACTGTAATAACTATAATGGTATAGCATAATATAATACTTATATAATAATATATTTTATGTGTTACCTGCCTATTTGGTTAACCGAGTGTCTATAAAATTAATAGTAATAATAATAATAATAATAATAATAATAATTTTATGTGTTACTTGCCTATCTGGTTAAGATTGTCTACTGCAGTAGTAGTGCCAATAATAATAATATATTATTATTATTATTACTATACAATCATAATATAATAGTATAATATGTGTGTGTGTGTGCTATCTGCCTATCTGGTTAACTGAGTGCCAATAATAATAATAATAATAATAATAATTGTATGAGTTTCTTCCTATCTGGTTAAGATTGTCTACTGTAGTAGTTTATGTGTTACCTGCCTATCTGATGAACAGAGTGTCTACTGTAGTAACAACAATAACAATACTATATTTTATGTGTATTTTATGTGTTACCTGTCTATCTGGTGAACAGAGAATAACAATAACAACAATCATACTTTATCTCTTTTGAATGGTCTTTTTGACTTATGATGCTGTTTTAATTAATGTTTAACTCTGTTTTTATTGTTGTTGCTGGCATCTAATGGTTGCCGGTTGTAAGCCGCCCTGAGTCCCGCTCCGGGAGTGAGAAGGACGGGATATACCATAAATGGCTGACATCTATATGAATAAAAATATAATGTTCCTTTGTGGGATTAACAGAACTCAAAAACCATTGGATGCATTGACACCAAATTTGGACACAAGACACCTAACAACTCAATGTATGTCCTTCACTCAAAAAAATGATTTTGTCATTTGGGAGTAGTAATTGCTGGGATTTATAGTTCACCTACAATCAAAGAGCATTCTGAACGTCACCAACGATGGAATTGAACCAAACTTGGCACACAGTTCTCCCATGACCAACAGAAAATACTGGAAGGGTTTGGTGGGCAGTGTCCTTTGGCTTTGGAGTTGTAGTTCACCTACATCCAGAGATCACTGTGGACTCAAACAATGATGGATCTGGACCAAACTCTACACGAATACTCAATATACCCAAATGTGAACACTGGTGGAGTTTGGGGAAAATAGAATCTTGACATTTGGGAGTTGTAGTTGCTGGGATTTATAGTTCACCTACAATCACAGAGCATTCTGAATCTCACCAACGATAGAATTGGGCCAAACCTCTCACACAGAACCCCCAACGCGTGGCAGGGGACGGCTAGTAAATAAATATATTATATGTGTTACCTGCCTATCTGGTGAACAGAGCACCTACTATAATGATAATGATAATAATAATTGCTATTGTGGCTAGTTCTTGAATGGAATGTACAGTTTGCTGTTTATTTACTTCCAGAATTAATGTATTGCAGAAGTTAGTGAATTATCTGTACTAAGCTTATAGAACTACGTGGGGTTGCCTCTGAAGACTACCCGGAAGCTGCAGCTAGTCCAACGCTCGGCAGCCAGACTACTAACTGGTGCTGGGTACAGGGAGCACACGACTCCGCTGCTACACCAGCTCCACTGGCTGCCAATTAGCTTCCGAGCACAATTCAAAGTGCTGGTGTTAACCTATAAAGCCCTAAACGACTCCAGCCCTGTTTACCTCTCCGAACGTATTCTCCCCTATGAACCATCAAGATTATTAAGATCGTCTGAAGAGGCCCTGCTCTCGGTCCCATCGGCCTCGCAAGCATGTCTGGTGGGGACGAGGGACAGGGCCTTCTCGGTGGTGGCCCCTCAACTCTGGAACTCTTTCCCACTGGCGATCAGAACCGCCCCTTCTATCCTGACATTCAGGAAACAGCTGAAGACGTGGTTATGGAGACAGGCATTTGACGAGTGAGCCAGATATGGATGGAGGATGATGAACAATGAGTTAGTGTGACGACTGACCATTGTAGTTATTGAATGTAATTGCTGTTTTAATGTTTTAGTGTAAAATGAATTATGATGTTTTTATTAACTGTATGTGTTATTATGGTTGGAAACCGGTCTGAGTCCCTCAAGAGAGGTGAGAAGGTCGGTATATAAAACTTTTAAATAAATAAATAAATGATGATAAGAAGTAATAATATAATAATTATATCATGATATATCTTCTGTGTCACTTGTCTATCTGGTGAATTGAATGCCTACTGTAACATCAACACTAATAATAATACTATAATACTGATCATCTCTTCCTGGTGGGCTCACCATTCTGGGTATTCAGCATCTGGCTTGAGGGCCACTGGGGGGCCCTCCTTGTATATGTGGGCCCCCATGGCGTGGGTGGTGAGCAGGATGGGGTCCTTGCAGACTTCGGGCCCTTGGAGGGCCTCTTTGGCGACGCTTTTCCCCTTGGACTTGGTCACTGGCAGAAAGGGAAAACACAGGTTGCTTCTGAGCATGCGCAACAGGGTGAAGCTGGCCTTCCGAGCATGCGCAGAACCGCGTTGTGGCTGGGCGGCTTTCCCCGTCAGGAAGAAGGAAAGCCGGCTCTCCCTCCCGCGGCCAAGGGCAGCCCTCGTCCCGGGCCGGACTACACCTCCCGTAGCCCCCTTCGCTTACCGGCCTTCTTGGCGTAGCCCCTGAGCCCGACACCGGGACACAGCGAGGAGAAGAAGCCCCGGCCCCGCAGAGCCAGCCTCGCCCCCAGTCCGCACGCAGCCATGCCTTTACGTGACGTCACCGTCCGCGCGTTACAGTGACATCAAGGCCCGCGCAGAGCGTCCTGGGAAATGTAGTTCCTGCTGTGCTCTCCCGCCCCAGTCTTTCCTGAAGAGTCCATTATCACACAAATGATTCTCTTGTGAATGAAAAGAAGGAAGAAAAAGGAAGGAAGGAAGGAAGGAAGGAAGGAAGGAAGGAAGGAAGGAAGGAAGGAAGGAAGGAAGGAAGGAAACAAAAACAAGAAGAAAGGAAGGAAAGAAAAGAAAGGAAGGAACAAAAGAAACAAGGAAGGAAATAAAAGGGAAGGAAGAAAAGAAAGGAGGAAGGGAAGAAGGAAGCAACAGCAAAACAACAGAGGGGAAACAAACAGGCACATAAAATCACTCTCAGAAAAAGATTCCCCCATGCACTTCCAAGCCATTGAATGCTAATCAAGGTGATCAGCTGAAACATTCACAGCTAGCCCCAGCAGACAAAAGTCCTTTGTCTCACCCTGGTCATTCCACAGATATATAAACCCATTTTTCCTACTTCCAACAGGCCTCACTACCTCTGAGGATGTTTGCCATAGATGCAGGCGAAACGTCAGGAGAAAAATTGCCTCCAGAACATGGCCATATAGCCTGGAAAAACCTACAACAACCCAGATTCTCTTGTGTTTGCTCCATGATATGATTGTATTATTTCATCTATGTTTTCTTCTGGGTACTTTGAAGGCGTTTGTTTTGTTATTTTATTATGTGTGTATATAATATGTGTGTGTGTTTTCTGCATTTCTTGAATTTGTTCTATGTGTTCGAAATGGATTTATTTTGTTTTAGGGTTTAGATGCTTTTTGTTTAATTATTTCATTGTATGTGTTTGCCTCTGCTTTTTCTCCTTCCTCTTTCCTTCGTTCCCTTCTTTTTCCTTCCTTTCTTCTTTTCTTTGTTCCTTCTCTCTTCCCTTTCTTTTTCTTTCTTTCATCCCTTCCTTCCTTCTTCCCTTCCTCCTTTCGTTTCTTCCTTCCCTCTTTTATGTCCTTCTTTGTTTCTTTGTTTCTTTTGTTCCTTCCTTTTCTTTCCTTTCTTCCTTTCTTTCCTTCCTTCTTGCTTTTGTTTCTTTCTTTTCTTCCTTCCTTCCTTTTCCTTCCTTCTTTTCATTCTTTCTTTTCTTCATTCATTCCTTCCTTTTCTTTCTTTCTTTCTTTCTTTCTTTCTGTCTTTTCTTCCTTCCTTCTATATTTTCTTCTTCCCTCCCCTCCTTCCTTCTTTATTTTCCTTCTTTTTCTCTTCTTCCTTCCTTCTTCCTTCCTTTTCTTCCTTCCTTCCCCCTCTGTCTTTCCCTTTTACTCTTTTTTATTTCTTCTTCCTTTCTTTCTTTCCTTCCTTCCTTCTTTCTCTTTTCTTTTTTCCTCCCTCCCTTCATTCCTTTCCTCTTTATTTTCCTTTTCTTCCTTCTTTCTGCCTTTTCTTCCTTCCCGCTTTCCCTCTCTTTCTTTCCCTTTTTACTCTTTCTTTCATCCCTTCTTTCTTTTCCCCCTTCCTTCCGTCCTTATTTGTTGTCTTCCTTCCTTCTTCCCTTCTTTTCTTCCTTCTTTCTATCTCTTTCCTTCCTTCTGTCTTTTCTTCCATCCTTCCAATCCACTTTGCTCCCTTTTCTTAGTCCTCTATATGTATTTCCTTTCTTTCATCAGCTCTCTTTTCACTGTTCTGTTTTCTCTTTCCATATCCTCTCCCTTCTTCAGTGTCATGCCTTCAGAGACCAATAGAAAGGAAGTCCATGGATTATTAAAGAGAATACAATACCTACCTTTTCGGAGGGAACTTGATCTTCGGAAACAGAGAAAGAAAACAGGGTGTTTTGTTGCTCAGGAAAAGTGAGGCTCTTTTGGACCCAGAGTTGCAATAGTTGCTTGAATCAAGTTTCTAAAGGGATGTCACATTTATATTATGTATTATATTATATCAGATATATATATATATATATATATATATATATATATATATATATATATATATCCTATACACCTTATACGCAAATATAACTTTTAAAAAATCTATACACATAATAAAAGTGAAAATATGCATGTGTTTGTGTGTGGCTAGTGTCCACTTACACAGACAAGCTCCTGCCTCCACAAACAGGTATAGCTCCCATTTTTCGGAGGCAGCACTAATGGAATCGTTCTAGGAGTTGCATGTGACATCTGTAGATAGTCCACGTTTTGCAGGCGTATAGCAGGGTTGGGAGGACAATAGCTTTATAAACAAGCACCTTGGTATTCCTACGGATGTCCCGGTCCTCAAACACTCTGTGCTTCATTCGGGAAAAGGCTGCACTCGCAGAGCTCAGGCGGTGTTGTATTTCAGTGTCAATGTTGACTTTTGTAGAGAGGTGGCCGCCGAGGTAGCAGAAATGGTCAACATTTTCTAATGTTACACCATTAAGCTGTATTTCTGGCATTGGAGAGGGATCGGCTGGTGCCTGCTGGAAGATCACTTTGGTTTTCTCTATGTTCAATGACAGGCCGAGCTTCTTCTTTGCTTCTTGGTGTCCTCGTGGACAACAAGTTAAACATGAGCCAACAATGTGATGTAGCAGCAAAAAAAAGCCAATGGGATTTTGGCCTGCATCAATAGGAGCATAGTGTCTAGGTCCAGGGAAGTCATGCTACCCCTCTATTCTGCTTTGGTTAGACCACACCTGGAATATTGTGTCCAGTTCTGGGCACCACAATTCAAGAGAGATATTGACAAGCTGGAAAGTGTCCAGAGGAGGGCGACTAAAATGATCAAGGGTCTGGAGAACAAGCCCTATGAGGAGCGGCTTAAAGTGCTGGGCATGTTTAACCTGAAGAAGAGAAGGCTGAGAGGAGATATGATAGCCATGTATAAATATGTGAGAGGAAGCCACAGGGAGGAGGGAGGGAGCTTGTTTTCTGCTTCCTTGGAGACTAGGACACAGAACAATGGCTTCAAACTACAAGAGAGGAGATTCCATCTGAACATGAGGAAGAACTTCCTGACTGTGAGAGCCGTTCAGCAGTGGAACTCTCTGCCCCGGAGTGTGGTGGAGGCTCCTTCTTTGGAAGCTTTTAAACAGAGGCTAGGTGGCCATCTGTCAGGGGTGATTTGAATGCAATATTCCTGCTTCTTGGCAGGGGGTTGGACTGGATGGCCCATGAGGTCTCTTCCAACTCTTTGATTCTATGATTCTATGCTTCTGTGAAGATATTTAGAGTGGCTTGTAGGTCTTCTTCTGAATGCGCACAGACAACATTATCATCAGCATATTGGAGTTGTAACCTTGGTTTTGGCTTTCAGTCTACTGAGGTTGAATAGCTTGGCATCTGTCTGATAGATGATTTCCACTCCAGTGGGAAGCTTCCCATCAACAAGATGAAGTATCATAGCAATGTAAAGTGGGTCATGGGGAGGTCTGCATGCCAAGTTTGGTCCCGGTCCATCATTTCTATCTTTCCAATTTTCTATATATCTATCTTTCTACCTAATATTTTTGTTTTGTTTTTATGTTATTGCCTGTGTTTTTATTTATTTTTATGATTATTTAAAATTGGGCAGCTTTAATTAAAAAAAATGTAATAAAAATAGCTTTAAAATAATACCCAAGAAATTCATCTCTTTCAGCTTTGGAGGCTCCCTATTACCAGAGCTGGGAACCCTCCTGAAAAAGAACTCCATTTCCCATGAGCCTTTAGTGGAGCATGTGAGCACTACAGGGGGGGGGGAGCAGGAGAGAGAGAAGCAGCAGCAACAGGAAGGGAGCAAAAAGTGGCAGACTTTCCATGTAAACCCAGGAGTAAAGACCTGCATCTGGAACACGTGTACATCTGAATGCAGGCTTTGCAACCTACGTTGTGTCCTAGAAGTAAGTTTTGCATTGTTTTATTTCAATTTGTTTTGCAATAAAAGCTGGGTGGGATTTTACAGAGAACTAGAACTCTTCCCAAAGTTTGCAAAACCTCCTGGAAAGTTGTGTTTATTGTCAATCGAGGGGTCAAACATCCTCAGGGTTGAGTTAACAAAGTTTACAGAATTAATAATAGCAATAGACAATAATACATATACAAAAAACATCCTGGAAAGTTAAAGGAAAATTAAAGGCAATGTTGCATTAACTACAACTGACATCATGCCAGGTTAACCCCGAGAAACTCCATCAGTACTTGACGTATGTTATCTTGGGCATTTTTGCTCTAGATACATCATAGGTGGGGTTCTGTGTACTCCCTAGCTGTAGGGTGAACGACAACTCCCACTATGGTGAGTCAGTCCCCTCAAACCCCTCCAGTAGGTTTTAGTTAGTCATGGGGGTTCTGTGTGCCAAGGGTAGTCCAGGTCCATCTGTGGAGGTCACCATTTCTCTGGTTGTGGGTGAACTACAACTCCTAGAAAGGAAGGTCAGTTCTCCCCAAACCCCTTCAGTAATCAAATTTCAAGATATCAGATATGTGTGCCAAGTTCAGTCCAGATCCATCAGTGTTTGAGTTCACAGTGCTCTCTGGATGTAGGTGAACTACAACTCCCATGATGGCAAGTCAGTCCCCTCAAACCCCTCCAGTAGGTTGAGTTTGTCATCGGAGTTTTGTGTGCCAAATTTGGTCTAGGTCCATCATCAGTAGAGGTCACAGTTTCTCTGGTTGTGGGTGAATTACAACTCCCAGAAAGGAAGGTCAGTAGTCCCTGTCCCCACCCCCCCAAAAAAAACAAATTTCAGCATATCAGATATGTGTGCCAAGTGTGGTCCAGATCCATCAGTGTTTTGGTTCACAGTGCTCTCTGGATGTAGGTGAACTACAACTCCCCCAAATCAAGGTGAATTTCCCCCAAAGACCTCCAGTATTTTTCCTGGTCCTGGGGGCTCTATGTACCATGTGTGATCCAATTCCGTCTTTGATGGAGTTCAGAGGGCTCATTGATTGCAGGTGAACTATAAATCCCAGTACCTACAATTCCAAAATGTCCAGGCCAATTCCCCTCAAAATGCACCAGTATTCAAATGTCTGCATATCAGCTATGCATGCTAAGTTTGGTCCAGACCCATCTTTGTTTGAGTTCATAGTACGCTCTGGATGTCGGTGAACTACAACTCCTATAAATTCTTCCAAAGACCTCCAGTATTTTTTATTGGTTATGGGGCTTCTGTGTGACAAATTAGTTCTAGGTCCATCATTGGTGGAGGTCAGAGTGCTCTTGGTCATGGCAGTTCTGTGTGACAAGTTAGTTCCAGGTCCATTGCTGGTGGAGTTCAGGGTGCTCTTAGATTGCAGGTGAACTATACATCCCAGGACTTACAACTCCTATAAATCATGGTGAATTCTCCCCAAGCCTCTCAACTATGTTCAGTTGCTGATCAATTCCTCTGTTTGCTGTTTGCCATAGAAAAGAATAGGAAATGATTAAGGAAGAGGCAGTGGGTGGGGTCATGCAAATTCCACACCAATGGAAAGAGTCTGAAACACTGGGATGCCTGTTGTGGAGGAAACATAAAATCTAGAATGAAATTGTCCCTGTATGAAAGCCTTCACTTGGGTGGTGGGCAGTGTGGTGTTTGTGGAGGACAGTGGCAGGGCTCTTGGACATGTTCATGGCACTCACTATAACCTGCAGTGTCTTTGGTGTCTCCTGAGTTGTGGGAGCTATAGCTGTTTGTGGAGGCAGGAGCTTGTCTGTGTAACTGGACACCCCAGCCACATCCACACATACATATATTCACTTTTATTATGTGTATAGATAGATAATAACATGGTATAGATAGATAATAACTTTACATGGTATATATAAGTGTATCATGTCTACATATATACAATGTATATTGACTTTATGCTATATATATATATGGGATACCTATCTACTATGATATTGTATTTTTGAAGGACATGAGAATTTTGTATTGTCTTTTCATATCAGGGCATCTTTGGTTGCTTAGGTTAGCTTTTATATAGGTTGTTATATTATATGTACATACAACATTTTAATAATAATAATAATAATAATAATAATAATAATAATCTTTATTTGTACCCCGCCACCATCTCCCCAAAGGGGACTCGGGGCAGCTTACATGAGGCCAAGCCCAGTAGTGCATTACAATAAAATAACACAAAAGCATAAAACAAGCATCACAATAAAATAAATAGATCAGTAGATGTCATATAAAATTACTATGTATATGTGTGTCATATAAAAGTATATATTCTATATATGTATATTGAATATACATATAGATAGATATCATATAAAGTTATTATATATGTGTGTGTGAGAGAATGTATATATTATATACAGTTATATAAGTAAGCACCATATAAAGTTACTATATATACAGCATATACAGTTATTATATATTGTATGTATATATAATACACACAATATACATGTATATAGGTACATATAAAGTTATTATATATATATGTGCATTTATGTATGTGTTATATACATTTATATATTTATATAGATAAGCACACACACACATATATATGTGTGTGTATATATATATGGATATGGGGGCCCCTCTTTACCAATGGACCTCTATTGTGTCTCTGTGGGAGGTTGCAGGGGGTTGGACTAGATGATCCATGTGGTTTCTTGCAGCTCTTTTGATTCTATGATTCTTTGATTCTTTCACAGTGTAGGGCTACCCCATTCTCCCCAAACCGTCATGGCCGACAGGAGCATGGAGCTCAAGGTGGAGGCTCTTCTGGGGCCGAGATCTATAGATCTGGAAGAGGCCCCAGACCCCCAAGACCTTCCCTCCATCCAGGAAGTGCCTGGGCCTCATTGTGCTGACTTCGTAGCCCCTCTGGTGCCTCCCAACGTGGGATCTGGGGGGCCTGGAATGGATGAGAGGCCGGCGAGGGGGGATCCCACGGAGACAGCAGAGGGACAGGCAGACATGGGGCTCTTGGAAGGGCCCAGGTAAGATGGAGACACCCACAGACAGATGGGCAGGTGGGCAGAAAGGTGGGAGGATGAATGGATACATAGGGATAGGGGAAGAGAGAGAGAGAGAGAGAGAGATAGATAGATAGATAGATAGGACAGACAGATTGATCAATAGATAGACAGATGGATGGATAGGTAAATGGATGGACAGATGGGGATAAATAAGATAGATAGATAGATAGATAGAGTTAGATAATTAGATAGACAAGTAAGTAAAGGGATAGATGGATAGACAGAGATACAAAGATTGATAAAAAGACAGGTAAATGGATGACTAGATAGGGATAGATAGATAGATAGATAGATAGATAGATAGATAGATAGATAGACAGACAAGTGGGTAGATGGATGGATGGATAGATAGACGGATACAAAGATTGATAGAAAGATGGACAGTTAGGTAAATGGATGGATAGATAGAAAGATACATAGACAGACAGATAGGTGGATGGATGGATATACAGTATAGACAGATCAGTCGATGGATAGATAAATAGGTGGATAGATGGATAGATAGGAATAAATAATATAGATAGATAGATAGATAGATAGATAGATAGATAGATAGATCTGGATAGACAAGTAAGTAGATGGATGGATGGATACAAAGACTGATAGAAAGACAAGTAAATGGATGGATAGATAGATAGATAGATCAGACAGATCAATCTATAAAAAGATGAATAGGTAAATGGATGGATAGATAGGGATAAATAAAATAGATGGATAGATAGATTTAGATAGATAGACAAGTAAGTAGATGGATAGTTGGATAGACAGGGATACAAATATCAATACAAAGAGAGACAGGTAAATGGGTGGATAGATAGGAATAAATAATTTGATAGGTAGGTAAATAGATAATTAGATAGACAAGTAGGTAGATGAATGGATGGATAGAGAGGATAAGGATACAAAGATCGATAGAAAGACAGATAGGTAAATGTATCGATAAATAATTAGAAAGATAGATAGATGGATAGATTCGATCAGTGGTCCTCAACCTGTGGGTCCCTAGATGTTTTGGCCTTCAGAAAGATAGGTTGATAGATAGAATAAAAGACCGGTAGGTGGATGGATGGACAGGCGGACAGGTCGAAGGGTAAATGGATGGACAGATGGGAACAAATAATTAGACTCATAGGTAAGTAGGTAGATGGATCAATGGGAATAGAGACAGATGTGTGGATGGATTAATAGATGGTAGTAGGTAGGTAGGTAGGTAGGTGGATGGATAGACGAGTGGATGGATCAATGGATTTATAGTGAGTGAGAGCAGGAGAGTGACAGGTAGATGGAGGGGCAGGCAGGCGGGTGGATCGATGGATGTGTAAGCAGACAGATGAGACGGTCTTTATTTATTTATTTATTATTTACGACATTTATATGCCGCCCTTCTCACCCCGAAGCGGACTCAGAGGGGCTTACAGGTATATATGACATACAATATATTATATTATTAGCATAGTACAATATCAACATTAAACATTGCTATATTGCACTATACCACTAAATCATAATATAATGAGTAATATTACATGTAATATAAATATATAATTATATTATTATTATTATTATTATTATTATTATATGGCATTACATTATAATATTTAAAAATATATGTATATACAATATATTACATTATACTATATTGTACTATATTATATTATACTATACTATACTATGTTATATTATATTATATTATATTATATTATATTATATTATATTATATTATATTATTAGAATAGCACAGGAGATAAGGTGGAAGTGTCCCCTGGTCCCCTCTCTCTTCACTCTGGCTCAGTGTGAATGAAAATGGCTGAAATTTCTTCTTTTGCATGGTGTTCTTGTAGGGATGTCATGGAAGATGTTGCCATCACGCTCCAACAGGAGCCTCCCCCGAAGTGGCCGATGGATCAGATCCCAGCCGTGGAAGGGGACTCCAGCCTCCTTGCTCCGTCTGGCACGGACGAGAGCAACCCCTCGATGGAGTTGAAGGAGGAAGAGGACAGCACCGTTCCCAGGGCAGACCTCATCCAAGACCTCCTCGAGCGACTCAACCCGCACTTCCGAGACAGTTCGCCACCGTCCTCCTCAGACGGTGAAGAGGAGTCTGCATTGGGAAGAGGCGAAGAGCAAAGCCTTCTCCCTGAGAGCCGGGATCCACCAGGGAAAGGTACCCCTTGCCCGCTGCATATTGCCGCCGGATTAGGAGCTGTTGTCGCCCGTGGGCCACGGAAAAACCGGAGTTTACTCTCGGCCGACACCGAGCGGGAGGACCTGCTTGGCCTTCTCCACTACGAAGGGGGCATCCCGGGTGAAGCAGATGAGCGGACCCCCCTGGCCCACTCAGAGGCGGTTTCGGGGGGCGAAAAGGCAGAGACGGAAGGGGGACCATCCTCCATGCCAGGTCCAAATGAAGATGTTCGGCAGGAGGAGGAGGCCACGTCAGAGCCGGCGAGTGAGCGGTTGGAACAGCCATCCCCTGGCAGCGAGGCACAAGAGGTAAGCAAGGCAATCGTAGCAATCGTAGAGTTGGAAGGAGCCCCAAAGGCCATCCAGTCCAACCCCCTTTTGCACAGATACAATGGAGAGCTGGAAGGGGCCCCAGAGGCCATCCAGTCCAACCCCTTTCTGCGCAGACAGGATGTCAAGTTGGAAGGGTCCCCTAAAGGCCATCCAGTCCAACCCCTTCCAGCCAGACAGGGTGACACAGTCTCAGCCCTCCCAACAGAGGGTCCCCTTTATTTTGAAAACCAAATTATTTTGTCAATAGTGTAATCCCATATCCATCTTTCTCCTTCCCCTGAATCTTCTCTCTCTCTCTCTCTTGCTTTGTCAGAACAAAGGCGATATCTCCTCCTTCCCCGTTTACCAAGAAGGTGAGAAAAAAAAGAGTGACTGGTAAAATGGGTCTGGGGTCCGGCATTTAAGATTTTAAGTGGGACAGAAATCTGGTATTCTTTCTGTCTTTCTTTCTTCCTTCCTTTCTTTCTTTCTTTCTTTCTTTCTTTCTTTCTTTTTTCCCTGTTTTTCCTCTCTGTCTTGCCCCTTTCTCTGCTCTGCTCTCCTCTATCTCACTTCCTTATTCTCTTTCTCTGTGTCTTTCTCTTCCTTCTTTCCCTTCTTCCTTCCCTTTGCTTTCTCTCCTTTCCTTCCAGTTTTCCTTTAAGTTATATTTTGTCTTTAATCTACCTCGATCTATAGGAAGAGGCAAAATGATGATAACAATAATAATAATAATAGAAAGAGCTGTTAATAAGGATAATAATAATAACAACAATAGGAAAAGGCATTAATGATGACAGATGTTGATGATAATTATACAGAGAAACATTAATTATGATTATGACAATTATTTTTTTAGGTGATGATAGTAATTGGGAGAGGCATTGACGATGATGATGATTATGTTGATAGGGAGAGTCACTAATAATGATATTAATAATCTAAACACATAATAAAAGTAATAATATGTATGTGTGCGTGGCTGGGGTGTCCACTTACACAGACAGGCTCCCACCTCCACAAACAGCTATAGCTCCCACGCCTCAGGAGACACCAATGGCTCTCCCTCCAATTACATTACAGGTTATAGTAAGCACCATAAACCTATACAAGAGCCCTGCCAAGGTCCTCCACAAACACAATACTGCCCACCACCCAAGTGATGGGGACAATTTCATCTTAGATTGTATGTGTTTCCTTCACCACAGGCATCCCAGTGTTTCTTTCTCTCTCCATTGGTGTGGAATTTGCATGGCCCCACCCACTGCCTCCCCCTTCACCCTTTCCTACTCTTTTCTAAGGCACACAGCAAACAAAGGAGTTGATCAGCAACTGAACATAGGTTTGGAGAGAATTCACCATGATTTATAGGAGTTGTAAGTACTGGGAAGTATAGTTCACCTGCAGTCTAAGAGCACTTTGAACTCCAACAATGATGGACCTGAAATTAACTTGGCACACCGAACCCCCAAGACCAACCAAAAACACTGGAGGGATTTATAGGAATTGTAATTTGCCTACATCCAGAGAGCACTGTGACCCCAAACACTGATGTATCTGGACCACACATGGCACACATACTTGATATGCCAAAAGCTGGGCTGACAGTTGGGAGCTCACCTCAACCCGGGCTTGAACTTTCGACCTTTCAATTGGCAAGATTTTCTGCAGTTGGTGGTTTAACCCACTGTGCTAAAGCCCGGCTCTATAATAATAATAGATGATGATGATGATGATGATGATGATGATGATAGGGAGTTGTGCTAATGATAATAGTAGTAATAATAATAATAAAAATAGATGATATGGAGGAGTGTTAATTATGATAATGACTGAACGAATAAACAACAACAAAAATAATAGATGATGATAGGGTGAGACAATAATAATAATAATAGCAAAGATGATGATGATGATGATGATAGGGAGAGGCGATGATGATGATGCTACAACTATGTAACAAAATTTGAAAAAAAAACCTGTTCCTGTTTTGAAAATGTTATTTCCTGTTTAATTGTGCAGTCCTTTCTTTGAAAGTACTTGTTATGCTCCAGAAACTTGAATTGGTTGAGACTCTATGATGAGATATTCATTGAAAATCTAGAACCAAATGTGCTGCAGAATGTCCTTTCTGCAATGTTTTTGCAGTTTTAATAAACTTTTCCATGTTTTAATGATAGAACCAATTAGGGAATGACACTTAAAACGCAGGAACAAAAATTGTGTTGCATAGTGTTGTTGTCGTCGCCATCTCAGTCCTCTCTCGCTCGTCTCAATGCAAGAGGTTCTTTGGAGCAGGCTGTGTTGAGCTGCCCTCAATGAGGACTAGAAGGGCTGTGCCCTCCCTTCCCTTCCTTGTCCTCAGACGACCTCTCAGCCGCAGCCCCAGGCCCTTGTGACCCCGAAGACCTGCGCGAAGGGGTACTCTTTGCGGCAAAATACCTGGGCTCCACACAGCTGGTTTCGGAGAGGAGCCCCCCAAGCAGCGTCCGCATGGCACAAGCCCAGGAGGCCATGGACCGGGTGAAGGTGAGGCTTTGGGTGGCCATCTGTCGAGAGGGATTGGATGGTGCCTTCCTTAATGGCGGAAGACGGTCCGACTGGATGGCCATCTGTCAGGAGGGATTGAATGGTGCCTTCCTTAATGGCAAAAGGGGGTCCGACTGGATAAGTCTCTGTCAGGAGGGATTGGATGGTGCCTTCCTTAATGGCAGATGGGGTAAGACTAGATGGCCATCTGTCGGAAGGGTTTTCTTGGGAGGTGGCTTATCTCATAGCCTTGCCTTGGGATTTGCAGGCACCGGAAGGGGAGTCCCAGCCCATGACGGAAGTGGATCTCTTTGTCTCAACGCAGAGGATCAAGGTCCTTACGACCGACTCCCAGGTGAGCTGAGAAAGAAGAGCCAGAAATCAACACTTTAATAAGGAAAAGCTGATGAGAAGATGTGACTTTCTCCCTTCTCCAGCTCCCTTCCATCTTTGCCTATCAACTTTTCAATTTCTAAAATTACTTTTTGTTAATGTCTTTACCGAATCCTCCATGATGCCTATTAGGACTGTGGCGTCATCTGCATATAAATTGGTTTTTATATCTTTGCCTCTCATCTAAAGGGCAACTTTCTCCCTTCTCCAGCTCCACAATCCCCTTTTTTCTCTTGCTTTCCCGCCTCAGGAGGCCATGATGGACCACCCCCTGCAGACCATTTCTTTCATTGCGGACATTGGGAACGTGGTTGTACTGATGGCCCGCCGGAAACTCCCTCGCAGGACAGACTCTTCCCCGGAGAAGCCGCTCTACAAAATGATCTGCCACGTCTTTCACTCGGCCGATGTAAGACCTTTCACATCAGATATATTAGCAAGCATTTTGTATCCATAGGTTCCACCATTCTTCCATTAAGGAAAGCACCATCCAATCCCTCCTTATAGATGGCCATCCAGTCCAACCCCCTTCTGCCGTTAAGGAAGGCACCATCCAATCCCTCCTGACAGATGGCCATCCAGTCCAACCCTCTTCCGCCATTAAGGAACGCACCATCCAATCCCTTGTGACAGATGACCATCCAGTCCAACCCTCTTCCACCATTAAGGAAGGCACCATCCAATCCCTCCCAGCAGATGCCCATCCAGTTCAACCCCCATGTGCCATTAAGGAGGGATCATCCAATCCCTCCTGACAGATGGCCATTCAGTCTGACCCCCTTCTGCCATTAACAAAGGGACCATCCAATCCCTCCCAACAGATGGTCATCCAGTCCAACCCTCTTCTGCCATTGAGGAAGGCACCATCCAATCCCTCCTGACAGATGGCCATCCAGTCCAATCCTCTTCTGCCATTGAGGAAGGCACCATCCAATCCCTCCCAACAGATGCCCATCCAGTTCAACCTCCATGTGCCATTAAGGAGGGACCATCCAATCCCTCCTGACAGATGGCCATCCAGTCCAACCCTCTTCCACTATTAAGGAAAGCACCATCCAGTCCCTGCCGACAGATGGCCAACCAGTGCAACCCCTTTCTGCCATTAAGGAAGGCACCATCCAATCCCTCCTGACAGATGGTCGTCCAGTTCAACCCCCATGTGCCATTAAGGAGGGACCATCCAATCCCTCCTGACAGATGCCCATCCAGTCCAACCCTCTTCCGCCATTAAGGAAGGCACCTTCCAATCCCTCCCGACAGATGCCCATCCAGTCCGACCCTCTTCTGCCATTAAGGAAGGCACCACCCAATCCCTCCTGACAGATGGCCATCCAGTCCGACCCTCTTCCGCCATTAAGGAAGGCACCATCCAGTCCCTTTCGACCGATGGCCATCCAGTCCAACCCCCTTCTGCCATTAAGAAAGACACCCCAAGATGCAATGGTGATCCCTGCTGCTTCCCTGTCTTTACCTGCAGGCCCAGCTGGTTGCCCAAGCCATTGGCCAGGCCTTCAGTGTTGCTTACCAGCTCTTCTTGAGGGCCAGCGGCATCACTCCCCAGCAGCTGGGCCCCTCCTCTCCGGGTCACAACGATGATGAAGACGACGATGAAGACGCCGCCGCCATCCGGGCACAAGGCGAGGAGCTGTACAACGCCGACCTGGCCCACTTCTCCAAGCAAGAGAACTGCGAGAAGGTAAGGACAAAGTTCCAGAAGCGGGATGCGGCAAGTGGGATTGCTACGAAAGGCCCCTTCGTCAAAGGAATTGCATTAATTTGGAACCTAATTTGGGATTGATCATTTCATGATCCCATGAGTTTGGAGTGAGAAGATAAAAGAAAGTTTAGCAGGCTCTCAATAGCCACTGGGGTTCGACCCTGAAAATCCGTCAATACTGAAGTCTCATTGTATAGGTATATGAGTTATACCATTTAATTATTTTATCATATATGATTACTATATTATTTATTATATCGTATATAATTATATAATTTCAACATTATATATAATGATGTAATATAATAACTATATACAATTATTATCGTATATAATAATTATAATTATCAATTATATAATGAATATATATAATAAATATTTATTATATTTATATATCTATATTCAGAGATATATAAATGCTCTGTGCATCGTGAGTACGTTAAAAACAAAAAAACTACGGGGCGAAGTGACCCCAAATTTGGCAACAAAACTCCTCACAATCCAGAAGAAAGGAGAGGAAGGGGAAGGGGAAGAAAAAGGGGGGGGGGGGGAGAACAGGCAGGTAGGTACCTCTCTTTCTTAATAGTCCAGATAGCTACCTCTACTTCGAAAATTCTTACTGTAGTCCACAGCAACACGTGGCAGGGCACAGCTAGTAATAAATATATAATTATTACATTACATATACTTACATAATGTATTTATTATATATGTATATATTACACTGTTTGTAATATCGCATATATTACTTACTATATTATATATAATGATATAATTATGATATATAATTTACATATATGTATAATCCCATTTCATTGTTATATCATATATGATTATTATATTATTTTTGAACTGAGGCTGGATGGCCATCTGTTGGGAGGGCTTTGACTGTCTTCCTGCCTGGCCAAAGGTGGTTGGACTACATGACCTCTGGGTGCCTCTTCCAGTGGAGTGGAGGCTTTTGGACTGAGGCTGGATGTCCATTATTGGAAGGATTTTGACTATGTCTCCCTTCCTGATCGAAAGAGGTTGGACTGGATGCCCTTTTGGGCCCCCTTCTAATGGTGTGCTTCCTCTCCTGTGTCCTCTTTTGTGGCTGCAGGTTGTGATCCTGAAGCCAAAGGGGGCGATCCTGGGCCTGGCAGTGGTGGAGTCTGGCTGGGGCTCCTTGCTGCCCACGGTGGTCATCGCCAATCTGATGCACGGAGGACCAGCTGAACGGTCGGGAAAGCTGAGCATTGGGGACCGCATCACGGCTGCCAATGGGACCAGCCTGGTGGGACTGCCCTTGGCCACCTCCCAGAGCATCCTCCGGGTGAGACGTGCAGGGCTCAAAGCATGTCGGGAGGCGGGTGGGATCTGGACCAGACCTTTCCCACAAGACCTTTCATTGGCCAAAGGGATTTGGACAACGGGAGGAAAGGGAAAAGAGCGAAGATGAGGTGAGGTGAGGTGAAGTGGCCCTCTGTCACAGGACTGGGGAAGAAAAAGGGGGTGGAGTGGCTTGGCTGCTGCTCAGTGACAGATAAATGGGGGGGGGGGAGGATGGATGGTTGAAGGAATGGAGTGAGGGAGGGAGGAGGGCAAAGAGAAGAAAGAAAGGGAGGGTGGGAGGAAGAGAGGAAGATTGGATGGTGGCCTTCTAGGATAAGGAAGTAAGGGGAGGGAGGAAAGAAGGAAGGGAGGACAGAAAGAAGGGAGTGAGGAAGGAAGGAAGGATGGGAAGAAGGGAGGGAGAAAAGAAAGAAAGAAAGAAAGAAAGAAAGACAGAAAGAAGAGAGTGGGGAAAGAAGGAAGGAAGGATAGACGGGAGGGAGGAAAGAAAGGAGGAAGGACAGAAAGAAGGGAAGGAGAGAGGAAAGAAAGAAGGGAGTGAGGAAAGAAAGAAGGATGGGAAGAAGGGAGGGAGAAAAGAAAGAAAGAAAGAAAGAAAGAAAGAAAGAAAGAAAGAAAGAAAGAAAGAAAGAAGGAAAGACAGAAAGAAGAGAGTGGGGAAAGAAAGAAGGAAGGACAGAAAGGAAGGAGTGAGGAAAGAAGGAAGGAAGGACAGAAAGAAGGAAAGGAGAGAGGAAAGAAAGAAGGACAGAAAGAAGGGAGTGAGGAAAGAAAGAAGGATGGGAAGAAGGGAAGGAGAGAGGAAAGAAAGAAGGGAGTAGGGAAAAAAAGAAGGATGGGAAGAAGGGAGTGAGGAAAGAAAGGGAGGGAGGGGAAGGGAGGGAGGGAAGAAAGAAAGAAAGAAAGAAGGAAGGACAGAAAGAAGGGAGTGAGGAAAAAAGAAGGAAGGATAGAAAGAAAGGAGGGAGGGAGGGAGGAAAAAAAGAAGGAAGGACAAAAAGAAGGGAGTGAGGAAAGAAGGAAAGAAGTATGAGAAGAAGGGAGGAA
Organism: Anolis sagrei; assembly: GCF_037176765.1. NCBI lineage: Eukaryota > Metazoa > Chordata > Lepidosauria > Squamata > Anolidae > Anolis > Anolis sagrei. The sequence goes on from NC_090034.1 coordinate 53,400,888, forward strand.
AGAAGGAAGGAAGAAAAAAAGGGAGTGAGAAAAGAAAAGAAGGACGAACAGAAAGAAGGGAGTGAAGAAAGAAAGACAGAAAGGGATTTAGGAAGGAGGAAAGAAGAAAGAATGGATGGTTGGATGGAAGGAAAGAAGGAAGGAAGGAGAGAGAGAGAAAAGAAAGAAGGAAGATAGGACAGAAAGGAGAGAGGGAGGGAGAAAACAAGGAAGAACAGAAGGAAGGGAAGAAAAAGTAAGGAAAGAAGGAGAGAAGAAAGAAAAGGAGGGAGAGGAGGAAGGAAGGACAGACCATTGCCATATATGTCTGTGTATGTATATATGTATGTATTTTTGCCAGGCCTTCTTGTGGTGTGTAACCAGTCCTTTCCCTTTCTCTGACTGCTCCTCTTTTTTGCCAGGAGCTGAAGAACCAGACGGAGGTGACCCTCAGCGTGGTTCACTGCCCGCCGGTCACCACTGCCATTGTGCGGAGGCCCGACACCAAGTTCCCCCTGGGCTTCTGTGTGGAGAACGGCATTGTGAGTTGCACGGGAAGCCTTATCTTTTTTTGGGGGTGGGGTGGGTGTCTGACTATGGATCAATTCCAGGTCTTGTAAAGCCAGGCTCCAGACTGAACTGGCGACGCAGAGCTTGTTTTTCTGTATATCTCTATCTAAAAGGTGCCCCCTTTGTTGCAGATCTGCAGCCTGATGCGCGGAGGGATCGCCGAGCGCGGGGGGATCCGGGTGGGCCACCACATCCTGGAGATCAACGGCCAGAGCGTGGTGGCCATGCCCCACCAAAAAGTCATCCAGATCCTTACGCAGGCCGTTCGCGAGGTGCGGTTCCTCACAGTCCTCAAAGGGAGGCAAAGGCACCATGGCGAGGCTGAGAGAGTGTGCCTTCTTTCAGTCTCTGTCTTTTCTCTCCTTCCTTTTCTCATTCTTCTCATTCAAACTTTCTTCTTCCTTCGATCTGTCTCTCCTTTCCCCATCTCTCCAACTATGTTGGCTCTGTAGTTCACCCAAGTACGACCCCAGCTCCCCTCCCTTTGTTTCTTATGGCTTTTTCCTTCTTAGGTCCGGATCAAAACCATGCCGGCTTCAACCTACCGCCTTCTGACCGGACAGGAGCAACCGGTCTTCCTCTGAGCAAAGATGGCTGCAAACGGAAAGCCTGAAAGACTTTTACAAACATAGCAAAAGGACAGACAAATCGGTTGCCTTCTCTTTCTTTTGTTGCTGTTGCATTTTGGAAAAGCACAGTTTTTCAATTTGGTTGCATCAGAATTCATCATTGAGTCTGCAAGAAAGATCTTTCCCCTATATAATGTGGGTTAGCTCCCCTTTTCCCTTTTCCTTGTGTTTTATTGTGTGATGGTGTGTGGTTAGGACTGGATTAAAAAGCATTTTGTAAAAACTCAATTTAAAAAGAAGCAAAAAGAGGCATAATTTGTTTGAAAAGACTTTATTACAAAGATGGGAACCAAAAAATCCATCTCTCTCTCTATATGTGTGTGTGTGTGTGTAGAGAGAGGGGGAATACACACACACACACACACTAGCTTGGGGACATGGCATTGCCTGGGTTATTTGAAAAAGTCTTTTAATTGTACAAAATGCATAAGGTTGTGGATGAACTACAACTCACATCATGCCAGGTCAACCCTCAGAAACTCCATCAGGACTGAAAGTTGGTTATGTTGAGCAAGTTTGCTCTCTAGATATATCATGGGTGGGGTCCAGTGTGCTCTCTGGCTGTAGGTGAACTATAACTCCCACTATGGTGAATCAGTCCCCTCAAGCCCCCCCCCCCCCCCAGTAGGTTGAGTTAGTCATGGGGGTTCTGTGTGCCAAGTTTGGTCCAGATCCATCATCGGTGGAGGTCACCGTTTCTCTGGTTGTGGGTGAACTACAACTCTCAGAAAGGAAGGTTACTTCCCCCCCCCCCCCCCCCCCGGTAATCAAATTTCGGCATATCAAGTATGTGTGCCAAGTTTGGTCCATATCCATTGGTATTTGGGTTCACAATGCTCTCTGGATGTAGGTGAACTACAACTCCTCCAAATCAGTGTGAATTTTCCCCCAATGGTAATGAGAGCTCTGTGTGCCAATTTTGGTCCAATTACATCTTTGGGAGAGTTCAGAGGGCTCATTGATTGCAGGTGAACTATAAATCCCACTACCTACAACTTCCAAATATCCAGGCCAATTCCCCACAAAACCCTTGGTATGCATACCAAGTTTGGTCCAGATCCATTATTGTTTGGGTTCATAGTGTGCTCTGGATGTAGGTGAACTACAACTCGGATAAATCCCTCCAAAGACCTCCAGTATTTTTGTTGGTCATGAGGGTTCTGTGTGCCAAGTTAGTTCCGGGTTCATTGTTGGTGGAGTTCAGGGTGCTCTTAGATTGCAGATGAACTATACATCCCAGGACCTACAATTCCTATAAATTATGGTGAATTCTCCCCAAACCTCTCTAGTATGTTCAGTTGCTGATCAATTCCTCTGTTTACTGTGTGCCATGGAAAAAAATAGGAAAGGGTTAAGGGAGAGGTGGTGGATAGGATCATGCACATTCCACACCAATGGAGAGAGTCAGAAACGCTGGGATGTCTGGTGGAAGAAATACATAAAATCTAGGATGAAATTGTCCCTGTATGAAAGCCTACACTTGGGTGGTGGACAGTGTTTGTGGAGGACATTGGCAGGGCTCTTGAACATGTTTACTGCGCTGTCTATAACCTGCAATGTCATTGGAGGGAGGGCCATTGGTGTCTTCTGCATAGTGGGAGCTCTGGCTGTTTGTGGAGGTAGGAGCTTGTCTGTGTAAGTGGCTATCCCAGCCACACACACACATACATATTTTATTGTTATATAGGATATTTATGTATATGTGTGTGTATATATATTCCTATGAATGGAGAAGAATAACAAATCTTGTTGCACAAAATACAGAAAACACCCCCTAAAAACAGTATTAAAGCTATGATGTCTGTGAAACATATGCAAATGTCCTATTTTCGACTTGAGATAACTCTTGGTAGATGCAAATATTCCAGTTTTTTAATTATTATTTTAAATGCATTTAATCCCAAGCATTTTGTGGATAAGGGACTCTTCCAAACCCATACCTTTAGGAAATCTGGGATGTGTAGTTTCCTAATCGGCTTCGCACTCTCCGATTCACTGATAAGCGATGTTTAAATGGGAGGAAAGGTTACAGAATTGCCAATGGGAACACACACCCAAAAAGGTGCCGGGCTACAACTCTCATCAGGGGGCGGACGGACTATAACACCCAAGTTCCTGAAAGGGGCTTCCGCCATGGAAACGAGGGGCAAACGGGAGGCAACGAAAGGCACAAACGGAGAAGGCATTGTCTATGTAATTGGGCTACAGGTCTGTGGCCGGTCCCCATCCGTAGCCGTAGTCCTCGTCTGACTCCGACTCGTATGCCCGGGCCTTGGTGAACTTCCTCTGCAGGGCCTCGCGCTCATATTCCCTGTCAAAGGAATACAAACATCAGCAACAGAATCGCATTGGGCTTTTTTGCATCACACTCCTGGCTTATGGCCAGTCTATTAAGACTCCTAGATCCCTTTTATATGGACCCATCTTATAGTTTTTGTTCTCTGGGGACGGGTACCTGATGTCGCTTTCTTGCCGCCACTGTCCTTGCGGTTGCTGGTTGCTGTCATGCTGTAGGAAGACAAGACAACAAATCAGAGACCACCTTCTTTGTATATTCGGAGCATCTACACTGTAGAACTTATGCAGTTTGACAATGGGCATGGCTAGGTACCATCGGAATCTTCGTAATTCAGAATAAATTTGGAAAAATTACCTTTTGGAAGCGATTTTGAACTTTTTTAGGAAACCGGTAGTCCCTTTGCCCTTCTGAAGCTAGTCTCGCCATGTTTCTTCCAACTCAGGAAGTGAGTCGGAAATGATTCGGCTCCCCCCGCTTCTGGTCCCTGGCCTCGGCTAAAGCCAGAGAAGCCAGTTTTAAAGCCAGAGAAGCCAGATATAAACCAGAGAAGGATGAATTTCCTCCGTTTGCTTTTCCCGCTTTTGGCTCAAGCCAGAGAAGCCAGTTTTAAACCGGAGAAGGAAGGACTTTCCTCCGCTTGCTTTTCCCTGCTTCTGGGTAAAACAACTACTTTCAAAGTAAAGACCACCCAATTAAACAGGAAATAACACTTTCAAACCATTAATGAAAGGATTCGGAAGTCTCAGAAGTTTCGAAAAGTTTTGAACGTTTTTTTCTATGAAAATTGGAATTGACTTTAGAATCGAACCACCAGTGTCCTCTACATCTGAAATGAGTTTTGAACCTTTTCTTTTTATCAAACAAGCCTGTTTGATAACACTAACTGCCATATGGATTTGGTTGAAAAATGTTTCTGCAATATATGACAAAACACTAGATGGCAATGGTGAGTAGAAAGGGGAAAAAAAGCAGCAACCAGATATTGGAAATCCATACATGAAGAATGCCAAAAAAATTCTTGAAATGAAATATCCTAGGAAACCGGAGTATTATTTACTAGTAATAACAGACAAAGTATTATTTACTAGGAATAACAGACAAAGAATTAGCTCTAGATGTGAACAAAGATATTTTGTTTACGTACATAACAACCGCAGCTAGAATTGCTTCTTCAAAGTTTTGGAAATTGGAGGAAATACCAAACACAGACTTATGGATCAATAAAGTTATGGAGATTAAAGATATGGACAAACCAACATTCCTAATTAAGAAGAATACTGGCAAACCAATTAAACAGACTGGAGACTGTTTGAGAACTATATAAAAAATCAGAAGAGATGATGTTGGAACAAGGACAAGCCCAGAAATTCAACAGAAGAAAGGGGAATAGAAGTTATTTAAAAAAACACTCTTTAAAAGGGAAAACAAGAAAAGCAGAAAACCACAGAGGACTAGAATGGAAGTCATAAAACAACCATATGTTCTTTCCTTGGTACATGACCCCACAGAAACTGGGCCTAATGTATAAAGAGCCCCAAAACAATTGTTGAAAATGTCAAACACAGGTGGGAACACTATATCATATGTGGTGGACTTGTTCTATTGCAAAAAAAAAAATACTGGAAAATCATACAGGAAGCTTCACAGAAGATCTTACAAACTACAGTGCAACTCAAACCAGAATACTTCCTTCTTGGAATGACGGATGGAGACATTGACCTTGATAGAAATAAGGATAAATTATTCACTTACATAACAACAGCTGCCAGAATCACAATGGAAAACAAAAGAGTGGGCTACTAAAGAAGAATGGGAAAATAAACTCTGGGAAATCATGGACATGGATATACTGACGTTCTACTTAAAAGACCCAAAGGGAAAACCATTAACACCTACAGATTGGACATTATATAAGGACTACCTGAAAAGTCAACAGATCCCACAATACTTCTGTACCCCTTAAAAGAGGATAAAAATTACAGATTACAACAGAGAAGTGACCGTGAGTTATCCAAATAAAGAAACTAAGAGGATAGAACAACATGATCCAGGGAAAATGAAGGTGGAAGTCAATATACATCTACGTATTTTAATTCTTTCCTTCTTTTTCTTTTCTTTTCTTTTCTTTTGCATCTTCTCTTTCCCCACACTTCAACTCCAGAGCACAAAACAGGAGCTTTTTTGTTGAGTTCCAGGGCCAGAGAAGCAGATGACGGAAACAGAAGAACGGCCTGCCTCAGGGGAGGGTGCTTGCTTAATCCATGTTCAACATGTACACAAATGACCAGCCACTGCCAAAAGGGACAGAGAGTTTCATCTATGCTGATGATCGTGCCATTACCGCTCAAGCAGGGAGCTCTGAGATGGTAGAACAGAAGCTCTCCAAAGCTCTAGGTGCCCTTACCGCCTACTACAGGGAAAACTAGCTGGTCCCTAATCCATCTAAAACACAGACATGTGCTTTTCATCTTAAGAACAGACAAGCATCCTGAGCTCTGAGGATGACCTGGGAAGGAATCCCACTGGAGCATTGCAGCGCACCCAAATACCTGGGAGTCACTCTGGACCGTGCTCTTACCTACAAGAAGCACTGCCTGAATACTAAGCAAAAAGTGGGTGCTAGAAACAATATCATACGAAAGCTGACTGGCACAACCTGGGGATCACAACCAGACACAGTGAAGACATCTGCCCTTGCGCTATGCTACTCTGCTGCTGAGTATGCATGCCCAGTGTGGAACACATCTCACCACGCTAAAACAGTGCATGTGGCTCTTAATGAGACATGCCACATTATCACGGGGTGTCTGCGCCCTACACCACTGGAGAAATTTGCTGGTATTACACCACCTGACATCCGCCAGGAAGTAGCAGCCTATAGTGAAAGGACCAAGGCAGTGACATCTCCAGATCATCCCCTGTTTGGGTATCAGCCAGCACGTCAACGACTTAAATCAAGAAATAGTTTTCTAAGATCTACAGAGACACTCTCTGGAACAGCTCAGCAAGTGAGAGTCCAAAAGTGGCAGGCTCAAACCCAGAACCTCAACCAATGGCTGATACCAAATGAGAGATTCCCCCCTGGGCACACAGAAGACAGGGCGACTTGGAAGACGCTGAACAGACTGCGCTCTGGCACCACGAGATGCAGAGCCAACCTCGAGAAATGGGGCTACAAAGTGGAATCCACAACATGCGAGTGTGGAGAAGAGCAAACCACTGACCACCTGCTGCAATGCAACCTGAGCCCTGCCACATGGACAATGGAGGACCTTCTTGCGGCAACACCAGAGGCACTCCAAGTGGCCAGATACTGGTCAAAGGACATTTAGTCAACTACCAAGCTTGCAAACTTTGTGTGTTTGTCTGTTTGTTTGTTTTGTTCTGTTAGAAATATAATACAATGGTCTGGTTGCCCCTGACACGACAAATAAATAAATAAAACCCCAGAGCACTATCCGTGCCAATCCTTCCCACCCACCCCAAGTTCCCTCAATTCCTTTTTCAACTTTTCTTTCAATGATTGTAAATAAAACTTTAATAAAGATAATTTTTAAAAATAATCTATATAAATAAAAATGTTTGTTGTGGGATTAACAGAACTCCAAAACCCCTGGACGAATTGGCACCAAATTTGGCAGCAAAACACATTCTAATCCGATCTATGTCTTTCAAACAAAAAAAAACATCAAAAAAGAAGGGGGGATAACTTTAAAATCCCCCCCCCTCGCAAATACCTAACAGAGCATGCGCAAAAGGCCTTCTCCCCAGCACACGAGAAGACTGACGCACCAACCATTGTGAGGGAAGAGAAGCCTCGCCATGGAGTCCCCTTTCAAGCAGAAAGGCAGAGTCCTCTTTCTTTTGGGGAGGGGAGGGATTGGGGAAAGGAAAGAGGGAAGGAAGGAAGGAGAGACGGAGGGTGTGGAGGCTTGGCCCCGGCCACCATAGAGGCTCCTTGAGGCCCAAGTGGCCCCTAAGCAACCCTCCTCGCAAAACTGGAGGATTGCAAGGCAAGCCTGTTGGGTGAAGGGAGGATGCAAACCAGGGGAAGACCAGCAACTCTCCCAGTTGGGGTCCACATCCCCCCTTCACCCTTTCATCCCCCCAACCAACCCCCCCCCCTTTAAAACCCCTTACAAACTGCCATGGAAGGAAGAGAGGAAGGAAGGGAAAGAAAGGGAAAGGAGAGAAGAAAGGAAGAAAAGGACTGGTGAAGAGAAGGATATGAATGGAAGAAAAGGTAGAAGGAAAGAAAGGGGAAGGAAAGGAAAGGAGGCAGGGATGGGAGAGGAAAGGGAGGGAGGAAGGGAAAGGAGAGAGGAAGGAAGGGAGGAAGAAAGGAATTATTATTATTATTATTATTATTAGGTTCTTGTAGGTTTTTTCAGGCTATAGGGCCATGTTCCAGAGGCATTTCTCCTGACGTTTCGCCTGCATCTATGGCAAGCATCCACACTACCTCTGAGGATGCTTGCCATAGATGCAGGCGAAATGTCAGGAGAAATGCCTCTGGAACATGGCCCTATAGCCCGAAAAAACCTACAAGAACCTAGTGATTCCAGCCATGAAAGCCTTTGACAATACAATTATTATTATTATTATTATTATTATTATTATTATTATTAAGGAGAGTCTAAATGGCCATCTGTCAGGAGTGTTTTGATGTGCTTTTCCCTTATGCTAGAAGGAGGTTGGACTGGATGGCCCTTGGAGGTCTCCCTATTCTAGGATTCTATTACTATTATTATTAATAACATTATTATTAAACAGAGTCTCTATGGCAGGGGTCCTCAAACTAAGGCCTGGGGGCCGGATGAGGCCCTCCAAGATCATTTAGCCGGCCCTCGCTCAGGGTCAACCTAAGTCTGAAATGACTTGAAAGCACACAACAACAACAATCCTATCTCATCAGCCAAAAGCAGGCCCACACTTCCCACTGAAATACGAATAAGTTTATAGAACCTAGTGATTCCAGCCATGAAAGCCTTTGATATTACATTGAATAAGTTTACATTTGTTAAAATTGTTCTTCATTTTAATTATTGTATTGTTTTAAAGTGTTTTTTTGCACTACAAATAAGATATGTGCAGTGTGCATAGGAATTCATTGATGGTTTTTTTTTCAAATTATAATCCTGCCCTCCAACAGTTTGAGGGACTGCGACCTGGCCCTCTGTTTAAAAAGTTTGAGGACCCCTGCTCTATGGCTATCTGTTAGGAGTGCTTGGGTTGTGTTTTTCCCTTATGGCAGAGGGAGGTTGGACTGGATGGAACTTGGAGGTCTTTTGCAACACTAGGATCCTATTACTGTGAATTCTTCCCAAACCCCTCCATTTCTGCTGGTCATGGAGGTTTGTGTGCCAAGTTTGGTTCAGATCTGTCATTCATGGGGGTTTTAGTGGTCTGTGGAAGACTGACCTGAATCAGTTGAAGGTACTCCAAATCCCATCATCCATTGTCCATACTCCCCAAACTTATTGTTTTTGTGATTAATCAGAATGCTTTAATTATGTTCAATTTATAACAACAGAAATACAATGTATTCTCGAAGACCTTCAACATAAATACATCTTGTGTATTAGATATTTACATGATGATTCAGTAGCAAAATTACAGTTATGAAGGAGCAATGAAAATAGTATTATGGTTGGGGGTCACCACAACATGAGGAACTGCATTAAGGGGTTGTGGCATTTTAAAAGTTTAGAAATACTGCTAAAGACATCCTATAAATATAAATAAAATACTGTCCATGCATTTATGATTGACATCAATCAAAAACCACTGGGCGAATATTTATTTATTTATTTATTTCTGCTACTTATACCCCGCCCTTCTCACCCCCGAGGGGGGACTCAGGGCGGCTTACACAGACGGCACAATTCGATGCCCTTATACAAATACATACAAATATAAAAACAGTAATTAATAATTAACAGATTAAAAACATCCATATATAGCACCATAGCACAACAGTAAGCAATCTCATGGTCAGTGTTCGCGTTCCATAGGTTCAATAGGTTAAAATAGGTTCCTACACTATTTGCCCTTCATTATGGTCCTTCTTTTTAGCTGCCAGAGTTTCCGAAAGCCTGGTCCCACATCCAAGTTTTCAGCTGTTTCCTGAATGAGAGAAGGGAGGGCGCTGTTCTAATCTCCCCGGGGAGTGAGTTCCACAGGCGAGGGGCCACCACTGAGAAGGCCCTACTCCTCGTCCCCGCCAGTCTCACTTGCGATAAAGGCGGGGTCGAGAGCAGGGCCCCCCCAGAGGATCTTAAACTCCGAGGTGGTGTGTAGAGGTGGTGTGTACCTCTTAAGAGATAGTTAAACAGATAGAATAGACACAAAATTTGGACAAAATACATATATCAGGCCAACAAGTGACCATCATTCATAAAAATACTGAAAAACACAGCAGAAGAGACAAAAAAGCCAAAAATAAAAAAAAAACAATGCATGCGCAAAACATCATATTTACACAGATACACAAATATATACATACACATATATACATATATACACACACAAAATACATATACACAGGCTGGGCCACAGAAATGCATGGCAGGGGACAGGTAGTATATATATATATACACACGCATACAGATATATACACATATATACACACACAAAACACATATACACAGACTGGGCCACAGCAACGCGTGGCAGGGGACAGGTATATATATACACACACACAGAGATATATACACACAAAACACATATACACAGACTGGGCCACAGCAAAGCGTGGCAGGGGACAGGTAGTATACACACACACACACACACACACACACACATATATACACATATATACACACAAAACACATATACACAGACTGGGCCACAGCAACATGTGGCAGGGGACAGGTAGTATACACACACACACACACACACATATACACACAAAACACATATACACAGACTGGGCCACAGCAAAGCGTGGCAGGGGACAGGTAGTATACACACACACACATATACACACACACAAAACACATATATACAGACTGGACCACAGCAACACGTGGCAGGTGACGGCTAGTACTAGATAAGTTTTTGAACAGAGGTTGGAGGATTCTGAACTGAAGGTTGGGTGGCCATCTGTCGGGAGGTATTTGTATCTTCCTTAATGACAGAATGGGGTTGGACTAGATGCCCTTTGGGGACCCTTCCAACCGTAGTGGTATAGATTGCATTGGAGTCCGTTGAAGTTTCCTATGGAGGTTTTTAATTGAAGTCTGGATGGCCATCTGTTGGGAGGACTTTGTGCCCTCTCTAATGGCAGAATGGGGTTGGACTAGATGCCCTTTGGGGACCCTTCCAACCGTAGTGGTATAGATTGCATTGGAGTCCAGTGGAATCTCCTATGGAGGTTTTTAATTGAAGTCTGGATGGCCATCTGTTGGGAGGACTTTGATTGTGCCCTCTTTAATGGCAGAATGGGGTTGGACTACATGCCCTTTGGGGGTCTCTTTGAACCTTTGTTTGTGGAGGTGGGAAAGGTGGGGGGGGGGTGACACTCCTAGGGATTCAAAGAAATGGAGCAGAGTTAGAAAATCTAATTGGTTGAAAAATTGCATATTGCAATGCTAGAACTGAATAATAGATGGCACCCAAACAACAGGGATGAAAAGGTAATTGGTTGAAAAGTAGATTTCAATTTTGTTGCATCTTGCAATGCCAGGACTAAATACTAGATGGCATGGTGTCAACAATGGACGGAAAAAGCTCTCCTTACCAGATCGATGTCCTGGCCTAGGTCCTGCTCCGGCTCCCTTTCGATGGGCTCTGAGGAGCGGGACAGAGCCGGCTCCAGATAGGCCTCCTCCAGTTCATGGTCCGTATAGGGCTCCCCCTCTGCATCCGTCTCCTCGTAGTCACTGTTGGCCCGGCTGTCGCAGGTCAAGTAGCCCGGAGCCGGGGCCGAAGCCTGGTTCAGCATCTCCAAGCCTTCCTCGGCCGAGATGTCCACCTGAGGGGAGAGGAAGAAAATGAAATGGAAAAGATAATAATAATCTTAGAGTTGGAAGGGTCCCCCAGAGGTCATCCAGTCCAACCTCTTAAGAGATAGTTAAACAGATAGAATCCTATTTCTCCAGGTCTTCTTGCATTAAAGGGGCTGGACTGGATGCCCTCTGGGGGACCCTTCCATCTCTAGGATCCTATTGCCCTATTTGCCCATGTCTTTTCACATCAAAAGGGCTAGACTGGGTGCCCTCTGGTAGTCCTTTCCAGCTCTATTTTATATAATAATATAACAATATAATAATATATTATATAATAATATTATATTATAATAATTTTGAAAAATTGTATGCTGATGCTTTTATTCAGGAAGACACCATCTTCCTGAAGGAGAGATAAAGCACAGTATTATTATTATTATTATTATTATTATTATTAATAATAATAATAATAATAATAATAATTGTATGCTAATGCTTTTATGTCAAGTCGTTTTGTGTCTCCTTCAGGAGAGATAATGCAGGGCATAGATAAACAAAATAATCTATATAAATAAAAATGTAATGTTCGTTTGTGGGATTAACAGAACTCAAAAACCACTGGGTGAATTGACACCAAATTTGGACACAAGATACCTAACAACTCAATCTATGTCCTTCACTTAAAAAAATTGATTTTGTCATTTGGGAGTTGTAGTTGCTGGGATTTATAGTTCACCTACAATCAAAGAGCATTCTGAACTCAATCAATGATGGAATTGAATCAAAATTGGGACACGGGACTCCCATGACCAACAGAAAACACAAGAAGGGTTTGGTGGGCATTGATGTTGAGTTTGGGAGTTGTAGTTCACCTACATCCACAGAATACAGTGGACACAAACAATGATGGATCTGGACCAAACTCTACACAAATGCTCAATATGCCCAAATGTGACCACTGGTGGAGTTTGGGGAAAATAGAATCTTGACATTTGGGAGTTGCTGGGATTTATAGTTCACCTAGAATCACAGAGCATTCTGAACCCCACCGACGATAGAATTGGGCCAAACCTCCCACACAGAAACCTCATAACCACCAGAGTGGGCCACAGCAACGCGTGGCAGGGGACGGCTAGTTATATAATAATACGTTATATCATAATAACAATAATAATAATAATAATATGCTGGTGCTTTATGACAAGCCATTTTGAGTCTCTGACAGGAGAGATAAAGTGGGGTATTAATAATAATAATAATAATAATAATAATATCATGTCTTCTTGCATTAAAGGGACTGGACTAGATGGTCTCTGGGTGTCCCTTCCACATCTAGGATCCTATTGCCCTATTTCCTCATTTTTTTTGCATCAAAGGGGCTGGACTGGGTGCCCTCTGGTGGTCCCTTCCAGCTCTAGGATCCTATATTATATCATAGAATCATAGAATCAAAGAGTTGGAAAAGACCTCATGGGCCATCCAGTCCAACCCCTTGCCAAGAAGCAGGAATATTGCATTCAAATCACCCCTGACAGATGGCCGTGTGTCCTACGGAGCCCACTCACCTGCTCCTGGGTGGTCCACACGGGCCGGCTCTGCTGGTCGCGGAGGACCTCCTTGAGGCGCTGGAGCCAGGCATCGGAGCCGTCAGCCAGGCTGATGGTGGCGCTGAAGAGATGGCTCCAGTGCTGGCGCAGCCTCTTGGCCTGCGCATAGAGGCGCCGGGAGCTCTTGCGGGAGTCCGGGGCCAGCCATTTGCGCATGGCCTTCACCCCCTGGCGGCTCTGCGGCTCCAGGAAGACCACCACCGGGAAGTACTGGACGTAGTTGAGCCGCTCCACCGCGGCCGGAGTGATGTCCAGCAGCGCATGCTTGCCCTGTGGAGAGAGCAAGCTTTGATGGAGTAAGATGCCACTCTGCTTATATTATTATTGTTATTGTTGTTATTATTATTATTATTATTATTATTATTATTAACACAACAAGATGAGTACACAGCAAACAAGATCACTATGCTGGTTGTTGTATAGGATCATATGTCGGACACTTCCCAAGTGTCTAGGACTATGTGATTTATCAGCGAATAATGCATACAGATCCCAGTAAGGTGGCCTTTTGCAGCTGACATGGTAATTTTGTCAGCACCAATTGTGTTTAAGTGCAGGCCAAGGTCTTTAGGCACTGCACCCAGTGTGCCAAACCTCACTGGGGCCACCTTGACTGGCTTGTGCCAGAGTCTTTTCCAGTTCGATCTTTAAATCCTCGTATTGTGTCAGCTTTTCCACTTGTTTCTCTTCATTATTATTATTATTATTATTATTATTATTATTATTATTATTATTAGAGCCTAGAGGGTTTGTTGTTGTAGTAGTTGTCATTATATGATATAATAAAATAATATGAAATAATAATAATAATAATAATGGAATTTGTATTGTCGAAGGCTTTCATGGCCGGAATCACTCAGTTCTTGTGGGTTTTTTCGGGCTATATGGCCATGTTCTAGAGGCATTTCTCCTGACGTTTCGCCTGCATCTATGGCAAGCACCCTCTGAGGATGCTTGCCATAGATGCAGGCGAAACGTCAGGAGAAATGCCTCTAGAACATGGCCATATAGCCCGAAAAAAACCCACAAGAACTGAATAATGGAATTGTCTTTAAGAGAAAAAAGTTGGATATAATAATGATAATAACATTGATGATGTTATTATCATTATTATAATGATCATAATAATAACTATAATTATTGTAATGATCATAATAATAACTATAATAATAATGTTGATGACAGAGTAGCCTTATTATTATTATTATTATTATTATTATTATTATTATTATTATTGGAGCCTAGAGGGTTTGTTGTAGTAGTTGTTGTCATTATATAATATAATAATAAAATAATATGAAATAATAATAATAATAATAATTGAATTGTCTTTAAGAGAAAAAAGTTGTATATAATAATGATAATAACATTGATGATAGATCATAATAACTATAATAATAATGTTATGACAGAGTAGCATTATTATTATTATTGTTGTTGTTGTTGTTGTTATTGTTATTGTTATTATTATTATTATTATTGGAGCCTAGAGGGTTTGTTGTTGTAGTAGTTGTCATTATATGATATAATAATAAAATAATATGAAATAATAATAATAATAATGGATTTGTCTTTAAGAGAAAAAGTTGTATATAATATTGATCATAACATTGATGATAGATCATAATAATAACTATAATAATAATGTTGATGACAGAGTAGCATTATTATTGTTATTGTTGTTGTTATCATTATTATTATTATTATTATTATTATTATTATTATTATTATTATTGGAGCCTAGAGGGTTTGTTGTTGTAGTAGTTGTTGTCATTATATAATATAATAATAAAATAATATGAAATAATAATAATAATAATAGAATTGTCTTTAAGAGAAAAAGTTGTATATAATAATGATAATAACATTGATGATAGATCATAATAATAACTATAATAATAATGTTGATGACAGAGTAGCCTTATTATTATTATTATTATTATTATTATTATTATTGGAGTCTAGAGGGTTTGTTGTTGTAGTAGTTGTTGTCATTATATAATATAATAATAAAATAATATGAAATAATAATAATAATAATTGAATTGTCTTTAAGAGAAAAAGTTGTATATAATAATGATAATAACATTGATGATAGATCATAATAATAACTATAATAATAATGTTGATGACAGAGTAGCCTTTCAGGGGAAAAAGTGGTATGTAATAACTATAACAATTCTGTGACTTAGTGAAACTACGTCTCCCACCTGCTTAGCAATTTGCCAAACTGAGTCCAGCTTGATCACTTTGGCGGAGCCATCGTCTCTGGCGATGCTCTCTGTCAAAAACGAAGAGGAAAATAACACTCAAAATAAGGCTAATAACAACAACAATATTTTTAATACTAACAATATTTATAATAATACTAAAATAACTTTAATAGTAATAATTTAAAGCTATACACATCATAAAAGTGGGCAGGGG
This sequence comes from Anolis sagrei, assembly GCF_037176765.1. Taxonomy (NCBI): domain Eukaryota; kingdom Metazoa; phylum Chordata; class Lepidosauria; order Squamata; family Anolidae; genus Anolis; species Anolis sagrei. The sequence goes on from NC_090034.1 coordinate 53,416,348, forward strand.
TACCCACTTACACAGACAGGCGCCTGCCTCCACAAACAACTATAGCTCCCAGCACTCTGGAGACACCAATGGCCCTCCCTCCAGGTTATAGTGAGTGCCATGAACATGTCCTCCACAAACACCACACTGCCCACCACCCAATGCATAGGATGTATAGGAGTTGTAGTTCACCTACATCCAAAGTGCAGTATGATGGTTCTGGACCAAACAATGAAGGATCTGGACCAAACTTGGCATGCATTCCGATATGCCCAAATTCGAATACTAGTGGGTTTTAAGGGGAATTGGCCTGGACATTTGGGAGTTGTAGGTACTGGGATACATAGTTCACCTGCAATCAATGAGCACTCAGAACTCCACCAAAGATGGAATTGGACCAGACTTGGCACACAGAGCCCCCATGACTAGCTCAACCTACTGGAAGGGTGTGAGGGGACTGACACACCATAGTAGGAGTTGTAGTTCACCCACAACCTTCTGCATTTTCTACTGGAAGCATTCATAAAAAACAAAACCAACCCTGTTAATCTGGACTCCAAAAGAAGATTTGAGCCCATCTCACCTGCAATTTCGAACTCCTCTGGCATTTCGGTGCTCAGCTTTTGCATGGCGATGTCCGTGATCGGCCCCAGGATCACCACCGGGCGCTTAAATGTGGCTGCAAAATAAAAGGCACAAAACAAAACCCAGGTTTCTAGTCCATGTGGAGGTAGAGCAAGAGGGGAGACAGATAGGGTGAACAAAGCTTGGAAGGGGGTCTGCAGAGGCCATCTAGTCCAATGCAGAACTTCCAGCCAAAGCATCCTCCTCTTCCTGGAGTAATGCAGGAAGGGATCGCATTGGTCTTTTCCACCGCCGCATCATGCTCTTGGCTCACCTTCCTTGAGTACAACCCTTTCGTAGGGCGGGTAGTGGCCCTGCTTGGTGAGGGCCGACAAGTCCTCCCGGCTCTTCCGCAGCAGCGTGCGCTTGGCCCCCCGCAGACCCCGTAGCTTCCAGAACTCGGCCCTTGCTGCAGAGATGGGGTTGGAGGTGGAGGAGGCTTTGAGGACCGACTCCAGGCTGGCAATTTGCTCCGCTCTGAGAAACACAGGAGGCAGAGGGTTGGAAGAGAGCCCAAAGGTCATCTAGTCCAAACCCATTTGCTCATGGAATAATCATAGACTCTTAAGGGTTGGAAGGGGACCCCAAAGGTCATCTAGCCCAGCCCCATTTGGCCAGTGAGTAATTATAGACTTAAGAGTTGAAAGGGGACTCCAAAGGTCATCTAGTTCAAACCCTTTTAGCTATGGAATAATCATAGACTCTTTAGAGTTGGAATGGGACCCCAAAGGTCATCTAGTCCACCCCCTTTTGGTCATGGAGTAATCATAGATTCTGAAGAGTGGAAAGGGGACCACCAAAGGTCATCTAGTCCAACCCCATTTGGTCAGTGAGTAATCATAGACTCTTAAGAGTTGGAAGGGGATCCCAAAGGTCATCTAGTCCAGCCCCATTTGGTCATGGAGTAATCATAGACTCTTAAGAGTTGGAAGGGGATCCCAAAGGTCATCTAGTCCAACCCCATTTGGTCATGGAGTAATCATAGACACTTAAGAGTTGGAAGGGGACCCCAAAGGATGTCTAGTCCCACCTGCTCTGGTTTGGGATGATGCCCTTGTCCAGCCTTTGGAACTCCTTGCCCATCCGGACAGCCAGCCAGCTGCCCACTTTGCCCCGGTACATGGTGTCCGTTACGTGGAAGACCTCCCCACGTGTGAAGCTCAGGCCGGAAGGTGTGTCCTTCTCGAAATCAAAGTGGGTGCGGATATAGAAGGAGTCGCCCACGTTGGACTTGACCATCTTTGCATAGACTGTAGGGAAAGGGCAGAAATCATGGAATGGGGTCAAAGGTTCTTGGGGGGGGTAGCAACTTCTGCGGCAAAAATGGGTATGCAATATATGCACCTAGATAGAGGGAGGGAGGAAAGGAAGGAGAGAAGGAGTAAGAGAAAGAGGGAAAGAAGGAGGGAAGGGGGAAAAAAAAGAAAGGTAGAGAAGGAAGGGTGGAGAGAAAGAGGGAGGGAAGGAAGGAAGGAGACAAGGAAGGATGGAACCAAAGAGCAAAGGAAGTGAGAAAAGAAAGGAAGAAAGAAGAAGAGAAAGAAAAAGAGGGAAGGAAGGAAAGAGGGAGGGAAGGAAGGAAGGAAGGAAGGAAGGAAGGAAAGAAGGGAAAGAAAAAGAAGGAAGGAAGGAAGGAAAGAAGGAAAGAAAGAAAGAAAGAAAGAAAAGAGAGAAAGAGGGAGGGAAGGAATGAAGGAAGGAAAGAGACAAGGAAGGATGGAACCAAAGAGCAAAGGAAGTGAGGAAAGAAACAGGAAGAAAGAAGAAGGGAAAGAAAAAGAAAGGAGAGAAAGAGGGAGGGAAGGTTGGCCACAGCAACGCTTGGCGGGTACAGCTAGTGTGGTAAATAAACAAACAGTATGGATAGATGTTAGCTGCCCTGAGTCCCCATAGAGAGAAAAACAGTATATAAATAAAGATAATAATAATAATAATAATAATAATAATAATAATAATAATAAAGATAGATAGATAGATAGATAGATAGATAGATAGATAGATAGTTGGATAGATAGATAATTGGATGGATGGATGGATGGATGGATGGATGGATGGATGGATGGATAGATAGATAGATAGATAGATAGATAGATAGATAGATAGATAGATGAAGAGAGAGAAAAGCAGACAGTGGGATGGATAAAGAAAGAGGGATAGATGGATAGATAGATGATAGATAGATAGATAGATAGATAGATAGATAGATAGATAGATAAGCAGACTGGGAGAGGAAAAGAGGGAGGGATGGAGATAGGTAGGTGAGAAAAGTAGAGAGCTGCGTCCACTTACTGTCTGGCTTGCTCTGGAGGCAGAAGGCAACTTCCTCCCCAGGGCTGAGCTCCATCAGGAAGGTCACGGCCTCTTCGCGTGTCAGGTGCTGGAAGGGCCTCTCGTTGACCTGGAAGGAGGAGGACTCAGGTGGGTCAAGAGGATGGGAGTCGGAGTCTGTGGCGCTTGGGCTGTGGGGGTGGAGAGGGTGGCGTCGCTTACCTGCAGGACCTGGTCTCCTACCCGGATGCCTTGTCCCTCAGCTGGGCTCCCTTCCTGGACTCCGGCCACAAAGATCCCCACATCATTGCCGCCGGCAAGACGCAGGCCGATGCTCCGGGCTTTGATGAATCGGACCACTTTGGAGTCCGGGCTGTACCTGGAAGTGGAGAAGGAGCCTCAGGAAGGGATCGAGTGGCTTGATGTTATTACCACCACCGCCTTCCAAAGCATCCCATCTATGACCCTTACCCATAAATGTCACTGCTCTGGGGGTCGCCAACCTCCTGTTGGGAGATATAGTTGTTCTCCGGGATTTTTGGGACCTCTAGAAAGGCAAGGATACAAGAGTTAGCTCCACAGCTGTAGTTTATTTTTCTAATATGCAGCAAGAAAAGTTGTAGAACTCACCAAAAATAGGAATTGGAGTCAATTCCTTTGCCGGACGTTGTTTCTTGCTGGAGCGCCTCCTTGGTCTGGAATGGGAAAAGATGGGGAGAAGATTGAGTTATTTCCACAGTGCAGATGAACCGAAGGAGAGTGGGATAAAATCACTAATAAATCCACTTACGGAACATCATCACGAAGAGGAGGTTCGGGGGAATGCTGAGGCGGCGGCGAAACGTCGGACCCGATATCAGAGATGTCTGGAAGGAAACCAAGAGAAAAGAAGAGTTTGTTAGAATAGAATCCCTTCCTTTACACCTTTTTAGAGAGGAATTGGGGGGAATGAAGCACTTCCCATAGTTCTTCATGGCTGCTTTTGGAATGACTACTGCAATGCACCCAATACGGGGCTGCCTGGGAGACTGTGTTGTTGAAAAATCTTTAGTCCCAAAATAAGAAAAAGTGAGGTATAAACATAATACTAATAATAATAATAGTTTTGAATGGCTGTCAAAGGGGGTAAAATGCCTTGTACTGTATTGCTTGCTGATGTCGGCTTCCTTTAGAGCGGAGACTCTGTGTCCGACATCCTTTCAGGCTTGAAAGTAAATAATCCTCTGTTTTTTGAGTACAAACATTGGGGAACACAAGGCTGGCAAATAAAAGGGTATCCCACGTCACGAAGGATTTCCCCAACTCCTGTTGTTCCCTCACCGTCCAAGTGGGAGCTCTCGCCCTCGCTCTCCTCCACTTCAGGGATGTTGACCAGAAAGTGGGTGTCATCCCGTACGACGTACAGCGTGAGGCGGCCTTCCGACCCTTCAATCAAGTGCCGGGTCTCTTCCAGGGACAGGTTTTCGCTGGACACGCCATTGATCTGTGAGGGATTTGGAAGGGTTTCAGAGTTGGAAGAGACCCCCAAGAGTCATCCAGTTCAATCACCCTTCTGCCATCAGAGAAGACATAACCAAAATCTTCTGGACAGATGGCCATCCAGCTTCGAATCCTCTCCCACCTTTAAGATGAGGTCCCCTTCTTGCAAGTTGCGATCCTTTGCTGCGAGACCCGTATCCCGGATGTGTTTGATAAAGATCTGGCTCCCGAGTTTCAATCCATATTCTTTGTTTTTTGGGAAGGAAAGAAGCAAAGGCAAATGGTCAGCAAAATCAAAGTGAGTCTGGAGTCATTCTATGGTTGAATCCTAACAAACCAATTATTCTATGAGTATAAGTATGAGTATGAATCTAGAAGTATGAGTCTATGACCCTGTGAGTCTATGAATCTATGATTCTGAGTCTGTGAATCCATGATTATATTAATATGATTCTATGAGTCTATAATGCTGTAAGTCTATGACCATGTGAGTCTATGATTCTATGAGTATAAGTTTAAGTTTATGAGCATAAGTTTATGAGTCTACATGTCCATGATTCTGAGTCTATGATTCTGTGAGTATGTCTATAGCAGTGTTTCTCAACCTTCCTAATGCCACGACCCCTTAATACAGTTCCTCATGTTGTGATGACTCCCAACTATCACATTATTTTCATTGCTAAGTCACAACTAATTTTGCTCCTGTTATGAATCGTCATGTAAAAATCTGAGATGCAGGATGTATTATCATTCACTGGACCACATTTGGCACAAATCCCTGATATGCATAAATTTGAATATTGGTGGGGTTGGGGGGGGGGTTGATTTTGTCATTTGGACGTTGTAGTTGCTGGGATTTATAGTTCACCCACAATCAAAGAGCATTCTGAACTCCACCAATGATGGAATTGGGCCAAACTTGGCACACAGAACCCCCATGACCTACATAAAATACTGGAAGGGTTTAGTAGGCATTGACCTTGAGTTTTGGAGTTGTAGTTCACCTACATCCAGAGAGCACTGTGGACTCAAACAAGGATAGATCCAGACCAAACTTGGCACGAATATTCAATACGCCCAAGTGTGAATACTGGTGAAGTTTGGGGAAAATAGATCTTGACATTTGGGAGTTGTAGTTGCTGGGATTTATATTTCACCTACAATCGAAGAGCACTCTGGACCCCACCAACGAGAGAATTGGGCCAAACTTCTCACACAGAACCTCCATGACCAACAGGAAATGATATGTTTTCTGATGGTCTTTGGCGACCCCTCTGACACCCCTTCACGACCCCCAGGTTGAGAAACATTGGTCTATAGTATGAATCTGAGTCTATGATTCTGTAAGTCTATGAGTATGAATCTATGAGTCTATCAGCCTGAGTATGATTCTCTGAGTCAATGATTCTATAAGTCTGTGATTCTATAGAAGCTCTGGGACAAAGGAGGAAGCAATGCCGAGGGCGCCTTCACCTTCGCTATCCTTGCTCTTGACCAGAACAGAGCGCAGGGGCTTCATTGGAACGTCGTCCTGCTTTGGCAGCCGCTTGAACCCAGACATCAGGGCCAGGCCTCCGGCATAGCCGTTGGTGACAGGTGGCCCATCCGACCCACTATCGCGGCTCCTTCGGCGGTGGCCCCCATCATGGCTGCGCCTCCGGTTGCGGATGGGCTGTCGTCGGGGGCCGTCGGCCTCGTCCCGGTAGCGCCCGGAGCTCCGCTCACTGGAGGAGTCCCCCTCATAGCCACGGTTGTGGTCCGCCTCCCAATGGCGTCCTCCGCCACGGCGAAAGCTGCCCTCCTCATCCGAATCCCTGTCGTGGCGGACTTCTGGGGAGCGTGGGGCAGGGCTGCTTTGGGGTTGGCTGGGCCTGGAAGCCGGGAGGTGGATTTTACGGGGCCGCTTTACCGTCTGCAAAGAAAAAAGGAGAACCCACTAAAAAATCTCCACATTAATGAGCCCAATTATGCATAAGCTGTATATGGAAGATCAATACATTTTATAACTGGATGCATCTACACTGGGGTCAGATTTCATTCATTCATCTTTCTCTTTACATAGTCTTTCTCTCTCTATGCCCTCTTGTAGCTGTATCTGAGCACTGCATCTATACATAGCTATAGACCAGTAATCCTTTCTCTATATATACTGCCCTCTATGGCAGCATCTCAGCTGTGAATAATACATACATCCCTAAAGGTCAATAGTTAATCCTACACTGCCCTCTTGTGGTTGCATTTGAGCACTGCATAAATACAAACCAGTTAGCTTCTTCTTTTTATTTTTTTTATTTTTTTGGTTGTGTCAGGAGCGACTTGAGAAACTGCAAGTCACTTCTGGTGTGAGAGAATTGGCCATCTGCAAGGACGTTGCCCAGGGGATGCCCGGATGAATTGATGTTTTTATCATCCTTGTGGGAGGCTTCTCTCATGTCCCCGCATGAGGAGCTGGAGCTGATAGAGGGAGCTCATCCGCCTCTCCCCGGATTCAAACCTGCGACCTGTCAGTTTTCAGTCCAGAGTGCTGCATGCAGACATTCCCAACTATTCGCTTTTGGAACGCCCAAATTCTGCACTCACAATATTGGCCACTCGGCCGCAGGTTTTCAGCGTCTGGATGGCGAAGGAGGAGGAGACATTATCCATGGAGAGGCCGTTGACCATGGCAATCTTGTCCCGGGTCCTGCCCAAGAAAAAGAAAAACATGGAAGGAGATGGCTGAGAGTACAGCACCAAACAGGGCTGTCAGAAATATTAAAAATTAACTAGGTATTTTTAATTGCAAAAATGTGAGTCAAGCACTGAAAGAGTGAGTAGGCTGAAGTCTGTTAGAGTCCGTGGGCCAAAGCTAGGGTCGTTCTGAGGACAGTGAGTAGGCCGAAGCCTGTTAGAGTCCGTGGGCCAAAGCTAGTCGTCCTGAGGAGTGTAAGTGGGTAGAAATCTGTTAGAGTCCATTGGCCAAAGCTAGTGTCGTTCTGAGGAGAGTGAGTAGGCAGAAACCTGTTAGAGTCCATGGGCCAAAGACAGGACCTTCATGAAGAGAACGAGTAGGCAGAAGCCTGTTAGAGTCTGTAGGCCAAAGCTAGTGTCATCCTGAATACAGCAAGTAGGTTGAAGCCTGTTAGAATCACTGGGCCAACACTAGTGTCGAACTGAGGAGGGCGAGTAGGCTGAAGCCTGTTAGAGTCAGTGGGCCAAAGCTAGTGTCGTTCTGAGGAGAGTGAGTAGGCAGAAGCCTGTTAGTCAGTGGGCCAAAGCTAGTGTCGTCCTAAGGAGTGTGAGTAGGCCAAAGCCTGTAAGAGTCAGTGGGCCAAAGCTAGGGTTGTCCTGATGAGAGCGAGTAGGCCGAAGTCTGTTAGAGTCCGTGGGCCAAAGCTAGTGTTGTCCTGAGGAGAACAAGTAGGCCGAAGCCTGTTAGAGTCAGTGGGCCAAAGCTAGTGACGTCCTGAGTAGAGTGAGTAGCCCAAAGTCTGTAAGTGTCAGTGGGCCAAAGCTAGGGTTGTCCTGATGAGAGCGAGTAGGCCGAAATCTGTTAGAGTCCGTGGGCCAAAGCTAGTGTTGTCCTGAGGAGGAGTGTGAGTAGGCCAAAGCCTGTTAGAGTCAATTGGCCAAAGCTAGTGTTTTCCTGAGGAGTGTGAGTAGGCCGAAGTCTGTTAGAGTCAATTAGCCAAAGCCTGTTAGAGTCAGTGGGTCAAAGTTAATGTCGTCCTGAGTACAAGCCTGTTAGAATCACTGGGCCAACGCTAGTGTCGAACTGAGGAGAGTGAGTGGGCTGAAGTCTGTTAGAATCAGTAGGCCAAAGCTAGTGTTGTCCTGAGGAAAGCAAGTAGGCTGAAACCTGTTAGTCAGTGGGCCAAAGCTAGCATCGTCATGAGGACAGTGAGAAGGCTGAAGTCAGTGGGCCAAAGCCAGAGTCGTCCTGAGGAGAGCGAGTAGGCCAAAGCCTGTTTGAGTCAGTGGTCAAAGTTAATGTCCTGAGTACAGCAAGTGGGCTGAAGCCTGTTAGAATCACTGAGCCAACGCTAGTGTCGAACTGAGGAGAGTGAGTAGGCTAAAGTCTGTAAGAGTCAGTGGGCCAAAGACAGGGTCGTCCTGAGGAGAGCAAGGAGGCCGAAGCCTGTTAGAGTCCGTGGGCCAAAGCTAGTGTCGTCCTGAGGAGAGTGAGGTAAACCTCTGTGTGAGAGAAGCCCTGTGTGAGAAAGCTCCAGTTTGAAGGCTGCTGCATGTAAAGCTACTGTGTATTTGTTTATTTGTGTTATGGAAACCTTGTTGTTGTAAATAGTGCAACCATGTTATTTTACTACAAAGAAAAGCCTCCTATGGAAGAGATAACCTTGGTCTGTGTGTTCTTGTTCTTTTTACCACTGGGTTGATGGTAGTGGCTCGTCCTGCTGCTGCTGCGTTACTCTGCTGTACATGTATGAGGAGGGTCTTTTGTTAATAAGCCCACTCGCCCAACAAGGGCATTCCAGGGGCTGTCTACACAGTGGAATTAATGCAGTTTGGGTTTGGACTTACTGCAGTCGACCATCCGCTGGCCCTCCAGGGACGACGTCAGAGACGATGATCGAGACATCTCTGTCGGAAGCACTGGGGCGATCCCGGCCTCCTGAGATGGCAAGGCCAAAGCCCTTCCGGGGATCCTGTGCGGAAGGAGAAACGGAGAGCCATTGCTTACAATGGAAGACCTGGAACATTTCTAGAGAGGATACTATAGTACACAGTCACATTGGAAGACCTTGAGAATTCCTAGAAAGGATACTATCGTATACAATCACCTATTATTATTAAAAGTCGGGTGCATTACTCACTCGATTGAGGGTTATTGTGTACTGCTCCCAGATCACCATTTCCTCCATGTCGGCAACCTGCAAAAGTCAAGGATAAATAGGATGACATGATTATATATTAGACTAGCCCAGCATTGCCTTGGTATGTATCTTTCATTTGCGATCTCTCCCTCTGGAGAACCTTTTTATCTATATACTGCCCTCTTCTGGCTGCACCAAAGTATTGCATACAGCCATACCTAGAGGTCAGTAGCTAATCCTTTCTATCTCTATACCATCCTCTTGTGGTTGAATTTGAGAAATAAATATATCCAAAGAAATACAGAAATAAATAATATAAATACTTAAATTTATATAGACCAGCAGCTTATCCTTTCTATCTGAATACTGCCCTCTTGTGGTTGAATTTGAGAAATACATATAAATACAAATAAATACATATAAATACAAATACAAATAAATAATATGAATACATACACAAATATATAAACAAATACACAAATCAATCTAGACCAGTAGCGAATCCTTTCTATTTCTATACTGCCCTCTTGTGTTGAGTTTGAGAAATACATAAATATATACAAATAAATAATATAAACACATACACAAATATATAAACAAATACACAAATCAATCTAGACCAGTAGTGAATCCTTTCTATTTCTATACAGCCCTCTTGTCGTTGAATTTGAGAAATACATTAATATATATAAATAAATAAATAATATAAACACATACACATATAAACAAATACACCAATCAATATAGACCAGTAGGTTATCCTTTCTATCTCTATACCGTCCTCTTGGGGTTGAATTTGAGAAATAAATATATACAAATAAATACACAAATAAATACACAAATAAATAATATAAACACACAAATAATATAAATATACAAATCAACATAAACCAGTAGCTTATCCTTTATATCTCTATACCATCCTCTTGTGGTTGAATTTGAGAAATAAAGAAATATATACAAATAAATACACAAATAAATAATATAAATACACAAATCATAGGCATAGCCTCCTGGGAAGGGGGCGTGGCCTCCTGGGAAGCCACTCCCACTAGCAAAGCAAGAGCACATTCCCAACTAGACAATACGAAAGTATGTATATACTAGGCTTGGGTAACTACGGAAAAATTTGGTTCTAAACTCGTTTCGTTTTTAGGGGGCCCTTGCATTTCGTTTTTTTTAATAATTCTGAAATTTTCCTTTTAAAAATTTCGAAATTTACGAAATTTCGTAAAATTACGAATCGATTCGTTAATGGCGGACGAGATTGCGCAATATGCTAAAAAAACCTCCAAATGGGACAGGGGGAACTTCTGAAGCTTCCCTCTCCCTCTGTTGTTGACTGTTGGTGTGATAAAACAAACAACAACTATAAAACTTGCACCAGACATGCGAAAATAATTACGAAATAATTACAAAATAATTACAAAATAATTACGAAATAAATTGAAAAAATTGTTTCGAATCTTAATTACTCCTCACACTATTCCTGCATGGCTCAATATTGGATCGTAAGCTAATTTAAATACGAATTAATAATGAATTATGAAATTAACGAACGAAACCGCCCAAGCCCAGTATGTACGTATGTTTGTTTTGCAAAAGCTCCTTCCATTCCAATCATTCTATCTCTATAATACCCTCTTGTGGCTGCGTATTTATTAATTTTGGGGTCCTACCCCCAAAGGAGTTTTATTTTTATTTCTTAGTTGAAACCATGACAATATTTTAAGTTGGATCACGAAGGGTCTGTGTACCAAGTTTGGTCCCGATCCACCGAGCGATGGAAGAGCGTTTGCAAAACAAACATACGTACTTTCACATTGTCTAGTTGGGAATGTGCTCTTGTTTTGCCAATGGGAGTGGCTTCCCAGGAGGCTATGCGCCTTCCCAACTTGAATGCCCTCCAAGCTTTTGAGTTCAGGCCCAAAGCAAATACTCATCCTCTAAACTTGCTGACGACACTTATCAGGAAACACCGGAGGGCACTGGGGCAGATAAGAAAAAGACAGGCATTCCTCTCCTTTTGAATATGCGGGAATGAAGGAAGGAGGAACAAAATGACACACCAATTCCTTAAGACCTTTCACTTTCCAGACCTGTGCTATGGCGGTGAAAGAGCAAATGTGATCCAAGGAAGAGATGGCCATCTGTCAGGAAGGATTAATCTATATAAATAAAAATGTAATGTTCGTTTGCGGGATTAACAGAACTCAAAAACCACTGGACGAATTGACACCAAATTTGGACACAAGACACCTAACAACCCAATGTATGTCCTTCACTTAAAAAAAAAATTGATTTTGTCATTTGGGAGTTGTAGTTGCTGGGATTTATAGTTCACCTACAATTAAGGAACATTCTGAACCCCACCAACGATGGAATTGAACCAAACTTGGCACACAGTTCTCCCATGACCAACAGAAAATACTGGAAGGGTTTGTTGGCCAGTGTCCTTTGGTTTTGGAGTTGTAGTTCACCTACATCCAGAGATCGCTGTGGACTCAAACAATGATGGATCTGGACCAAACTCTACAAGAATACTCAAGATGCCCAAATGTGAACACTGGTGGAGTTTGGGGAAAATAGAATCTTGACATTTGGGAGTTATAGTTGCTGGGATTTATAGTTCACCTACAATCACAGAGCATTCTGAACCCCACCAACGATAAATTTGGGCCAAACTTCCCACACAGAACAGCCATGTGGGCCACAGTAACGCGTGGCAGAGGACAGCTAGTAATAATAATAATAAACTTTATTTATTCCCTGCCACCATCTCTCTGAAGGGACTAAAAATGACTCAAGAGTAAAGGTCAAGGCCTGTCTAAAAAACCGAGTTTTTAGACTAGCAGAAAAAGCTTGGAGAGTGGGGGCTGATCTAATCTCTTTAGGGAGGGCATGCCAGAGCCGAGGAGCCACCACTGAGAAGACCCTCTCTCTCGTCCCCACCAACCGTGCTTGAGACGCCAATGGGACCAAGAAATCTGCCAGGGAGGCCCTTCTCTTGGTCCCATTGGTGTCTCAAGGAGATGCAATCTTAAAGATAGGTTGGACCCGAAGCACATAGGACTTTGTAGCTGATAACTTACACTCTGGATTAGGACCGGAAACTTGTTGGTAGCCGGTGGTGCTGCTTTAATAGGGACATAATATGCTCCCTATTAGGAGCCCCCATGTCGCAGTGGGTGAAATTGCTTAGCTGCTGAACTTGCTAACCAAAAGGTCGCCAGATCGAATTCGAGGAGTGGCATGAGCTCCTGCTGTTAGCCCCAGCTTCTGCCAACAAATGTGAATAGATCAATAGGTACCACTGCAGCAGGAAGGTAACGGCACTCCATGCAGTCATGCCGGCCACATGACCTTGGAGGCATCTACGGACAACGCCAGCTCTTCGGCTTCGAAATGGAGATGAGCACAAACTCCCAGAGTTGGACACAACTAGACTTAATGTCAGGGGAAAATCTTTACCTTACCTATGCTCCCTATAAGCAGCCCTAGTTAGTAATCTGGCTGCCAATCTTTGCCCCAATTGCAAGTTCTGAGCTGTCTTCAAAGGCAGCCCCACATAGAGTGCATTGCAGTAGTCCATACGGGATGTAATTGGTAGTCTCCTACCACTTAGTCAAGGAGAGTTTCATTGGCCATCAGGTCAGTAAGAGAGTGTCCAGGAGATAATGGTGATGATGATGATGAGAATAATAATAATAAGAAGAAGAAGAAGAAGAAGAAGAAGTATGGATCGTTGATGTTGCAATCCCAGGTGACAGCAGGGATGACGGGTAGCAACTGGAAAAGCTGACACGATATGAGGATTTAAAGACTGAACTGCAAAAACCCTGGCACAAGCCAGTCAAGGTGGTCCCAGTGGTGATTGGCACACTTGGTGCAGTGCCTAAAGACCTTGGCCTGCACTTAAAAACAATCGGCGCTGACAAAATCACCATCTGTCAGCTGCAAAAGGCCACTCTACTCGGATCTGCATGCATTATTCACCGATACATCACACAGTCCTAGACACTTGGGAAGTGTCCGACATGTGATCCACGAGTGATCTTGTTTGCTGTGTACAATAATAATAATAATAATAATAATAATAATAATAATAATACTTTATTTGTACCCTGCCACCATCTCCCTGAAGGGACTGGGGGCGGCTCACAAAAGCATTCAAGGTTCAACATGCAAAGTGGGGACCTTGGCCTGCACTTAAAAACAATCGACACTGACAATATTACCATCTGTCAGCTGCAAAAGGCCACCCTACTTGGATTTGCACACATTATTTGTGGATACATCACATAGTCCTAGACACTTGGGAAGTGTCCGACGTGTGATCCATTTCAAAAGCTAGCAGACTGATTTTGTTTGCTGTGTACTAATCTTGTTGTGTATCTAATAATAATAATAATAATAATAATAATAATGCTTTTATTTATATTCTGCCACCAAAGGGATTTGGGTCAGTTTACAAAAGCATGTAGTAGTGCAACAGAATACACAAGGTACAGTAAAATACATGAACATGTATAAAACAATAGCAATATCAATTAACATAAAATAGATATACATAAAAATCGCAAATAAAAACCCCTACTAATGTAAATAAAATCCTTGCTGAAAAACACAGCCATAGCTGTGGATTGAAATAGGTCGTATCAATTTCAGTCGCATTAAAGTGCTGGAGCCAAACAATTCGCTTGGTCCTCAAGTTTTAACTGATGTTTTGACCATGTGTGAAGGGTTGTTGTAGGTTTTTTCAGGCTATATGGTCATGTTCTAGAGGCATTTCTCCTGACGTTTCGCCTGCATCTATGCATCTATGGCAAGCATCCTCAGAGGTAGTGAGAAGGCCTGCTGGAAGAGCCATGTTTTCAAGTTTTTCCAAAAACATTGGAGTGTGGGGGCCAGCCTAAGTTCCCTGGGGAGGGCGTTCCAGAGCCGGGGGGGCCACCACCAAGAAGCCCCCCCCCTCTCTCTCTCTCTCTCGTCCCCACCAACTGTGCTTGAGACAGAGGTGGAACTGAGAGAAGGGCCTCTCCGATGGATCTTAGAGCCTGTGCCAGTTCAAAGGGGGAGATGTGGTCATGAAGACAGGAAAGACCTAAACCGAGTAGGGCTTTAGAGGACTGGAAACTTGTCGGCAGCCAGTGGAGCTGCTTTAATAAGAGCCTAGCATGCTCCCTATAACTAGCCCAGGTTAGTAGCCTGGCTGTCAACCTTTCCGAGCCATCTTCAAAGGCAGCCCCATGTAGAGTGCATTGCAGGATTTATTTATTTACAGTATTTATATTCCGCCCTTCTCGCGCCGCAGGGGACTCAGGCTGGATTACAATGCACATATACATGGCAAACATTCAACGTCATTTAGACATAAAATATATATAGACAGACACAGAGGCAATTTAACATTCCAGCTTTTGAGGGTATGCACAGGGAGTAGTTGCCGCTTCACTATCCACTTGTGACACCGAATCTTTGATGGAGTACTTCCTCATTCTTACACATGCTGCTGGAAGGTTTTATGGTGTCGTAAATTAGTTAAATTAGCCTCCTGGCATAAAGCGGTACCTAAATTTCCTACTTGACAGATGCAACTGTCTTTTGGGCTGCATGGGTCAACAGCAAGCTAGACTATTAATGGTCGGGAGCTCACTCCGACCCAGGCTGGTTTCGAACTCATGACCTCTCTGTCAGTAGCTGCGCCATTCAGTAGTCCATTCTGGATGTAACGAAGGGGTGGACCACCGTGGCCAAGTCTGGCTTTTCAAGGCCCTCCCAGCCAATGCCAACACCTGTGCTTCAAGCATCAGTGCCGAGTTCAGGAGAACCCCCAGACTGCAGAGATATGTCCTCACGGGGAATGTAAACCCGTGGAGCATAGGTAACCACTTTATTCCCCGATCGGTCTCACAACTAGACCTCTCAATGTCAACAAGTGAAAAAGTGGATCTAAGCGTCAGAAGTCCTAAGCGTCAGAAGTCTTTCTGAGGCTCAAAAGGGATTTTTTTTTCTCAAAAGGCCGCCTGGGAAGGTAAACAGTGCCTCCCAGAAAGGCACAACAAGGGAGGGACAGGTCCACATTCCTGGGCAGTTGGCGAACCAATGGAACCAAGCCAAGCCCTCTTTGCCGCCCGAATGGAACGTGGGCCTCTCGCTGAAACGTGTGCTCTCCCTGGACATCTGTTAGGAGGGATTGCATGGGATTCAAACGGGGTCAGACTAGATGGCCTTTGGGGGTCCCTTATTGTCAAGACAAAGCAAAGGAAGGGCACCGGCTTGCTTCATATCCAATGCCAATCTCTCTCTGTTTTTTGCCTCCCTTCCAAGGCCCAGCAGAGCGGAAAACACCAAAGAAGGCCAGATCAGTGAAAGAAAAAAAGATTAGAAAAGAAAGGATTGGATTATTCGAAGGGTTTAAGAGCCTTAAAAAAAGGAGAAGAAAAAGTCCTCTGTCCAAAGACCTTTGAGTTGAGGAAAGGGAAGAAAGAAAGAAAGAAAGAAAGAAAGAAAGAAAGAAAGAAAGAAAGAGAGACGAAAGAAGGAAGGAAGGAAGGAAGGAGAGAAGAACGGAAAAGAAAAGGGAAAGGAAAGGAGGCAGGGCAGGCATATGGGAATTAAGGAATAAAGAGAAGGAAGAAGGAAGAAGGAAGGAAGGAAGGAAGGAAGGAAGGAAGGAAGGAAGGAAGGAAGGAAGGAGGAATGGAATGCAAGGAAGAAGGAGGGAAGGAAGGAAGGGGAGAATATATGCAATTGGAAAGAGAGGAAGGAAGATGGAAAGAAGGAGAGAAAAAAGGTAAGAACCAGAAGACAAGGAAGAATGAGGACAGCGGCCAAAGGAACAATTGGAAAGAGAAGAAGACAAGAAGAAGAGGGAAAGAAGAAAAGGAGGGCGAGAGGGAGGGAATGTAGGAAGGAAGGGAGGGCAGGTCTCACCTGAAACCTCACGGCCATGTTCTGCTCAGAGGCCCTCCTTCAAGGAGGTCCCATCGCCCACCGCCAAGGCTTACCTGCCCAGGAAAGGCCCAGGGCTGCCCTTTGGCCCCTCCTCCTCCTGGGCCCTCCCTTGGCCTCGCCCCCTCGGGCAGGGCCTGGCACACCTGGGCCAGGTGAGGCCAGCAGGCTCCGGTTTGGCAAACAACAAACAGGAGAAAGAAGGAAGGAGGGAGGGAGCTACGCAAGCCAGGCAGAGAATGTGTTGTCAAAGGCTTTCACAGCCTGAATCACTGGCTTGCTGTGAGTGTTTTCGGGCTGTCTGGCCATGTTCCAGAAGTATTTGCTCCTGACCTTTTGCCCACATCTGTGGCAGGCATCCTCAGAGGTTGAAGGGTCTGTTGGAAACTAGGCAAGTGGGGTTTATACACCTGTGGAATAATGTTCAAGGTGGGAGAAAGAACTCTTGTCTGCCTGAGGCAAGTGTGAATGTTGAGATTGGCCACCTCGATTAGCAACCCAGTGATTCCGGCCATGAAAGCCTTCGACCGCTTTGAGTCGCCCAAGGGCTGAGAAAGTCGACCAAGGACTGAGAAAAGCGGTAAATAAATGAAGTAAATACATAAATAAATAAATTCGACAATACATTGAACATCTCTACGGGGAGAAACTCTCCTAGGATTGATGCACCAGGGAGTCTGGCTTACTAAGGTACTTTGGGAAACTACATCTCTTGCAAGATACTCCACTTAGGCAGAAAAAAACGAAATGCAAAGATACAGAATGGGGGACGATGCCTGGCTCGAGAGCAGTACGTGTGAAAAAGATCTTGGAGTCCTCGTGGACAACAAGTTAAACATGAGCCAACAATGTGATGTGGCGGCAAAAAAAGCCAATGGGATTTTGGCCTGCATCAATAGGAGCATAGTGTCTAGATCTAAGGAAGTAATGCTACCCCTCTATTCTGCTTTGGTTAGACCACACCTGGAATATTGTGTCCAATTCTGGGCACCACAATTGAAGAGAGATATTGATAAGCTGGAATGTGTCCAGAGGTGGGCGACTAAAATGATCAAGGGTCTGGAGAACAAGCCCTATGAGGAGCGGCTTAAGGAGCTGGGCATGTTTAGCCTGAAGGACGAGAGGAGACATGATAGCCATGTATAAGTATGTGAGAGGAAGTCACAGGGAGGAGGGAGCAAGCTTGTTTACTGCTTCCATGGAGATTAGGACAAGGAACAATGGCTTCAAACTACAAGAGAGGAGATTCCATCTGAACATGAGGAAGAACTTCCTGACTGTGAGAGCCGTTCAGCAGTGGAACTCTCTGCCCCGGAGTGTGGTGGAGGCTCCTTCTTTGGAAGCTTTCAAACAGAGGCTGGATGGCCATCTGTCAGGGGTGATTTGAATGCAATATTCCTGCTTCTTGGCAGGGGTTGGACTGGATGGCCCATGAGGTCTCTTCCAACTCTTTGATTCTATGATTCTATGAAGGGCCTTGTAGCTTCAAAGTCTGGCTGCTTCCTGCCTGGAGGATCCTTTGTTGGGAGGTCTTGGCTGTTATGTTATATTATGTTATATTATATTGTTGTTGTTGTTTCTCATTGTAACCCATTTCAAACACACAGGTCCCTTCTGCTGAAAACCTGGTCAAATACTTGAAAGAAGATTGTCCAGGTCCCACCAGAAGACAACAAGAAGAATGAATATATAAAGAAGAATCAAATGAATGAAAAACGATTATTATATATTATTTATTTATTTTCTATGATTATTTTATAATATACTATATTTACTTTTGTTTTGTCGTGTCAGGAGCGACTTGAGAAACTGCAAGTCGCTTCTGGTGTGAGAGAATTGGCTGTCTGCAAGGACGTTGCCCAAGAGACACCCGGATGTTTTGATGTATTGCCATCCTTGTGGGAGACTTCTCTCATGTCCCTGCAGGAGGAGCTGGAGCTGATAGAGGGAGCTCATCTGCGCTCTCTCCGGATTCGAACCTGTGACCTGTCGGTCTTCAGTCCTGCCGGCACAAGGGTTTAACCCACTGCACCACCGGGGGCTCCTTACTCATACTTACTAATACTATACTTATTATTATTATTATTATTATTATTATTATTATTATTATTATTACCCACCTTTCCTTGTGAATTTCAAAGTCACCTCCTGAATTTTCCAGCTTACATTTCCATTTACTGCTTGCCAGGAATAATTTATTTTTTTATTTTTTTATTATTGTTGTTGTTGTTGGAGGTTTCATTCATAGGGTTGCCTTAAATTCAAGTTGACTTAGTGGCAAATAATAATAATAATAATATGGTTGGAAGTTTCATTCATAAGGTTTCCCTAAGTTCAAGTTGACTTGGTGGCAATTAAATAAGAATAAGAATAATAATAGTAATAATAATAATAATACCATACATTTAATAATAATAATTTAGTAATGGTTGGAGTTTTCATTCATAGGGTTTCCCTAAGTTCAAGTTGACTTAGCAGCAATAATAATAACAATAATAATGTAATAAAAATAATGAATAATGATTGGAGATTTCATTCATAGGGTTTGCCTATGTTCAGGTTGACTTTGGTGGCAATTAAATAATAATAATAATAATAATAATAATACCATAAATTAAATAATAATAATAATAATAATAATAATAATACCATAAATTTAATAATAATAATAATAATAATAATAATAATTTAATAATGATTGGAGATTTCATTCATAGGGTTTCCCTAAGTTCAAGTTGACTTAACAGCAATAATAATAATAATAATAATAATAATAATAATAATGTAATAATAATGATGAATAATGGTTGGAGGTTTCATCTGTAGGGTTGCCCTAAGTTAAAGTTATTGGCAATAATAATAAGAAGAAGAAGAAGAAGAAAAAAAATGATGATGATGATGATGATTATGATAAATATAATGTAATAATAGGTAAAGGTAAAGGTTTTCCCTGACATTAAGTATAGTCATGTCTGACTCTGGGGGGTCATGTGGCCAGCATGACTGCATGGAGTGCCATCACCTTCCCGCAGAAGTGGTACGTATTGATCTACTCGCATTTGCATGTTTTCGAACTTGTAGGTTGGCAGATGCTGGACTCACTCCGCTCCCCGGATTCAAACCGCCAACCTTTTGGTCAGCAAGTTCAGCAGCTCAATGGTTTAACCCACTGTGCCACCAGGGGGCTTAAATAAATAATGGTTGGAGGTTTCATGCATAGGGTTGCCCTAAGTTCAAGTTGACTTAGTGGCAAATAATAATAATAATAATAATAATAATAATAATAATATCATATCTGCTGTACATGGATGACCTGAAGCTGTATGGGAAAACTGAAACTGAAATCCAGTCTCTGACTAACACCGTCCGAATCTTTAGCACGGATATCAACATGGAGTTTGGTTTGGACAAATGTTCGGCAGTGGCACTGAAGAAGGGAAAAATCATTGAAAGTGAGGACATAAATATGCCCAATGGCCAAGCGATCAAGTGTCACCAGCCAGAGGCCTATAAATATCTCGGCATACTACAGCTGGACAACATCAAACATGAACATGTGAAAACTGTGGTCAGCCAAGAATACATTCAAAGGGTCAGAAAAATTCTCAAAAGCAAGCTCAATGGAGGCAACACCATCAAGGCCATAAACACTTGGGCCATACCTGTCATAAGATATACTGCTGGCATCGTAAACTGGACGCAGGCAGAACTGGACAATTTGGACAGAAAAACTAGAAAACTCATGACCATTCATAATTCATTACATCCTCGCAGTGATGTTGACCGGCTTTAGCTGCCTAGAAAGTCTGGTAGAAGAGGGCTTTTACAAGTCAAACAAGCAGTCGAAGAAGAAAAATACACCCTGGCAGAATATGTCAAGGAAAGCCAAGAACCTGCTTTAATTGAAGTCAATAATCGGAAACTTCTCAAAGCACAGCAGACAAAGAGTCAGTACAAGAAAACTGCACTCCAAACTAGAGCTGACAGCTGGCACAACAAAGCCTTACATGGGCAGTTCCTTGAGAAGATTGAAGGAAAAGTTGACAAGGAGAAGACCTGGTTATGGATCATGAATGGGACCCCGAAGAAGGAGACAGAAGGCCTGATTCTTGCAGCCCAGGAGCAAGCCATCAGAACCAATGCAATTAAGGCCAGGATTGAAAAATCAGCAGATGACCCAAAATGCAGACTGTGCAAGGAAGCTGATGAAACCTTGGATCATATCCTCAGCTGTTGCAAGAAAATGGCACAGACGGACTACAAACAAAGACATGACTCTGTGGCCCAGATGATTCACTGAAACTTATGTCACAAGTACCACCTGCCAGCAGCAAAGAATTGGTGGGATCATAAACCCACAAAGGTCGTGGAAAATGAACATGCAAAAATACTGTGGGACTTTCAAATCCAGACTGACAAAGTTTTGGAACACAATACACCAGACATCACGATTGTGGAAAAGAAAAAAGTCTGGATTATTGATGTCGCCATATCGGGTGACAGTCACATTGAGGAAAAACAACAGGAAAAACTCAGACCTCAAAATCGAACTGCAAAGGCTCTGGCATAAACCAGCACTGGTGGTCCCAGTGGTCATGGGCACACTGGGTGCCGTGCCAAAAGATCTCAGCCAGCATTTGGAAACAATAAATACTGACAAAATTACGATCTGTCAACTGCAAAAGGCCACGTTACTTGGATCTGTGCGCATCATTCGAAAATACATCACACAAGTCCTAGACGCTTGGGAAGTGTTCGACTTGTGATTTTGTGATAGGAAATCCAGCATATAGATCTCGTTTGCTGTGACATACTGTGCTTTTGTGTCAATAATAATAATAATAATAAACAGTTGGAAGTTTCATTCCTAGGGTTGCCCTAAGTTCAATTTTACTAAGTAGCAATAATAAATAAATAATGGTTGGCGGTTTCATTCATAGAGTTGCCCTATGTTCAAATTGACTTAGTGGCAATAATAATAATAATGTGGAAACAATAAACATCGAAAAAATCACGATCTGTCAACTGCAGAAGGCCACCTTACTTGGATCTGGCACATCATTTGAAAATACGTCACACAGTCCTAGACGCTTGGGAAGTGTTCGGCTTGTGATTTTGTGATACGAAATGCAGCATATATATCTCCTTTGCTGTGACATACTGTGGTTTTGTGTCAGTAAAATAATAATAATAATAATAATAATAATAATAATAATAATCAATGTCTTATCCTCCTTTCTTTGTAATTTCGAAGCCACCCAAAGACTTCGAAATTCTTCTGTTTTTTTCACACAAAATACTGCAATTCACTTCCGAAGGGCGCAGCTTTCCCACAGTGAATGGAAGCAGAGAATGGGGCGAGGTCCAAAGACCCGCCATACAAGTTCCCATTGACACACAAGGCCAGAGTCCCTGAATTTCACACTCTTTACCTTTGCCCTCCTCCTTTCCTCTTTGGGACATTCCAGTCCCAAAAGCAAATATTGACCTCCGGAAAGCAGAAATTGAGATGGAGGAATTGATTTCTTTTCTAGAAGGCCTAGAGGGCATCAGGAGGGAAGCGGAACCAACCCCACGAAACAACCACCATATATACTTTGACTATTATTATTATTATTATATTGTTAGCTGCATATGATGTAAACAATGACAAAAACTATCATAATGACATCTTGTGTTCTATGTAAAACCAAATAAATTCATCCAGGCTATGGCAAGCCTTTTCTAATCAAGCCGCCACCGAAGGGCTTGGCACTACAATTCCTATCATGCTGAGGATGACGGGAGTTGCGATCCAACACAAAAATCCCATCCAGGATTCATCCCATTCATCCTCAGAGGGACCTCACTTGCCAGACCTTTAGCCATTTGGGCCACTCTTCTCCAATGATCAAATCCCTTCTTGAATGGCTCAGGACACAATATCCTTTCCAAGTGAAGCCTGGCCAAAGCAGAAGAGAGTGGGCCTATTACATCCTTCCTTCAAGACACTGAGCTCCTATGCGTGCAGCCCGAGAATCGCATTGGCTTTTGTCGCTGCAGCATCACACTCTTGACTCTCATATTCAGCATGTCGGTCTACTAAGATCCCTTTGGTTTTACTGGCAAACCAGGAGTTAAACCAACCCCTTATAAGAGTTTCGTTATATATATATATGTGTGTGTGTGTGTGTGTGTGTAATATTAAAATAGTGCATATATATATTTCATATATAACAAGACTTACACTGGAACAGCATCAGCACTCCACTTCTGGAGGGATTAAACCTCTCTGGAAGGTTTTAAGCAGAGGCTGGATGGCCATCTGTCGGGAGGGCTTTGACAGTGCCTTCCCACCTGGCAGAAGGAGGTTGGACTAGATGCCCTTTGGGGGTCTCTTCCAATGGAGTGTCCTTATTAGAAGTTTTTTTAAACAGAGGCTGGATGGCCATCTGTCAGGAGGGCTTTGACTATGTCTTCCTTAATGGTGGAAAGGGGCTGGACTATATGTCCTTTGGGGATCCCTTCAAATCCTGGTATAGACTGCCAAGAAGACCAATGGGACCTCCTTTTTTGGAGGTTTGTGAATTGAGGCTGGATGGCCATCTGTCGGGAGGGCTTTAACTGTGTCCTCCTTAATGGCAGAAGGGGGCTGGACTAGATGCTCTTTGGGGATCCCTTCAAACCCTAGTATAAACTGCCTGGGAGTCGAATGGAGCCTCCTTCTCTGGAGGTTTTTAATTAAAGTGGATGGCCATCTGTTGGGAGGGCTTTGGCTGTGCCTTCCTGCCTGGCAGAAGGGGGCTGGACTAGATGCCCTTTAGGAGTCTCTTCCAATGGAATGTCCTTCTCTAGAGTTTTTTAAACAGAGGCTGGATGGCCATCTGTCGGGAGGGCTTTGACTGTGTCTTCCTTAATGGCGGAAGGGGGCTGGACTAGATGCCCTTTGGGGATCCCTTCAAACCCTAGTATAGACTGCCAAGGAGTCCAATGGAACCTCCTTTTCTGGAGGTATGTGAACTGAGGCTGGATGGCCATCTGTTGGGAGGGATTTGACTGTGTCTTCCTTAATGGCAGAAGGTGGCTGGACTAGATGCCCTTTGGGGATCCCTTCAAACCCTAGTATAGACTGCCAAGGAGTCCAATGGAACCTTTTTTTTTCCTGGAGATATGTGAACTGAGGCTGGATGGCCATCTGTCGGGAGCTCTTTGACTGTGTCTTCCTTAATGGCAGAAGGGGGCTGGACTAGATGCGCTTTGGGGATCCCTTCAACCCCTATTATAGACTGCCAAGGAGTCCAATGGAACCTCTTTTTCTGAAGGTTTATGAACTATGGCTGGATGGCTATCTGTTGGGAGGGCTTTGACTGTGTCTTCCTTAATGGCAGAAGGTGGCTGGACTAGATGCCCTTTGGGGATCCCTTCAAACCCTAGTATAGACTGCCAAGGAGTCCAATAGAACCTTTTTTTTCTGAAGGTTTGTGAACTGAGGCTGGATGGCCATCTGTCGGGAGGGCTTTGACTGTGTCTTCCTTAATGGCAGAAGGGGGCTGGACTAGATGCCCTTAGGGGATCCCTTCAAACCCTAGTATAGACTGCCAAGGAGTCCAATGGAACCTTTTTTTTCTGGAGATATGTGAACTGAGGCTGGATGGCCATCTGTCGGGAGCGCTTTGACTGTGTCTTCCTTAATGGCAGAAGGGGGCTGGACTAGATGCCCTTTGGGGATCCCTTCAAAACCTAGTATTGACTGCCAAGGAGTCCAATGGAACCTCTTTTTCTGAAGGTTTGTGAACTATGGCTGGATGGCCATCTGTCGGGAGGGCTTTGACTGTGTCCTCCTTAATGGGAGAAGGGGGCTGGACTAGATGCTCTTTGGGGATCCCTTCAACCCTAGTATAGACTGCCTGGTATAGTCTGGAAGAGAAGAACTTCAGTAAATTGAGAATTTGTGAACTGGAGGCTGGGTGGCCATCTGTCGAGAGGGTTTTGACTGTCCTCCCTTAATGACAGAAGGGGACTAAACTTTCCGTTTGGAAAGCTCTGCTCCAGTTCTGCCCTGGTCCTTGGGGGCCATCGCCCTTCCTCCCCATTTGGTGCCCTCTGCAAACTGAAATAAGCCTTGAGCCATCCCTTGAGAAAGAGGTCTTCCTCTCTGTTGGGAAAGCATTGGGGGTCCCTTTCCCCCCTTCTTTCTAACCCGTTTGTCGGATCTAACCCCCTTTGTTTCTCATCCGGCCCCGGCGGGGACCCCAGAGGAATCCTCCTGGGGGGAAAAGGGGGGTCCTGGCCCCCCACAAAGCGGGTGACAGGGGGCCAAGCGAGGTCCCCCTAGACCTCTCCAAAACTGGGGCGCTTGGACGCACCACGGCGCACAGAAAGGGAGAAAGAAGGTGTCCTGTTTCCAGGAAGGCGCCTCGGAGTCGGAGGAAAAAAGGAACTTACCGTCCAACTTTTGGGGGGTGGGGGGTCTTTGGGGACGCCTCCGTCGACCCCTTCTTCGAGGCGCCCGATCGGGAGCGAACTTTCTCCTCCTTTGGGCGCTCTCTTTCTCCTTTCCTTCCCTTCTTCCTCTTCCTGCCAAGAGGCGCAGGTGGAAGGAGGAAGACGCCTGGCCCAGGTGCGCGGCCAAACCTGGCGCCGCCTCGCTTTCTCGTCGTAACCCTTTCCAAACCGGAGCACAGGTCGGGTCTCAAGTTGGCTGGGGTCCTGGGGGGCACGGAGGACCCAAACATCCCGTCTACACTGACCCTTTAAAGCGGTTTCAGCTCGGTAACAAACTCCTCGAAGGGGTGCGCAAAAGGGAAAGTCTCCAAGCGCATCAGGGCGCAACTATCCAAACCCTTGCCAGGATTTCATCTCCACACCTCCGTCTCCCATTACCGGTTTAGAACCGCATCCAGTGCCCAGTGCAGACGAAGCCATTTTGCAATGGACAGGTAACACCTTCTTGGGTTTGGGTTTCTATTATATTCAGCTTTGATTCCTTATACTTCTGACAAGCAGAAGTTTTCTCTGCAGCAAAGAAGCAAAAGTAGGGCCTCTTTCCTCATTGCTTCAGAACACAGACACTTTAGGCAGAGATATTATTATTATTATTATTATTATTATTATTAATCATCATCATCATCACCATCTGCCAGTTTAGGCAGATTCATTATTATTATTATTATTATTATTATTATTATTATTACATTATTATTGTTTGAAACACAACAAGATGAGTCCACAGCAGACACTCTGCTGGTTGTTATATTAGATCACATGTCGGGTGTCCAGGACTGTGAGATGTATCTGTGAATAATGCGTGCAGATCCCAATAAGGTGGCCTTCTGCAGCGGGCAGATGGTAATTTTGTCAGTGCCGATTGTGTTTAAGTGCAGGCCAAGGTCTTTAGCACTACACCCAGTGTGCCGATCACCACTGGGACCACCTTTACTGACCTGTGCCAGAGTCTTTGCAGTTCGATCTTTAAATCCTCATATCGTGTCAACTTTTCCAGTTGTTTCTCTGCAATCCTACTGTCATTATTATTATTATTATTATTATTATTATTATTAATCATCACCATCTACCAGTTTACCCAGAGATATTATTATTAATAATACAGTATTTTTAATAATTATTAATAATCATCTGCCAGTTTAGGCAGATATATTATTATTATTATTAATACATTATTATTATCATCATCATCATCATTAATCATCATCGACATCTGCCAGTTTAGGCAGAGATAGTATTATTATTATTATTATTAATACATTATTATTAATCATCATCACAATCTACCAGTTTACACAGAGATATTTATTATTATTATTATTAGTCATCATCATCTGCCAGTTTAGGCAGATATATTATTATTACTACATTAATAATAATAATAATAATAATAATCTTCCAGTTTAGGCAGATATAATAATAATAATAATAATAATAATAATAATACATTATTATTATTATTATTAATCATCATGGAGCCCCCAGTGGCACAGTGGGTTAAACCCCTGTGCCGGCAGGACTGAAGACTGACAGGTCGCAGGTCGAATCCGGGGAGTGGCGGATGAGCTCCCTCTATAAGCTCCAGCTCCTCGTGCGGGGACATGAGAGACGCCTCCCAAAAGGATGATAAAAACATCAATTCATCCGGGCATCCCCTGGGCAACATCCTTGCAAACGGCCAATTCTCTCACACCAGAAGCGACTTGCAGTTTCTCAAGTCGCTCCTGACACGACAAAAAAAAATTAATCATCATCATCTTCCAGTTTAGGAAGATATTTTATTATTAATAATAATAATAATAATAATAATACATCATCATTATTATTAATCATCATCATAATCTGCCAGTTAAGGCAGAGATATTATTATTATTATTATTATTATTAAATTAATAATAATAATAATACTAATAATCATCATCATCATCATTATCCAAGGCATTGATAAAGACAGACATCCTTAAACTGTGGCCCTCCAGCTGTTTGGGCCTTCAACTCCCATAATTTCTGACAATTCAACAAGCTTGTTGGGGCTTCTGGGAGTTTGAGGCCCAAACATCTGGAGGGCCACAGTTTGAGGATGCCTGGATAAAGATGTTGAAGAAAGCCTAGGGGTCAGCCTTTTCCCTCTTGAAATTCATTGGCTGACTTTTGGCCCAGCCAATAATCTATCTATGCACATAAGAAAAGTGAAAATATGTATTTATGTATGTGGCTGGGGTGTCCACTGACACAGACAAGCTCCTGCCTCCACAAACAGCTATGGCTCCCACCACTCAGGAGACACCAAAGGCCCTCCCCTCCAATGACACTGCAGGTTAGAGTGAGCACCATGAACATGTCCAAGAGCCCTCCCAATGTCCTCCACAGACACCATCCTGCCCCCCACCCAAGTGAGGGCAATTCCATTCTAGATTGTATGTGTTTCTGACTCTCTCCATGGTGTTAAATTTGCATGACCCCGCCCACTGCCTCTCCGTTAACTCTTTCCTATTCTTTTCTATGACACACAGCAAACAGAGGAATTGATCAGCAACTGAACATACTAGAGAGGTTTGGGGATAATTCACCATGATTTCTCGGAGTTGTAGGTCCTGGGATGTATAATTCACCTGCAGTCTACGACCACTCTGAACTCCACCAGTGATGGACCTGGAACTAACTTGGCACACAGAACCCCCATGACCAACAAAAAATACTGGATGTCTTTGGAGGGATTTATAGGAGTTGTAGTTCACCTACATCCAAAGTGCACTATGAACCCAAACAATGATGGATCTGTAACAAACTTGGCACGCATACCCGATATGCCCAAAATTGAATACTGGTGGGTTTTGAGTGGAATTGGTCCGGATATTTTGGAATTGTAGGTACTGGGATTTATAGTTCACCTGCAATCTGAATTTCACCAAAGATGGAATTGGGCCAAACCTGACACACAGACCCCCATGACCAGCAATAAAATAAAATAAATAAATACTGGAGGCTCTTGGGGAAAATTCATCTTGATTTGGGAGAGTTGTAGTTCACCTACATCCAAAGAGCACTGTGAACCAAAACACTGATGAATCTGGACCAAACTTGGCACACAGACCTGATATATTGAAATCTGATTACTGGAAGGGTTTGGGGGGAACGGACCTTCCTTTCTGGGAGTTGTAGTTCACTCATAAACAGAGAAACTGTGACCTTCACTGATGATAGACTTGGCGCACAGAACCTCCATGAGTAACTCAACTTATTGGAAGGGTTTAAGGGGATTGACTCACCATAGTGGGAGTTGTAGTTCATTCTACAGCCAGAAAGCACACTGAACCTCACCCATGATACATGTAGATACATGTAGAGCAAACTTGCCCAACATAACAAACTACAATGGACTCTCTGGGTGATACCCGCCTTTGCGCCCTCCTTCACTCTTCCCCAGTAGAAAGACAAAAGAATTGACAGCCATTGACAGATTAAAGAGCAGTTTCTAATTAAGACATGGTACAGATTTTGGCTTCAATTTGGAGAGGGTGGAGGCAACCCATCCTTTTGACAGCACTTCCTGTAGCATACGATCCGATCTCGCTCTGTTCAAATACAGGCTGAGGATCCCTTATCCGAAAGGCTTGGGCCCAGAAGAGTTTGGAGAGTTTCCTGATAATGCATCATGAAATGTCTTGGAGATGGGACCTAAGGCAAAACATTCAATGCATGTATATATGTTTCATATATACCTCATAAGGGAGAAAGTTGCGCTTTAGAGGGCAAGGATGGAAGGGAGCTGGAGAAGGGAGAAAACATCCCTTTAGAGGACAGGTAAAGATGGGAGCTGGAGAAGGGAGAAAGGTGCCCTTTAGAGGACGGGCAAAAATGGAAGGGAGCTGGAGAAGGGAGAAAGGTGCCCTTTAGAGGACGGGCAAAAATGGAAGGGAGCTGGAGAAGGGAGAAAGGTGCCTTTTAGAGGACGGGCAAAAATGGAAGGGAGCTGGAGAAGGGAGAAAACATTTCTTTAGAGGATAGGTAAAGATGGAAGCTGGAGAAGGGAGAAAGGTGCCCTTTAGAGGACGGGCAAAAATGGAAGGGAGCTGGAGAAGGGAGAAAGGTGCCCTTTAGGGGACGGGCAAAAATGGAAGGGAGCTGGAGAAGGGAGAAAGGTGCCCTTTAGAGGACGGGCAAAAATGGAAGGGAGCTGGAGAAGGGAGAAAGGTGCCCTTTAGAGGACGGGCAAAAATGGAAGGGAGCTGGAGAAGGGAGAAAACATTTCTTTAGAGGATAGGTAAAGATGGAAGCTGGAGAAGGGAGAAAGGTGCCCTTTAGAGGACGGGCAAAAATGGAAGGGAGCTGGAGAAGGGAGAAAGGTGCCCTTTAGGGGACGGGCAAAAATGGAAGGGAGCTGGAGAAGGGAGAAAGGTGCCCTTTAGAGGACGGGCAAAAATGGAAGGGAGCTGGAGAAGGGAGAAAGGTGGCCTTTAGAGGATGGGCAAAAATGGAAGGGAGCTGGAGAAGGGAGAAAGGTGCCCTTTAGAGGATGGGCAAAAATGGGAGCTGGAGAAGGGAGGAAAGTGCCCTTTGGAGGATGGGCAAAAATGGAAGGGAGCTGGAGAAGGAAGAAAACTGTCCTTAAGATGACAAAACTATTAATTCAATTCTTAACAAAAAAATCTTTGTTCAGAGCAGTGTATTCTTTATGGAGAAAAGAATTCCCCTGAGTTCATCTGTGCTAGGAGAATAAATACTGAAACTTACAAAAAACACTTGGTTCTGTACCCTGCATTGCCCAGATATGCCTCACGCTGAGAATGAGTATTTCTAGTAAACCACATTAGAAAATGTATGCTCAGGCAATGGTAGACACAATTTTTGCAATAATGTTGTACATCAAAGAAGCAACATTTGTGGACAACTCTGGGGCATTTTGGATAAGGGACACTCAATCTGAATTTCTTTCCATCTCTTTTAGGCCTCCAACATGAGTGTATTGCATCATAACATCCTTTTTCCGAGCCATTCTCCCCTCCGCCAACCCTTCTTTCCTCACCACGGTCGTGTCTTTTCATTCCTTCTTTCCATATAAAAAAGATGGGAAGAGTGCCCACATGTGAGACGGATACAGTGCAAATCTCATATGCATTTACCCAGAAATAAGCCCCGTTACAATTCCACCAGGCTTCCTCACAGGCAGAACTACATAAGGAGCGTGGCCTGAAAAAAGCATGCAGCCAAGTGTTGGTTTTAAGGCTCTTCTTTCTCCTCCTGTTGGCAAAAGGTCTCTCTTTGTTGGTTTGTTTGCATGGCAGGAAAACTGTGCCCCATCTATAAACTCCGGGCCAGGTTTGATGGATAGCAAAGAATCCAGTTTCTTTTCTTTTTCTCAGGCATGGCTTGGTTCTTTCAATGCAGCGGCAAAATTGGCAAAAATTGGAAAACACTTTTGAGCAAAGATAGATCCCGCCTTGTGTTACCTTCTCAGTGTCCTTTTAAAAAAACTGGATCTGCATTGCTTTGTGTCCCTTAAAAAGAATCTGGAAGCCTCAGGGAGCCAAGAGAGTTGCCTCCATTCTTGTGGCAATAACAGAAGGCTGTTCACTCCTCCCCATTTGGGTTTAAATCAGACCTGCACAATATTCAGCCCAAGGGCTGCATACGATCCCCCAAAGGATGTTGGGCATCCCAAAAAGGCTGGTTCTCCTGCACCCTGAGCCTCTGAGCTTTTTCCTCCTCCTCCCTGACCCCATGATACTTCTGTGTCCCCCTAAATTTTCCCCCAACAGGCACCATCTGGCCCAATGGTGTCAAACTCATTGTCATCGAGGGCCACAATTGCTTTATGGTTGCCTTCAAAGGGCCGTTGAATCCATGGATGACAGAGGGCCAGCTCTGCACATCACAAGTAGACATCCTGTGATAATGCGGCATGCCTCATCACAAGTGCTGAATGTGACTCAGCACACAGAAGATGGTTTTGAAAGACAGCAGATTACAGGAGCTGTCTTCATAGACCTGTGAGCAGCTTATGATACTGTAAATCATCACCTTCTACTGAGAAAAATGTATAATAATACAAAGGATTACCATCTCACCAGCTTCAAAGGAAACCTACTACACAACAGGAGCTTGTTTGTTGAGTTCCAGGGCTAAAGAAGCAGATGGCAAAAATAGAAGAACGGCCCGCCTCAAGGGAGCATACTTGCTCCATCAATGTTTAACATCTACACAAGTGACCAGCCACTGCCAGAAGGGACAGAGAGTTTCCTCTATGCTGACGATCATGCCATCACTGCTCAAGCAGGGAGCTTTGAAATGGTTGAAAAGAAGCTCTCCAAAGGTTTAGGTGCTTTTACTGCCGATTACAGGGAAAGCCAGCTGATTCCTAATCTTTCTAGAACACAGATGTGTGCTGTTCATCTTAAGAACAGACAAGCATCTCCAGTTCTGAGGATGACCAAGGAAGGAATCCCACTAGAGCACTGCAGCACACCCAAATACCTGGGAGCTACTCTGGACCGTACTCTGACTTATAAGAAACACTGCTTAAATATCAACCAAAAAGTGGGTGCTAGAAATAATATCATATGAAAGCTGACTGGCACAACCTAGGGATCACAACCAGACACAGTGAAGACATCTGCCCTTGCACTTTGCTACTCTGCTGCTGAGTACACATGCCCAGATTGGAACACATCTCACCACAATAAAACAGTGGACGTGGCTTGTAATGAGACATGCCGCATTATCACAGGATGTCTACACCCAACACCACTGGAGATATTACACTGTTTAGCCAGTATTGCACCACGTGATATCCACAGTGAAGCACCAGCCAGCAATGAAAGGACCAAGGCATTGACATCTCTGACTCATCCTCTGTTCAGATATCAGCCAGCAAACCAACACCTTAAATCAAGAAATAGCTTTCTAAGATCTACAGAGATACTTGCAAGAACACATCAGCAAGTGAGAGTCCAAAAGTGGCAGGCTCAAACCCAGAACCTCAATCCATGGCTGATATCAATTGTGAGACTCCCTCCTGGGCACACAGAAGACTGGGCGACTTGGAAGGTGCTGAACAGACTGCGCTCTGGCACTATGAGATGCAGAGCCAACCTTAAGAAATGGGGCCACAAAGTGGAGTCCACAACATGTGAGTGCAGAGAAGAGCAAACCACAGAGCACCTACTACAATGCAGCCTGGGCCCTGCCACATACACAATGGAGGACTTTCCCACAGCGACACCAGAGGCACTTCAAGTGGCCAGCATTTAGCATAATGCCAAGTTTTGAACTTTGTTTGTGGTTTTTCTATACATTATAACTGTATTCTCAATTTGCTTCTGACATGCTAAATACAAATCATATGGCTCTGCTCCTTTCTGGAGGATCGTACCCAGATGTTGGTGCTGGGGGACACCTGCTTGGACCCCTGACCATTGACCTGTGGGGGACCCACTAGGCTCTATTCTTTCCTCATGCTTTTGAATATCTACATGAGACCACTGAGCGAGGTCATTCGGAGTTGTAGTGTAAAAAAAATCCAGGAAGAGCAACACAATATTGAAACCGAAGAACAATTCAGTTTGACACCAATGCTATGAAACCCTGGGAGTTATTGTTTTGCAACGTCTCTAGCCTCCTCTGCCCAAAATCGCCTGTGGGATGCTGAAAACCTGTTGGTGACCCCAAAGTTTATCCCGTTTTAATTTTGGCCCCTAGACTTTGCCAAATTGTGCAGGTCTGGTTGAAACCCATCCAATACTTTCCCAAATGAATATATACATATACACACACACACATATACAGTAGACTCTCAGTTAACCAGAACTCAATCAACCGGCAAAAATAAATTGAAAAAAATAATCTATATCTTATCTATATCTATATAAATAAAAATGTAATGTTCGTTTGTGGGATTAGCAGAACTCAGAAACCACTGGATGAATTGACACCAAATTTGGACACAAGACACCTAACAACCCAATGTATGTCCTTCACTTAAAAAAATGATTTTGTCATTTGGGAGTTGTAGTTGCTGAAATTTATAATTCACCTACAATCAAGGAACATTCTGAACCCCACCAACGATGAAATTGAACCAAACTTGGCACAAGTTCTCCCATGACCAATAGAAAATACTGGAAGGGTTTGGTGGGCAGTGTCCTTTGGTTTTGGAGTTGTAGTTCACCTACATCCAGAGATCGCTATGGACTCAAACAATGATGGATCTGGACTAAACTCTACAAGAATACTCAATATGCCCAAATGTGAACACTGGTGGAGTTTGGGGAAAATAGAATCTTGACATTTGGGAGTTGTAATTGCTGGGATTTATAGTTCACCTACAATCACAGAGCATTCTGAACCCCACCAACGATAGAATTGGGCCAAACCTCTCACACAGAACCCCCATGTGGCCACACCAACGCGTGGCAGGGGACGGCTAGTCCATTGTAAAAATGAAAATATGTATGTGTATGGGGCCAGGGTGTCCACTTAACACAGACAAACTCCTGCCTCCACAAAAAGCTCTGGCTCCCACTCCTCAGTAGACACCAAAGGCCCTCCCTCCAATGACATTGCAGGTTATAGTGAGTGCCATGAACATGTACACGAGCCTGCCAATGTCCTCCACAAGCACCATACTGCCCACCACCCAAGTGAAGGCTTTCATACGGGGACCATTTCATCCTAGATTTTATGTGTTTCCTCCACCACAGGCACCCCAGTGTTTCTGACTGTCTCCATTGGTGTGGAATTTGCGTGAACCCACCCACTGCCTTTCCTATTATTTTCTATGGCACACAGCAAATAGAAGAATTGATCAGCAACTGAACATACTAGAGAGGTTTGGGGAGAATTCACAATGATTTATAGGAGTTGTAGATATTGGGATGTATAGTTCACCTGCAATCTAAGAGCACTCTGAACTCCACCAAGGATGGACCTGGAACTCCCTTGGCACGCGGAACTCCAACAAAAGATACTGGAGGTCTTTGGAGGTATTTATAGGAGTTGTAGTTCACCTACATCCAGAGTGCACTATGAACCCAAAGAATGATAGATCTAGACCAGGGGGCCTCAAACATTTAAAACAGAGGGCCAGGTCACAGTCCCTCAAACTGTTGGAGGGCCAGATTATGATTTGGAAAAAAATAATCAATGAATTCCCATGTGCACTGCACATATTTTACTTGTAGTGCAAAAACACTAAAAAACAATACAATAATTAAAATGAAGAACAATTTTAACAAATATAAATTTATCCGTAATTCAGTGGGAAGTATGGGCCTGCTTTTGGCTGATGAGATAGGGTTGATGTTGTTGTGTGCTTTAAAGTCGTTTTAGACTTAAGTTGACCCTGAGTGAGGGCCGGGTAAATGACCTTGGAGGGCCGTATCTGCCCCCTGGGCCTTAGTTTGAGGACCCCTGATCTAGACCAAACTTGGCATGCATACCCGATATACCCAAAATTGGATTACTGGTGGGGTTTGGGGGGAACTGACCTTCCTTTCTGGTAGTTGTAGTTCACCCACAACCAGAGAAACTGTGACCTCCATCTATGATGGACCTGGACCAAACTTGGTACACTGAGACCCCATGACCAACTGAACCTACTGGAGGGCTTTGAGAGGACTGAATCACCGTAGTGGGAGTTGTAGTTTACCCCACAGTCAGAGAGCACACTGAGCCCCACCCAGAGGCGGTCCTAGGTAATTTTCAACTGTAAGCAAACAGTATTTTGGCGCCCCCCCCCCCCCAACCAATCACTGATATATATTTTCTGTTCGTCGTAGGAGTTCTGTGTGCCATCATTGGTGGAGTTCAGAAAGCTCTTTGATTGTAGGTGAACTATACATCTCAGTAACTACAACTCGCAAATGTCTATTTTCCCCCAAGAGCGCCTCAAGAGCGCCCCTGGGCAAAATCAACTATACTGCAAATGCTTACTTTGCGTAATGGGTTGAGCCGCCCCTGGCCCCACCGATGATGCATCTAGAGCAAACTTGCCAAACATAACACACTTTAAGGACTGATGGAGCTTTTTGGGGTTAACCTGATATTATGGGAGTTGTAGTTTACCCACAATCTTATGCATTTTATACCATTACAAAATGACTTTTTCAAACAACCCAGACACTGCCGGGTCCCCAAGCTAGTACTTTAAATAAAAAATTTGAATAAAATGTTTTTATAATGCAATAAAACCAGTTTGTATCATACAGTAAAAGTGCGTTATCTTATGCTCGTCTTAATTCGCTTTTAAATTCCAGTGTTTCAATCTTAATATCAAGACAATGCAGAGTTTATGGTATGGTACAGTATTGGTTAGGCAAGGCTTTAGCACAGCGGGGCCGAGCTTTAGCACAGCAGGTTGACTGCCAGCTGCAGTAAATCTTGCCAAAAAGTTGACAGTTCGAAGCCTGGGTCAGGGTGAGCTCCTGGTCCTTAGCCCAGCTTCTGCCTACCTAGCAGTTTTGAAAACAGCAATGTGAGTAGATAAATAGGTACCACTTAAACATGGGGAGGTATTTAGGCACCCATAAGGAAATGACAGAAAAAAAAATGCTGGCAATTTGATCAAGGGGGAAGTTTACAAACAAAGCTCTTCGACAGGGAAAGTGGAATGACAGCAGCCCCCCCCCCCCCCCCCCCGATGGCTGGAACTGAGCAAAGCCTCCAAGATGGGAAAGCCTATATATACCTCTACCTATGTACAGTTGTCTGTCTTGTCAGTGTATAACAGCATTGAATGTTTGCCGTATATGTGTTCTGTGATCTGCTCTGAGTCCCCTTCAGGGTGAGAAGGACAGAATATAAATACTGTAAATAATAAATAAATAAACAAACAGTAACTATCAATCAACCAGAAACAACATTTATCTCTTTGAGTCTTCTGGTGGAGAGAAAAAGCAGCATATAAATAAACATAATCATCAGCATCATCATTATAATCTGCCATCTACTAATCCACATGGGTGCCAGTTAACTGAGAGTCACTTGTATATAGACATATATAAATGTATATATATATATGTACTTGGCTCATGCTTCAATCAAGATGGCCTCTGCCAAATAAACACGGCAACTGTTTCCAGGACACGGAATCAGTGGGAAAGAGGCGTGTTTGCAGAAAATCAAAACGATCTTAGTGCTTGGTTGTTGTGAGTTTTCTGGGCTGTCTGTCCATATTCCAGAAGCATCCTCTCCTGACGTTTCACCTGCATCTATGGCAGGCATCCTCAGAGGTTGTGAGGTCTGTTGTAAACTAGGCAAGTGAAATTTATATATCTGTGGAATGTCCAGGGTGGGAGAAAGAGCTCTTGTCTGAGTTTAGGTGTGAATGTTTCAATTGGCCACCTTGATTAGCGCCATCTCACCATCGCCACCTAGTGTTTCGTGATATAGTGGAAGCTTAAAATATAGTATTTTTCTCTCTACTCATCTGCACCACCTAGTGTTTGGCGAAATATTGGAAGCATTAAAAACCAGGATTTCCCTCTCCACTCATCTAGTGTTTGCAAGTTTAAATAACAGTATCTTCCTCTCTACTCACCAATGCCACCTAGTGTTTGGTGATATATTGGAAGCTTAAAATATAGTATTTTTCTCTCTACTCATCTGCACCATCTAGTGTTTGGCGAAATATTGGAAGCATTAAAAACCAGGATTTCCCTCTCCACTCATCTAGTGTTTGCAAGCTTAAATAACAGTATCTTCCTCTCTACTCACCAGGGCCATCTAGTGTTTGGTAATATATTGGAAGCTTTAAAAATCAGG
Source organism: Anolis sagrei (assembly GCF_037176765.1). Lineage (NCBI taxonomy): Eukaryota > Metazoa > Chordata > Lepidosauria > Squamata > Anolidae > Anolis > Anolis sagrei. The sequence goes on from NC_090034.1 coordinate 53,452,707, forward strand.
ATTTTCCTCTCTACTCACCAGCATCATCTAGTGTTTGGATTTTTCCTAGGCATCAGCGTTGCCTCCGAAAAATCCTGCAAATCTCTTGGGAAGACAGGCGGACAAATGTCAGCGTGCTGGAAGAAGCAAAGACCACTAGCATTGAAGCGATGCTTCTCTGCCATCAACTCTGCTGGATCGGCCACATTGTCCGAATACCCGATCACCGTATCCCAAAGCAGGTGCTCTACTCCGAACTCAAGAATGGAAAACGGAATGTTGTAGGACAGGAAAAGAGATTTAAAGATGGGCTCAATGCCAACCTGAAAACTCTGGCATAGACACTGAGAACTGGGAAGCCCTGGCCCTTGACCGCTCCAGCTGGAGGTCAGCTGTGACCAGCAGTGCTGCAGAATTCGAGGAGGCACGAGTGGAGGGTGAAAGAGAGAAACGTGCCAGGAGGAAGGCGCGTCAAGCCAACCCCGACCGGGACCGCCTTCCACCTGGAAACCAAAGCCTTCACTGTGGGAGAAGATGCGGGTCAAGAATAGGGCTCCACAGCCACCTACAAACCCACAAAAATAGTCATCAAGGAAGACCATCGTACTCGTCCAACGAGGGATCACCTAAGTAAGTATTGGAAGCTTAAAATATAGTATTTTTCTCTCTACTCATCCGTGCCATCTAGTGTTTGGCGAAATATTGGAAGCATTAAAAACCAGGATTTCCCTCTCCACTCATCTAGTGATTGCAAGCTTAAATAACAGTATCTTCCTCTCTACTCACCAGGGCCATCTAGTGTTTGGTAATATATTGGAAGCTTTAAAAATCAGAATTTTCCTCTCTACTCACCAGCATCATCTAGTGTTTGGATTTTTCCTAGGCATCAGTGTTGCCTCCGAAAAATCCTGCAAATCTCTTGGGAAGGCAGGCGGACAAATATCAGCGTGCTGGAAGAAGCAAAGACCACCAGCATTGAAGCGATGCTCCTCTGCCATCAACTCTGCTGGACCGGCCACATTGTCCGAATGCCCAATCACCGTATCCCAAAGCAGGTGCTCTACTCTGAACTCAAGAATGGAAAACAGAATGTTGGTGAGCAGGAAAAGAGATTTAAAGATGGGCTCAAAGCCAACTTTAAAAACTGTGGCATAGACACTGAGAACTGGGAAGCCCTGGCCCTTGAGCGCTCTAGCTGGAGGTCAGCTGTGACCAGCAGTGCTGTAGAATTTGCACGAATGGAGGGTGAGAGAAACGTGCCAAGAGGAAGGCGCGTCAAGCCAACCCTGACTGGGACCGCCTTCCACCTAGAAACAAATGCCCTCACTGCGGGAGAACATGCGGATCAAGAATAGGACTCCACAGTCACCTACATACCCACCGCCAGTACACCACACTTGGAGGACAATCTTAACCAGACAACGAGGGATCGCCTAAGTAAGTAAGAGTTTTTATCATTTATTGCAAGCTTTAAAAACTAGGATTTTCTTCTCTCCTCACCAACATCATCTAGTGTTTGGTCATATATTGCAAAAGCACTTTTCAACTAAATCCACATAGCAGTGTTGTCAAAGTGCATTAGTTCTACAGTGTAGATGCTCCAAATGTCTGTTTGAGGTAGGTGGCCAATTACAACATTCAAACCTACCTCAAGCAGACAAGAGTTCTTTCTCCCACCCTGGACATTCCACAGATATGTAAACCCCATTTTCCTTGTTTCCAACAGACCCCTCAATGACTGAGGATGCCTGCCATAGATGCAGACAAAACATCAGGAGAGAATGCTTCTGGGACATGGCTATACAGCCCAGAAAACTCACAACAACCCAGTGATTCCGGCCATGAAAGCCCTCAAGAATGCATTGATCTTAGTGCTTAACAAGTGTAATATTGCTAAAGCCCTTTCCTGCTCCGACTGTGATCAGAATAATTTCAAAATCAATTCCTGACACGTTGCGTGAGGCTGGATGTGACACGGATCAAGGCGGGCAGGAGGAAGACAAAAGCAGGAAAAGAAATTCCAAGGAAGAGACTGGATGGAAACTCCTGTCTATGGAGGGACGACAATCAAAACAAGTTTGGAAACTCTCAATACTTGCAGAGGTCTTTTTTATCTAGATGGTCTTTCAGATCGGGAATCACAGTTAAGAATGCAAGCCATTCTCATCCAAATGGGAGTCGTAGCCTGCAATATCTCACTTGCCAACAATGTGGTTGCATTTCAAAATGGAGCCTGGGTGGTTTTGTACAAAAAGACGAAACAGACGTCGTCCACGTGTGGAAAGAGGCATGGTTGTGGAAATCCAAAGTACTGGTATCACATCAAATTCAGTGTGGGAGGCATGGATCCAAAAGGTTTTGTGGCTGGAAGGATCCGATATCCAAACATCTGTGTCTCTGAGTCTGGGGGAAAATGCTCCTCTTGACGTTGTCCTCTTCTTCCTCCCTCCAATGTTTCCGATGTAGCACCGTTGCCGACAAAACAATGCAGACAGGTTGCATTGCACACCTGAAGATATTGTGGGTGAACATATATTTGGGGGGGGGGGGGAATCCAGTGAGCGGTTCCAAAATATATTAAGAAAGAAAAGAAAGGGAATAAATATTGTTCGCCAGCAGTCTTGTGTAAACACCTGACATCCCAATTCCTCCTTGTTTTTTTTATAAGAGCATGGGATGGAAACAAGGTGACATCCATCCCAGAAACTTAGCAGAGGGCAACTGTTTAGGCTGTCAAACGTCCACCTTCTCCGGCTGTTTGTCACTGACCGGCGGCTCCGCCATGGGGCTTGGGGTGTAGTTGAAAGGGGTCACCCGTGCAGCACGGCTGGGCGAGCCATGCCTGCTGGGTGGAAAGTTCCCCAAGGAGCTGATGGGCCCTTCGTGGGTCAAAGAGAGGGGCACCGCTGTGGCTTTGCCCGAACCGTCATAGCCCTCGGAGGAGATTTTGGGCATCTCCCGCGGGATCTCCAGTGTCGGGGAGGTACTGGAGTTGGTCTTGGTGGTGGGGAAGTCTTCTGTTTGGACGACAGCATCACTCGTCTTCCTCTGGAGAGCTTTCAGGGCCTGTTGGTCCGCTTCTTCCTGCAAGGCATTGACCAGCGGCAGTGCAGTTGATGGGAGGGTGCTTTTCAGGATATGGGTAATGTCTTCATCGCGAATTCTCTTCCACGTCCCTCTCACCATGGATGGCTGCTGTTGTTGTGGCTGATGTTGCACATGTTCATCTCCTGGGTGTTTCTCTGGAATCCCTGGAGCAGGTACCACTGGCAGTTTGAGGCCCTCCTCGCTCTTCTTCCTCGCAGCCAGCGATTCGGGACAACATGGCACTGTGGATGCTGGACTGGCGGTCCGCTTGGTGACGTTAATCTGAGGGGATGAAGAATAACGCTTGAAGGGCTCTGGGGGGAGGTTGTTTGTTTTCACTGGGAGCCTGGAGGGGCTTTCCGAACTGGTTCGCCTTGGAGGCTTGATCCCAACAGGGGCTCGTTGGCCAGAAAGAGGCCCCCGAGGGATGACAGGCCGTTGGCTTGCACCAAGAGGTTTCTCCGCCTTGAGGTCATCACACCTGGATGAACAGAGAAATACTGTTGGGAGGCCGAGCCTGCCTCTCCGAGGAGAAGCGCCTTGGGAGAGAGAGGAGCAGGGAGAGGAAGACCTGGGCTCTGAGGAAGAGAGCTCAGTGCGGTGCCGCATGAGAAGAGTGGAGGATTCCTTGATGAACGTCAGCTGCCGCAGGAAGCCTGAGCGGTCGGACTCGCCGCTGACCGATCTTGCCGAAGAGACCCGGACCAAATTGAGCCGGCTGGACTGAAGGGTGCCTTTCACATTGCTCTTGGGTCTGGGATCTCTGCCCGCAACACACCCACGCCCCACTTGTTCCTCCAACACCGGCATGGTATTCCTCATCAATATAGTCTTCTTTGCAGGTTTTTGCATGAAGGGGATGCGGACAGGGGATTTCTGTGTTTTATGTTGCTTTGGGGCAGGCGATTTCTGGGCCGGTTTGGGGTTGGCACCAGGGGAGCTGGAGTTCGAATCTGCCTTCACACTACCACGAGGCGATGCTTGCCTGCTGGGCTGCTGTTGTGATGGTGATGTCAGCTTCTTTTGGTTGGGCTGTGATGGTGTGGACGTCCTGGACGATCCCGAAGAAGGCGCTTTGGTCATGCGGGCAGGAGGTGTCGCACTCCGTTTGGGCAAGGAAAGGTCTGCAATCTCTGAAATCTTTCCTGGCCTGTGGAGACTCCGGGATCTCTGCTGGTTCAGATTTCCATTCTTCAGGGGGGACTCAGTCTTCGTTACAGGCCCTGTTTTCTTAGGGGTACACCTGGGGCTCTGCACTTGGGATTCCTTGGCCACTTTGGGCATGTAGATCACTGTTCGGCCACGGAAGACAACTGGTAAGTTGGTCAGTGGTGCCTGCTGCCCTGCATTTTTCTCTGGCTGCCCGTTCCTGCTGCTGGCTATTCTGGTTTCCACCTGCTTCTTCCCATCTTGGAAAGCCCTGGGACGCTCTTTCTTCTCCAGGTAACCCCCACCAGAGCACTTCTTCCCTCTCTTCTTGTCTTTCCTGTCCTGGGAAAGCTCCAGAGGGGAGCTGGTGGAAAGGCTGGACATGAAGGAGAGGATGGAGTCTGATTCTGAAGACGGCTCTCTCCTGAAGGAAGAGGACGCTTGGTGGAGCCACGTGACAATGGAGTTTGCTCCTTCCTGAATGGCTTTCCAGTCCACGCTGTCCAAGTCTGATGCTCTTCCGTCGTCCAGCATGGCCTCCGACTTCCACTCCTTGGCCCGGAGTCCCTTCCGCTCCTTTTCAGCGTTCCGCCTCTTGGCCGAATGCCGTCTCTTTTTAGGCACGGCCAAGCCCATACACTTCTGCAGGAGATCATCCTCTGAATTGTAACTGAGGGAACTGGCAGAACTGTCCCTCCTTTTCGTCAAGGCTGCTCTCAAATCATGCCGGCGGGCGAGGGCCAATGGTCGGCGGAGACCCCGGTTGCCGTACAGTTGCCCTCTCTCTCCATTGCTGTAGACCTCCAGGTCACTGAGGGAACTGAGTGAAGAGCTGAGGGAATAACATGGCGGAGTCTCATCCACAATGAGGTTGCTGCGAAGCTTGGCCGCCATCTTGGTTTTAGCCTGAGGATGCTGCGGCCTAGAACTTACCTCCGGTTCCCTCTTGGCCACCCAGCACTCTTTCTTTTGGCCTTTCCCAGCAGTGCTGGCTTTCCTCTTGGGTGAATTCTTCACGCCCAACTCTGTCAGGTCATCCGAGTCATTCTCGTAGAAACAGTAAACCGCCTCTTCGGTCGGCGTGGTGTGACAGAAGGAAGGGAAGACCATGTCGTCATGCCCCTTGTCCTCTCGGGAGGCTTCCTTCCTGGAACGGTTTCCCTCTGAAGAAGCCCTCAGACCACCGTGCTTCACAAGGGTCAGTTCCAGGTTCTTGAGAGGAATGCGTCCTCTCCTGGACTCAGCGGATTGGGCCCTGCCTGTGTGAAGTGGGCTGGTGTGGTTTGACCCAGTCCTGTGCTTGCAAGAGGAAACCATTTTGGTTGGAGTTGAGTGGCTGGAGGTCAGTTTTCCGGCGCATGGGCCACCTCGTTCATACTGTCTGGCTTCCATCTTGCTTCCTGCTCCAGTCAGTTCCTTCCTTTTCCCTGAACAATGCTTCGAGTCTGCTTCCTCCTTCATTGGGTACTGAAGTGTCTCATCACTCAGGGAAGCAGCGCTGGAGAAGTTGACTGGGGTTCCTTCTGCAGAGTCAGTGAAGGAATCCTCCTCGGCGCCGATGTAGCTTTTGTGCTGGGCAACAGCAGCCCGTCTATGCTTGGAGATGCCCAAATGGGAATTGGCAGGGACCAGCATGTAGACCGGAAGTTGCATCGATTTCTTGGACTGTGAGTTCAAAATCTGGCCTGAGACGAGGGAGGTATGGACCTTCCGAAAACGGGATGGCATGGCTGAATTGATGCATTCCTTCAAGATCTCGATATCCTCGTCAGAAGTCAATTCGAGTCTTTCTGGCTTCCTTTGGCTCTCAATGACCCTCTCTTCTTCTCTCTTGTCATGGGCCATGAAGCTCAAGCCATTCTTTTCCGGGAATGGGGGGATAAGTTTCAGTTCAACGTCTTTTTGGATGTAGTGCTCATGGAGGGGCAAAGCACTCAAGCTGGAGGCGCAGGAAAAGTTCTCGTTGGGTTTCTCCACAGTGAAGTAGACCATGGAGTCCAGGTCTTGGGGCATCTGAAAACGTTCCTTGAAGTCAGTGATCTCCATGAACTTCTTGACGTTGTTCTCCCACTGGATGTTGAACTGACTGGCCTCCTTCTCTGGTTGGCCATTCAGTTCAAAGAGAGGCGTCTTACTGCGGCTTGGGGGCATTGTTTGCCCAGGACTGTCTGGCAACTCACTTGGGCTGATGGTGCCGCTAATCATTTCACTGCAGGGCTCGCTTTGGATTGAACTGGCAATGGAAGGACTCTCAAAACTGCCCAGGGAACTGACCGAACTACAGCGGCTCATCACCAAGGGCGTTTCCTGGATATAGTTCTCGGAGGAGCTGGAAGGGGTCAAGTCATCAAGTCGGGATGGTGATGCTCCCTGAAGGAACATCTTCTCTTTCTTGGGGAAGGGGATGGAGATGGGCTGTGAGACAGCAGGGAGGAGTTCCACCTCCCTTTTGGACTTCTCATCTTCCTTGTGTGGTTCATCCACTTGTTCCACTTCAATGATCTCCAAAGAGGAGTCACTGTCCATCTCATTCTCGCTTTGCCCATCCAGCACATTGTCAGCTGAGGAAAGGGATGAGAGGGAACTGCATCGGGAAAAGCAAATTGGGGTGTCCTCCACTGAATATTTCTGCAGCTGCTCCGGTTCTCCTTGTCCTGCCATCTGGACCGGGAGCTTCTCCGGAATCTTATTGAGCTGTTCTGACAAAATGGAATAATAAGATTTGCCTCCTGACTGCCCCATGATTCCATTGTCCACATTTTCCATGAAGGGGATGTGTTGGTATGACGGGGAGAGCTTAATGGTGTGAACCTTTGGATCAGGATCAAGCTCGTTCCTCGGCTCTTTTTGCTCACATTCCTTTTCTTTCTCAGCAACCATTCTGCCAGATGAAACTGTGGCTTTCTTGAACTTCTCAAGAAGTTCCGGTTTCTCTGCCACCTCCCCAGACTCTGGAAGTTTCTTCACTGGCTGTTCCATCTTCTCTGGCCGATTCATCAGGATGTTCTTCAAGTCGAGCCGGCTAGGCCGTTTCTGATAGCGGTGTAATTCATCCCTGAAGTCCACAAAGGTGGTTCTTGCACATGGTTTCATGTGCTCCTTGGTGCAATAGCCATCGCTGGTGCTTCCGCTATTGAGGCTATCATTGGACAAGCTAGTGTAGGCGGTCTTTAGCCGTAAAAGGGGGTGAGCCCGGCTCAGATCTTCCCGCTTGACGAAACCGCCGGCGTCAGACAACCGGCACGGGGAGCATGACTGAGCGCGGGCTTCATGGACCTCATCAGAAACATACTGCCAGTCAAGACAATGGTCCTCTGAGCTGAGACTGAAACTGTCATCGGAGGAAGTATGGAGGGTGGAGATGTCTTCTACCAGCTTATCCATCTTAGCTACAGTGGTGGTGATCTTTTTGGCCAGTTTCTCAGCCGCCAAGGAAACTTCGTTGTCGGGGGGCAAGAGGACCGGTGGGACCTTCTTGGCTTCTGTCGGCTTCCCACTTTCATCCTTTTCTGGCTCTGGGCCTCTCCTTTGGGCAACAGCTCTTGGCGACGCCTGGCCTTGGAGGAAGGAATTGTTAAGAAACATGGAGAGGACCGACGCGTTGCCTGTTTCTACGCTGCTGGACACATTGGGCACCTCATCGTCATCGAAGCACCCCGAATCAGAAGCGTAGTCCTTTGCCAAGCTGTCAATGTGCCGCATGGGCTTCTTGGAGCTTTGGCTCTTCAGTGTCTGCTTCTCCATACTGTCAAAGGTCTCGGCCAAGTGTTTGGCGTCCAGCTCGGCTTCCAGTGCCTTCTGTTTCCGCATGTACAGCGAGGGCATGCAGGAACCCGGTGAGATAACCATGGCGTCTTTGTACTTGAGAGGTCGGTTGGCCAGGAGGTTGCGGAGGGCGGCTGCACTGCCCATGGCGATCATCTTATGCTTTGAGTGGACCAGGTTGCGGAGCATGCTGACCGCCCCCAGGTCCCACAGTAGTTCCTGGTCTTTGGAGCTGCGAGCTGAGAGGTTCCAGAGGGTGCCACAGGCATTGCTGACAATGGTGAGGCTGTGAGACTTCAGGTGCTGGAGCAGGGTCTGAAGGCAGCTATGCTCCCGTAGGACGAGCCTGGAAGACAGTAGGGGAGAAGTGGGTTACATATATACTCTCCCCTTCGCTCAAGAGGAGTTTCTCTCTAAGAATTGTACTAGAGGACTGACCGGTAGTCTTCCCGTGTAGCGATGAGACTGGAGACGTTTCGGAGGATGCCTCCTCCACTCTCGATGATGGCAAGCGAGTTGGTCTGGCACTTGTAGGTGAGGGTGCTGACCAGGAAGCCCAGGGCCCCCTCCACCCCGCAAATGGCTGCTTTGTTCTCGGTGCTGTGAGCAGACAGATTCCACAAAGCGCTGAGGATGCTCTTGAGTGTGGATTCCTAGCCGGGGACAAGCCATACGGGGAAAAGATAGTCAGCAAGAACCACCACAACCAGAACAGCTCATAGGGATTAGGAGTGCTGATTTGGGGGCTTAGGCTCAAGGTTCAAAAGTGAATTAATGCAGTTTAACACTGCTGGAACTGTTATGCTTAATGCAATGGGATCCTGGGCACTGTCATTTGGAAAGACACGGGCACTTTATGGCAGACAAGGCAGGAGACCTTGTAAAACTACAACTCCTGAGAGAGGAGGGAAAAGGGAGAAAAGGGGGGGCAATAGAGAGAAAAAGAGGAGAGAAGTTAGGAAAGAAAGAAAGACAGGAAAGGGAGAATGATGGAGGGAAGGAAGAAGGGAAGGAAGGAGAGAGACAAGGAAGAAGGGAGGGAAAACAAAGGAAAGAAGACAGGGAGGGAATGAAGGAAGGAAGGAAGGAAGGACGGAAGGGAGAGAGACAAAGAAGGAAAGAGGGAAAATAAAGGAAAGAAGAGAGGGAGTAAGAGAGGGAGGGGGAGGGAAGGAAGGAAGGAAGGAAGGAAGGAAGGAAGGAAGGATGGAGGAAGACAAGGAAGGAAATGGGTAAAATAAAGGAAGGAAGGGAAGGAAGGAAAGAAGGGAAGGAAGGAAAGAAGAGAGGAGACAAGGAAGGAAGGAGGGAAAATAAAGGAAAGAAGAGAGGGAGCAAGAGAGGGAGGGGGAGGGAAAGAAGGAAGGAGGGAGACAAGGAAGGAAATGGGTAAAATAAAGGAAGGAAGGGAAGGAAGGGAAGAAGGGAAGGAAGGAAAGAAGAGAGGAGACAAGGAAGGAAGGAGGGAAAATAAAGGAAAGAAGAGAGGGAGTATGAGAGGGAAGGGAGGGAGGGAGGAAATCATAGAATCATAGAGTTGGAAGAGACCTCATGGGCCATCCAGTCCAACCCCCTGCCAAGAAGCAGGAATATTGCATTCAAAGCACCCCTGACAGATGGCCATCCAGCCTCTGTTTAAAAGCTTCCAAAGAAGGGGCCTCCACCACACTCCAGGGTAGAGAGTTCCACTGCTGAACGGCTCTCACACTCAGGAAGTTCTTCCTCATGTTCGGAAGGAAGGAAGGAAGGAAGGAAGGAAGGAAGGAAGGAAGGAGGGAGGGAGGGAGACAAGGAAAAAAGTGGGGAAAATAAAGAAAGGGAGGGAGGGAGGGAAGGAAAGAAGGGAGGGAGGGAGGGAAGGAAGGAGACAAGGAAGGAAGAAAAATAAAGGAAGAAGGGAGGGACAGGAGGAAGGAAGGAAGGAGACAAGGAAGGAAGGACGGAAAATAAAGGAAAGGAGGGAAGGAGATAAGGAAGGGAAAAAGTAAGGGAGGGAGGGAGATAAGGAAGGAAGGAGGACAAATAAAGGGAAGAAGGGAGGGATGGAGAGGAAAATTAAGGAAGGGAAAGAGAAAGAGAAAGAAGAAAGAAGGAAAGAAAGAAGACAGGGGAGGGAGAAAAGAAAGGAGGGAATACAGGAAGAAGGCAAGGAGGGAAGGTTAGGAGGAAGAGAGAAGGAGGGAGGAAAGAAAGAAAGAATGTTGGAAGGAAGGAAGGAAGGAAGGAAGGAAGGAAGGAAGGAAGGAAGGAGAGGACGTTTCTTTCTCACCTTGGCGGCCCGCAAGGCGCATTGCATCAAGGCGGTGACGCTGCCTACTTCACGCAGAACCTTCTTGCTGTTAATGTCAGCCCTCCAGGAGAGGTTTCGCAGGATGCTGGATACCACCTGAGCCAAGGAGGAAGCCGGGAAGCACATTGGTGTTACTTATTGTCACAGGACAAGGTCCCCATTGACAGGTAAGGAAGGACCAGGGAGTGGGTTTTCCAGACTGAGGTTGCCTTCAGGGAGAGACACACTTTTTGCCCATGGACCCTTCCACCCGCACTGACCCACCTGGTGCAGCTCCTCGCTGTCGGACGCCAGCTGAGCCACAATGGCCTGCATGCACCTTTGGCGGGAGCACAAGGCAGCCTGGAAGCGAAACAGGAACAAGGAATCAGGAGTGAAAGCTGAGCCGGGCCATCTGCAGCCTTGGCATTGGCCTTTTCCACTGCCAAATCACACTTCTGGCTCATGCTCAGTCTATTAAGACCCCTAATCCCTTTCACATGCAGTTTGATTTTCCTCCATCTAGACACTAGCCTCCTATGGATACAGCTTAGAATTGCATTGGCCTTTTTCGTTGCCACACCACACTCTTGGCTCACGTTCAGCTTGGACTCTACTAAGACCCCTAGATCCCTTGAAGTGATCTTGGGCCCATCTTTTCTCTGTGCCATTCTATGCTCTTACCTTGTTGACAACGTCCCCAAAAGTGAGGTTGGTGAGTGCCATGCCTGTGTAGCGCCTGAGTGCCAGGTTGAGTGGGTCCTGGGTCGCACCATGCATTTCATAGTCCACCTGGAGCAGCTCGGCGACGGCTTGGAGACCCCCTGTTTGGAAGCCAAAGGGAGAGTCACTGGTGGGGAGATGGAAACATGTGGCATTGTGGGATGCAAGGAGGGTGGATCATGAATGGCCTGTCTATATAAGGATGTGAATAAACTACGACGCCCATCATCATCTGCCATTAGCCCTACATAGACAGATAGACAACAGATTATATCTGCCAAAGAAGTGAGCCAACATACCCAGTTCGTTCATGGCGTGGCGATAATCTTCGTCAAAGGAAAGCTTCATTGTGGCACAAGTTGCTTGGCAGATTTGGGGCTCAATGGGGACTGGACCTGCAAAGACAGCAAGGTTCAAAGGATTGACATCCAGGCCGAGCTTCAGGGATTTGAGAGCTGGGTCTAAATCCCCACTCGACTGTTGCAACCCTTGGGCAAGTCACGCTCTCTCAGCCTTGGAGGGAAGCAATAACAAACCCCATACAATTCTAAGGGACGCTTCCCCGGAACGTATTCAGTGTTGCACTTTTCAACGGTTCCTGCTTTTCTGACTCTTTCAACTTTTCCATTTGCACCCATCTATTGAATCTATTGCTTCCCTTCCCACAAACACACACACACAAATAAAAGCATTAGCACAGACATACTTAGACAACGATTGCTTAACAAATGTATATTTCAACCTATACCTCTAAAACTACCAAACGGGTTTGCAAAGTGGATTTCCAGCTCCTCTATAGCCTTAACCGTTTTACTTCCTCTTTATATCCAGCAAATGGCTCACTTCTGTTTGTTGTAATATTTGCAAGTGAATATGTCAACAAAAGGGAAAGGCATAAAACCCTCTGATACCATCGACCATGGTCTCCTTCTGAGTTAGCTCTCCAGAATGGGGCACTGCTCTGGAGTGGCTCCGCTCTTTCCTGGAGGATCGTACCCAGATGGTAATGCTGGGGGACACCTATTCAATGTGCTGAGGCTTAATTCAGACAAGACAGAGGTCCTCCTGGTCAGTCGCAAGGCTGTTTGGGGTGTAGGGTGGCAACCTGTGCTCGGCAGGGTTATACTCCCCCTGAGGAAACAGGTCCTCAGTTTGGGGGTCCTCCTGGATTCAGCGCTGATGCTTGAAGCTCGAGTGTTGGCGGTGGCCGGTGGGGCTTGGCACAGTTAAAACTTGTGCACCAGTTGTGCCCATACCTCGAGAAGCCTAACTTGGCCACGGTGGTCCATGCCTTAATTACATCTATAATGGACTACTGCAATGCACTCTACATGGGCCACCTTTGAAGACGGCACGGAAATTACAATTAGTACAAAGATCGGCTGACTGATTACTAACTGGAACCAATTATAAGGAGCATACGATGCCCCTATTAAAACAGCTCCACTGGGTGCCAATAAGTTTCGGGACTCAATTCAAAGTGTAGGTTATTACCTATAAAGCCCAATAGGGTTCAGGTGCAACCTATCTGTGAGACCGCATCTCCTTCTCCTGTAATGCACTCTACATAGGGCTGCCCTTGAAGATGGTTCGGAAACTACAGCTGGTGCAAAGGTCGGCAGCCAGATTGTTAACTGGAGTAAGTTACAGGGAACGGTCTACCCTCCTGTTTAAACAGCTCCACTGGCTGCCGATAAGTTTCCGGTCCTAATTCAAGGTGCAGGTTATCACCTATAAAGCCCTAAACGGTTCAGGACCTGCCTATCTGCGCGACCGCCTCCTCCCTTACGAGCCCACACGGTCCTTAAGATCTTCCGGTGATGCTCTTCTCTCGCTCCCGCCCCCCTCTCAGGCACGGCTGGTGGGGACGAGAGAGGGGGCATTCTCGGTGGTGCCCCCCGTCTCTGGAATTCCTTCCCCAGGGAGATTAGGCTGGCACCCTCCCTAGCCATATTTCGTAAGGAATTAAAGACATGGATGTTTCGTCATGCTTTCGACTGACGACTCTTATGACAAACAACATGTATCATAACCTATATTACATTGAATTGATTCTGATCCTGTTAATTTTTGCTCTGTTTTCATGATATTTCCTATGCTATTATACATTGTTATCCACCTTATTGAACCACCTTATCCTTTAACCAGCTTGCATAGTGGTCTTCTCCCCCCCCCCCCCCCCCCTTCAAAACTATTCTGCAATTACTGCTCTTGTTTGTTATTATTGTTATGCCGTTTTATGCTGTCTTAATTGTTATTGCTTTGCTTTTAATTGTATTCTGCCTGGGCTTGGCCCCATGTAAGCCTCCCCGAGTCCCTTTGGGGAGATGGAGGCGGGGTAGAAAAATAAAGTTCTTCTCCTTCCTCTTCTCTGTACCAGCGCGAGATCTCTAAGATCTGGCGCGGAGGCCCACCTCTAGGTCCCAAACGTGGTTGGTTGGGATGAGAGAGTCTTCTTGGTGGTGGACCCCCAGCTTTGGAATTGTTGTAGTTCAGCCTTTGATTGTGCCTGCACCTGATCTCTGGGGATTCTGGGCCTGTTAGTGGGGATTCTGGGCCTGCAAGTCAGCAGGAGAGCCCACAAGAGATTTTAAGCCCTGAAAATGAGTAGTCTGTGCCTGAAAACCACATTCCTGAAAGGCAGTTTGCTAGGGAAGCAAGGTCAGAAACAGATCTGAGCTCAGAGGATGAAAATGAAAGTCTATATGGACAGACTAATGAGCAGTTAAATAGGAGATTTACATTCCATCAACATAGAGCTTCTCAGGAGAGTTTACGAAGGAGAAGATGCCTATTAGCCTAGAAGTCCTTATCAGTTTCCCAGGGAGAAGGCACTTGAAGCTCTTTCTAATCTAATATCGATTTTCTCTCAATATTAGGTAGTTCAGCAGATGGGTCCGTCAGTCCAGGCAACATTGGTATTTGAGTATAGAGTATAGAACTACTGTCAAGTCAAGGGATTTCTAGTTCCATGTTCCATGTTCCCTTTTGTTCATGTTTCATGATGCCAAGTTTTTGAGGACTGTTCCTGAATTTCATATTTTGGAATTATTCTGCTTTTGCATTCTTGGTTTTTTTTTATGCTACTCCTGTACTATGACTTCTGTAGATTATTCCGGATATTTGGACTTCGTTTTTTAATACTATTTTGCTGAATTGCTTTTCGTATATATTCTTCAATAAACTGTTTTGCTATTTTACCTTGGACTGGAGTGTGTGCTAAGTACAGAGGTGGTTCCCAGCCTTTGGGGTGCAAAAGGAATGCTCTCCCGAGAATGATCAGGCTAGCCCCTAATCTCCAAGTGTTTCGAACCAAGTTGAAGACATGGCTCTTCAAATAGGCCTTTGACCTCGTATAGCAATTAATTATACCGAAGACTAATTGATTATACCAAGGATTATTGCAGCTAGCACTTATAGACTGGTTTTGATTGCAACTTGTCTTATATTTGCTGCTGCTGTTGCATTTTACTGATTTTTAATTATTGGGTTTTTTGGTTTTATGCTGTTTGTTACTGCTATTCTTATTGTGATATTGTTCAGACGCTTGAATGCTTTTGTGAGCCGCCTCCAGTCCCTTCAGGGAGATGGTGGCGGGGTACAAATAAAGTTTTATTAATACTTTTATTATTATTTAATGAACAACAAGATTTGTACACAGCAAACACGATCACTAGTGGATCACATGTTGGACACTTCCCAAGTGTCTAGGACTGTGTGATGTATCAGTGAATAATGCATGCAGATCCGAGTAGAGTGGCCTTTTGCAGCTGACAGATGGTGATTTTGTCAGCGCCAATTGTTTTTAAGTGCAGGCCAAGGTCTTTAGGCACTGCACCCAGGGTGCCAATCACCACTGGGACCACCTTGACTGGCTTGTACCAGACTCTTTGCAGTTTGATCTTTAAATCCTCATATTATGTCAGCTTTTCCAGCTACTTCTCATCGATTCTGCTGTCACCCCTGGGATTGCAACATCGACAATCCACACGTTGTTTTTTCCTATTATTATTATTATTATTATTATTATTATTATTATTATTGTTACCGGACTATGGTTAAAACGGTCCCTCTTCTTCTGTGTCCAGTGACTTATCCTCCAACCAGCCCCACTTTCTGACCCTGGTCCACCGCCGGGTCCCCAGTGGTTCCCTACCTGCTGCCCCATCAGGGCTCTTCCCGGCTTCCCTGTTTTGCATCTTGAGCCAATCCCAGCAGGTTTCCGAATAGGACCGGATCTGCTCCAGAATGTGCAGTACCCGCATCTCCTTCTTGGCCTGGCCCTCGTCCGGCTGCGAGAAGACAATGTTGTGGAGGGCGGCGTTGGCCCGCATGCGGCAGTCCTTCCCGGCCGCCCCTGGGCTCTGGGGGGCACCTGGTCCCCGGTCGGCATCATGCAGGATCTGGACCAGGAGTGGGAGGCAGCCTGACTTGCGCATGGCCAGGCAGCTTTCCTGGGAGCTGGACATGGCCAGCAAGGTACGGGACATGTCTTCCTTGTCCCGGGTGGCCAGCATGGAGAGGAGCCAGAAGACCATCTCCACCTGGGAGGGGGGCGAGAAGAGGAACAACATCCCGTCAGGTTACACACCTCAAAGCAGGCATGTATTCATGTATGTATGTTTGCCGCACAAAGGCTGCTGGTAGGTGAAGTGACCCTCTGTGAGGTCACTAGGAAAGCAAGGTGACCTAAGCCTTCTCTAGGAAGGAATGAGAAAAGGAGGGAGGGAGGGAAGGAAGGAAGGACAGGGGGAACAGAAAGGAAGGAGGGTGGGAGGGAGGAAGAGAAGGAAAGAGAGATGAAGGGAAGGGAAGAAGGAAGGAGGGAAACAAGCAGGGGGAAAAGGAAAACAGGAGGAAGGAAAGAAGAAATGAAAGAAAGGAAGAACAGAAGGAGAGAAGAAAGGAGGAATGGAAGGAGGGAAGGAAAGAAGGAGGGAGGTAGGGAAGGAAGGAAGATGGAAGGAGAGAAGGAAGGAAGGAGAGAAGGAAGGCAGGTAGGAAGAAGGAAGAGAGGGAAAGAATGAGAGAAGGAAGGAAGCAAGGAGGAAAGGAAGACAGGAAGGAAGGAAGAAATGAGAGAAGGATGGAAAGACAGAAGTACTGAAGGAGAGAAGGAAGGAGAGAAGGAAGAAAGGGAGGGAGAAAGAGAAGGAAGGAGAGAGGAGGGAGGGAGGGAAGCAAGGAGGGAAGCAAGGAGGAAAGGAAGACAGGAGGAAAGGAAGGAATGAGAGAAGGAAGGAAGTACAGAAGGAGAGAGGGAAAGAGGGAGAGAGGGGTGGAAGAAAAGAAGGAAGGGGAGAAAGAAGCAAGGGCGGGAGGGAAGAGAGTGCAATATTTTCCAGCAAACGTCATACAGGCAGCCCCCAAGTTATGAACAAGAGAGGTTCTATAAGTTTGTTCTTAAGTTGAATTTGTGTGTAAGTTGGAACAGGTATTTCAGCCATTGTTTTTAAGCTTTGGATTATATAGGGAAGGGTTAACAGCACTGTGGGGTTTGTTTAGTTTTCTGTGTCCCTGTTCAGAAGATTTCATCTCACTTTCTATCCCTGTAAGAATTGATATTTTGAAATTTTTGGCTTGTTGTGAAAACAAGGATTGGACAAAAGGCTTCAGTGGAAGCCCCTTTCCCCCCTGATAGTAATTCTTCCAGGAGTGGATTCCCCTTCTGAGGGGAAATTCCTCTCACTTCCTGTTGTCTCTGCCCCGTCTTTAACTAGAAGTCATTTGTAAGTTGGATGTTTGTAACTCAGGGACGGCCTGTATTGCATTAAGGATTCAGGCAACTAGATCAAAAGGGAAGGCTACCTTGCTGCCACCCGGCTGGTCCTCCCCTTCTTCTTCGGGATGCGTGGGGATCTCCACGGTGGCGGCGTCTCCGTCCGATCGTTTCCCACTGAGCTGGAAGGAGGACAGGAACAGAATGAAATAAAGGAGGAGGAAAGAAAAGGAAGAATAGCTGGCCGGGTGGCAGCCGGCCCAAAGGCTTGGCAGGAATCGCCCGCTCTGCCCTGTTTGTGAGGACATTTGCTGCCCAGAGTTGGGTTCCTAGGAGAGTGAGAAAGATGCATTGTGTTGGCGCAGACTCAATGCAATGCAATAATAGAAGGCCTAGCCAGGCCTTTGGGTCCAAAACCCGAGGTGTGTGTGTGATGTTTTCAACACAGACAAATGGAGCGTTTCCATCCCCAGAGTTTCCTTGGGGTCCTTCCTTGATCAAGGCGGCCCTCAGCCACCTTCTCCCTGTCTCTTTTCTTTCTTTCCTTCCTTCCTTTCTTCCCATACATTGGGAACAAGAGAGAGTGTGTGACTGCCTTTGGTCCCCCCCTTTCTTGGTCCCTGCGCTGGCCTACTTTTCGTCTCCATGGCAACTGCCTCCCTTTTGGATGGCGCCACAGCGACTGAGTGGAAGGACCGAAGCCCTCTGGGCCTCCTGCGCTTGGCCTGTAGCTCAGGCACAGAAGAAACCTCTAGCCACCTCTTTCTTTCTTCCTCCTTCCCCCTTCCTTTCTTTCTCCCTTTCTTCATTGCATCCTCCTTCTCTTCCTCCTTTCCTCCGTTCACTTTACCATTATTTTTCTTCTTTCCTTCCGTGCATTGTCCTTCCCTTCTTCCTTCCTTCCTTCTTCCTCTCTCTCACCTCAATAGTTCTTCCTCTCTCCTTTTTTCTCTTCCTACCTCTCTCTTATTTCTTCCTTCCTTTCTCTCCCTCTCTTCCTTCTTCTCATTCCCACTGTTTCTCTCTTTCTTTCGCCTGTCTTCTTCCTTCTTTTCTCTCTTCCTTCCTCCCTCTATCTCTTTTCTTCCCTCCCTTCTCCCTGTTTATTTTCCCTCCCTCCCTTTTGCCTTCCCTTCCTTTCTCTTCCTTCTTTCCAACCTTTCTTTCTTTCTCCTCTCCTTCCTTTCTTCCTCCCTCCATTTATCTCTCTCTCTCTTCTTCCCTCCCTCCCTTCCTTCTCCTTCTTTATTTATCCCCTCCCCCTTCCTCTTTTCATTTCTTCCTTCTTCCTTTCCTTACTCTCTTTCTCCCTCTCTTCCTTCTCATTCTCTTCCTTCCTTCCTTTCTCTCTCCCTCCCTCCCCTTATCTCTCTTTCCCTTCCTTTCTCCCTCTCTTCCTTCTCCCTGTATATTTCTCCCCTCCTCTCATGCTTATTTCTTTCCTCTTTCTCCCTCTCTTTTTTCTTTCTTTCTTTCCTTCTTTCACATCTCCTTCCTTCCTCTCTCCCTCCTTCCCTTTTTATCCTTCTCTCTTCTTCCTCCTTTTCTCCCTTCTCCCTGTTCATTCCTGCCTTACTTCCTTCTTCTCTTCCTTACTCTTTCTCCCTCTCTTCCTTCTTCTCATCCTGTTTTTCTTTCCTTCCCTTCTGTCTCTTTTCTCCCTTCCTTCTCTCTGTTTATTTCTCCCTCCCTCCCTTCCACTCTTTACCCTCTCTTCCTTTTCATTCTCTTTCTTTCTTTCTTTCTTTCTTTCTTTCTTTCTTTCTTTCTTTCTTTCATGTCTCCTTCCTTCCTCTCTCTTCCTCCCTCCCCTTATCTTTCTCTTTTTTTTCCTTTTTTTCTGCTTTTCTCTATTTCTTCAACCTGTTTATTCCTTCCTTCCTTCTTCCCTCCCTTCCTCAATCTGTTTCTCCCTCTCTTCTTCTCATTTCTGTTTTTCCTTCTCTCCCCTCTGTCTCTTTATTCCCTCTCTTTCTCCCTTCCTCTCTTCCTCCCTTCTTCTTCCCTCCTTCTCCTCTCCATTTTTCTTTCTGCTTCCTTTTTCTCTCCCTCTTTCTCTTCTCGATCCCTCTGTTTCTCTTTCTTTCTGTTTCCTCCCTCCCTCCCTTTCCTCCCTCTCTTGATCTTCCTCCCTCCCTTTAACTATCTCCCTCTCTCATCTTTCTCTTCCCTTTCTCCCTTCCTTCCACAAGATGGAGGACTACCCTGGCTTTCTCTCCCTGCGGATGGGAACCACCTGCTTTCCTTCTTTTCGCCTTTCCCCTTTGCATCTCCTCCACTTCTCGAATCCAGGCCACATGATGCTAATGCTTCCTGGCACCGGGAATGAAGTGCACCTCTTTGATGGAAACAATGCTCCTGCCAGAGACAGAAAGCGTCTCCCTCAGCCTTATGCTCCCTGCACATCTGAATCGTACTGGGAGGCATCAGCCGCCAAGAAGCAAGAGACACAAGGAGATGATGATTCTGCGCATTGGGATCGCAGGGGCATTGAAGGTGCAAACGCAGAAAGAATCCCGTCATGTCAGAACCACAATGGCCCCTCTAGGAACTGGCTGCATCTCCCACACAACCCTGCAGCTCTTACCGGTGTCTCGGACTGTTGCACTTTGTCTTGCGCCTCCATCAACTCCTTGTCGATCTGCTCCAATCGAGTGACACGGATCTAGAGAAGATGAGGAACCAAGGCATCCGGTTAGTGTACAGATTGGAACCATGGAGTTCCCCAAGGGCCTTCCAGTCTGATCTCGTTCTGCTATTATGGAAGGCACCGTCCAATCCCTCCCGACAGATGGCCATCCATTCCAACTCTCTTCCACCATTATGGCAGGCATCATTCAATCCCTCCTGACAGATGGCCGTCCAGTCCAACTCTCTTCCACCATTAAAGAAGGCATCATCCAATCCCTCCTGACAGATGGTCACCCAGTCTGCCCCCATTCTGCCATTAAAGAAGGCACCATCCAATCCCTCCCGACAGATGACCATCTAGTCTGACTCCCTTTTGCCATTAAGAAAGGTGCCATCTGAGCACTCCCAACAAGGGATGGATCTTTCTCACCTGCGCCCTTTGCACCATTTCGTCCGTCGTCCCAAAACGTTCCTCCATGAGAGTCCGGATGTGTTGGGCTTCAAACTCCAGTTGCTGGCGGATCAGGTCCATTTGCATGGAGAACTAGACAAGGAAGGGAGGTGGGGAGAAAGGGCGACAAAACCACTCCTTGAGTAGGGCACAAAGGTCAGATCCCAGGAGAAGAAATGCAGAAATGCTTTGATTTGTGTCTTCCTGCCTGGCAGAATGGGGTTAGTCTAGATGGCCTTTGGGGCCCTCTTCTAACTTCAGGCTTCTAGGATCACAGCTGGGACGAAAGTCTTGTATTTGTGCCATCTTCCCAGCGAGACCCACACATTTGCTTCCAGGGACCTGACAAATCGCATGTTCTGCCCTCAACTCACTGTCTCCACGTGCGGCAACTCATCCAACCTCTTGGAAAGGCTTTGCAGTTGAGTATAATACCATAGTTTCTCCTTCTCCTCTTTTTCAATTTCACCCAACAGGAAACACCTGAGAACAGAAAGAGAACAATTAGAAGAGACGGAAGGAAGGAAAGAATGGCTGCAAGGGAATAGCAGGAAAGATAAACAGAAAAAAGTGAGAGGAAAGAAGATGGGGAGAAAAACTGAAAAAAAGACAAGAGAGAGGAAAAAACGAAGGAAGGAAGAAAGGAAGAGAGGGAGGGATTAGAGAAGGCATGGACAAACTTTCTAACTCAGAGGCTGCATGCTAGCACTCTCTGCTAGGAGAACTGGCTGCCTGGTGATGGAAGGAAGGAAGGGAAGGACAGAAGGAGAAAGGGAGGGAGGAAGCGAAAGAAGGAAAGACAAAAGGAAAGGAAGGAAGGATGGAAGGGAAGGAGGGAGGAGAAAGAGGGAGGGAGGAACGAGGGAAGGAAGGATGGAAGGGAAGTAGGAAGGAGAAAGAGGGAGAGAGGGAAGGAAAGATGGAAGGAAAGAATGATGGAAGGGTGAAAGGGAAGGATGGAAGAAGAAAGAGGGAGGGAGGGAGGGAGGGAAGAGGGAGGGAAGGATTAAAGGGTGGAAGGGTGGAAGGAAAGGGCAGAAGGAGAAAGAGGGAGGGAGGAAAGAGAGAAGGAAAGACAAAAGGAAAGGAAGCAAGGATGAAAGGAAAAAGAGGGAAAGAGGGAGGGAGAAAAGAGGGAAGGAAATGCAAAAGGGAAGGAAGCCAGGATGGAAGAGAAGAAGGGAGAGAGGGAAGGAGAGAGGAAAGATGGAAAGAAGGAAGGTAGAAAGGATGGAAGGGAAGGAAGAGAAGGAGGAAGGAAAAAGAGAAGGAAGGAAGAAAAAGAGGAAAAGAATGATGGAATGAAGGAAGGGAAGGATAAAGGAAAGAAAGAAGAAAGGAAAGACAAAAGGGAAGGAAGGAGAAAGAGGGAGAGAGGGAGGAAAGAGGGAAGGAAAGAAGGATGAAAAGGTAGAAAGGAAGGATGGGAGGAGAAAGAGTGAGGAAAGTAAGGAGGAAGGAAAGACAGAAGGGAGGGAAGGACGAAAGGGTGGAAGGGAAAGATGAAAGGAAGGAAGCGAAGAAGGAAGGAAAGTGAGAAGGAAGGAAAGACGAAAGGGTGGAAGGGAAGCAAGGAAGGAGGACGAAAGAGGGAGGTAAGGAAGGGAGGAAAGGAGGAAGGAAAGAGAGAAGGAAAGAAGGATAGGATGGTGAGGGAGAGGAGGGCCTGAGTAAAGAGCCCAAGTGGCCACATCTGGCCCCCGGGCCTGGGTTTACCCATACCTGGATTAGAGTGAGTGAGAGAGACATGCTTGAAAAAAGAGAAAGGGAGAAAGGATAAAAATGAAGAAAAGAGGGATGGTCAAAAGGGAATAAAAGAAGAACTTGAGAAAGAAAGAGAGGGAGAAAGAGACAGGAAAGAAAAGAAGAAAAATGAAAGAGCGAGGGAGGGAGGAAGAAAAGAAAGAAGGGGGAGGAGCGAGGGAGCAGGAGCAAGAGAAGAAAGAAAGAAAGAAAGAAAGAAAGAAAGAAAGAGGGAAGAAAGGACAAAGGGGAAGAGATTGGGTAAAGAGAGAGTTGTGTGGAAAAGAGGAGGAAGAAAAGGAAGGAAGAAAAGGAAGGAAGAATGGTAGATTAGATGAGTGGATTAGAGAGAGAGAGAGAGAGAGATAAGAATGGTAGGAAAAAAGAAGGGGGCTAGAAGGAAGTGATGGGAAATAATGGCAGAAAAAGGAGATAAGTAAACAAATGTTGATAGATGGAAAAGAGACCAGGAAAGAGAAGTTTAGGCCTCTTGAGCAAGTGAAGGGGAGAAGCAGAAGAAGAGGACTGGAGAAATGGGTATCTCTTCTCAGTCCCCCACAAACCCCAGACCCGATCCAGCTCTCACCTCTCCCTGTCAAGTTCCTCCAGGAGCCGGAGGGTGGCCCGGCTGAGGTCCCCCAAGCTGTCCTTCCTCTGGAGGGACACCGAATGGGCTGGACTGTCCTCAGGGCAGGAGGGCGGGGGTGCCGGCACAGACGGAGGGGGGAACGTCAGGTTGTACAGGCTGGTGATGTCCATCTGGAGAGCTGTGGGGAGATGGGAAGCATGAGGTGGGCAGTCAATGTGTGCTGACAATAGACCACAGATGTACGCCATCCTCTGCACCACCGCTGGGGAAAGGCTCATTGCCTGTAGAGAGAGCCTTCTGCTCCAAAACAGAGCCTTCCACCCCAAAAGACAGTCCACAGAGAGAGCCTTCAATAAATGAGAGCCTTGAACTGTTGACTGTTGACCTAAAGCTTGGCCGTTTGAAGCCGTGGGTTGGGGTGTTAGCCCTAGCTCCTGCCAACCTAGCAGTTTGAAAAAATGAAAATGTGTGTAGCTCATACACTATGTAACAAAAGAAGGGGAGGAAATTATGTCCCTGGTTCGAATGTGTTATATCCAGTTTAATCTAGCGGACGTTACTTTGGAAGTCGTTGTTCTACCCCAGAACCTTCGTTTTCGTGGCTGGCGCAAATTATATCGAATTGGTTGAGATATTCATTGAAAAACTATAGCAAAAAGGTGCTGCAAGATGTCCGGCCAAAAAACCAGAAATACAGGGTTGTTGTAGGTTTTTACGGGCTATATGACCATGTTCTAGAAGCATTCTCTCCTGACGTTTCGCCTGCATCTATGGCAAGCATCCTACATGGAAAAAGTTGTGGCGATCTATGACTACTCCAAAGACAAGGAGGACGAACTCCTTTCAGGAAGGTGCCATCATTTATGTCATTAAGAAAAATGATGATGGGTGGCAGGCCCGTAGCCAGGATTTTGTTTCGGGGGGAGGGGGGGCTGAGTTTGGTTCGGGAGGGGGGGCTGAGTCTGAGTGAAAGAGGGTCTGCCCTAGCAAATCTTTTGTATCATTACCCCAATAGCCCCATGCATATGGGATATATTGAGCATGGTGATCAGATCATGATATGAATAAACATAACAGTTTAAATAATGTACCAGTAAGGTCTTCTCACGGACCACCATGAGAATTTCAGGGGGGGGGGGGGCTGAAGCCGCCCGAGCCCCCCCCCCCCCCCCCCCCCCGGCTACATGCCTGGCTCAATAGGTACTGCCTTGGTGGGAAGGTAATTAAGGTGTGTATGCAGCCATGCCAGCAACATGACCAGAAAGGCATCCACAGACAGCTGGCTTCTTGGCTTAAAAAATGGAATAAGAGTTCTCAGTTGAGCACAGCCTCCAGATGTCGGAGATGGAAAGGGGGAAGCCTTTGCCCCTGTTGTTAATTTTATAATGGCATTGAATGTTGGCTATATATGTATTCTGTAATCCACTCTGAGTCCCTTCGGGGAGACAAAGTGAAATATAAATAAAGTAGGTCAAGGTAAAGGTTTTCCCCGACATTGTCAAGTCTAATGTTTTTAATTAGGTGTTTTTAATTTTTATACTTTATGTTCAAATGTCCTATTATCTTAAAGTGAATTTGTCCTATTGTATTTTGTGCTTAGTCATATGCTGTTTGATTTATGATTTGGTTTATGTATGTAAGGAATTGAATAGTGCCATTATTTTTTGTAAACTGCTTTGAGTCCCCCAGGGGTAAGAAAAGTCGTATATAAATACAGTAAATATATAAATAGTCATGTCTGACTCTGGGAGGTGGTGCTTATCTCCATTTCTAAGCCAAAGACCTGACGTTGTCTGTAGACACCTCCAAGGTCATGTGGCTGGCATGACCGCATGGAGCACCATTACCTTCCCGCACATTCACATTTGCATGTTTTCGGACTGGTAGGTTGGCAGAAGCTGGGCCTAAAAGTGGGAGCTCACCTCACTCTCTGGATTTGAACCGCTAATCTTTTAGTCAGCAAGTTCAGCAGCTCAGTGGTTTAACCCACTGTGTCACCAAGGGGGTGACAAATAAAGTCTATTATTATATTTATTCATCCCATTGTTGCACTCCAGGACAGGAAAAGCCCTCTGACTTTAAACACCACACCATTGGATGGGAAACAATCATTTTATTGAAGATTATTAAAAGGCAGTAAAGAAATAGGTAAATCCAACTAGGTAGGAAGGTAAGCAAGAGCAAAGTAGTCCAGGGTAATAGTCCAGCAAAGTCAATAAAAACAAAGTAAAAACCCCCCAAATAAAATGCAAGAAATTAGGAAACATGAATCCAAGGCATGAATATAAAAGCATAGGATCCAAGAATTAAAACCATGAAACAAAGGCACTTAAAACTTGAATTTTCCAAACAAAGCTTCCATGAAACAAGGACGAGATCTTGACTTGATTCCAAACGATGCTTCATCTGACTACATATTCTATACTTGGGACTTTTAGGGTAGCTATGTCTCTAGCGCTCAGAAATTGGTTTCGCTTTAACTGAGAATTTCTTATCTTTTTCTCTTAGAGCCTGGCAGAATGCCGAAGCCACTGTTCAGCTCTCCTGTTTTGACCAATCTCCTCTCGTCTATTTGCTCATTATCTATTTGCTCATTAATTTCTGAAGTAGGGCCAGGTGCCGGGCTGTTTTCATGTTCTCTATCATGGGAACTCTCTGGTAACAATTCAGGAAGCACACCATCATCCCCACACCCCTCAGGGACATTCTCATGGGAAACTACACTTTGGACAGGGATCAATGGTCATTCTCTGCATCAATATCACTGACCAAACCATTACCATCTTGAAACTCATTGACATCACTCCCCACATCCAAAGCACCCTGATCCTGAAACACAATCATAGGCTGAGCTCCAACACCCATAAATGAGTGCCTTCCACCCAAACTTTGAGCTTTCCATAAATGAGAGCCTTCTGCCCAAAAGAGAGTGGTTTCTGCACAAAAAAGAGAGCCTTCTGCCCACAAAGATCTTTCCATAAATGAGAGCCTTCTGCCCAAATGAGAGAGCCTTCCACCATCAGAGAGCTTTCTACAAATGAGAGCCTTCCGTCCCAAAAGGTAGGCTCCCACCCAGAGAACAATAACAATAACAGTAATAAACTTTATTTATAATCTGCTGTATCTCCCCAAGGGGATTCAGGGCGGATTACAGAATATGTATACGGCAAACATTCAATGCCATTATACAATTAACAAAGATAGACAGTACATAAACAGAGGTAAAGGCTTCCCATCTTTTTCCATCTCTGACATTTGGAGGCTGTGCTCAACCAGCCATGGGGAGGTGCTGTTGTTCCATTTTCCATGCTGAAGAGCTTGTTGTCCATGGATTCCCAGCATGTCTTCCTGGGTGCCTTTTTACCTCCCCGCCAAAGCGGTACCTATTGATCTACTCACATTACTGTTTTCGAACTGCTGACTGGCGGCTTGAACTGCCAACCTTCCGGTCGGGAAGAGTTTCTGCAGCTGTCGGTTTAACCCACAGTACTAACTGCTGCCTTCTGCCCCAAATAAGAGCTTTCTGCCCCAAAAGCAAGAACCTCCCCCTTAAAGAGAGCTTTCCATAAATGAGAGCCTTCTGCCCAAACAGAGCCTCTGCCCAAAAGACAGCCTTCCACCATCAGAGACAGTTTTCTACAAATAAGAACTTCCTTCCCAAACAGAGAACTTTCAACCCAAAAAAAGACAGCCTTCATCCCAGAAAGGAAGCCTTCATCACATGAGACCCGGGTTTTAGTACAGCAGGTTAACTACCAGCTGCAGTAAATCTTGCCAATCGAAAGGTTGACAGTTCGAAACCCAGGTTGGGGTGAGCTCCTGGCCTTTAGCTCAGCTTTTGCCAACCTAGCAGTTCGAAAGCAAAATGTGAGTAGATAAATAGGTACCGTTTAAAGCAGGGAGGTATTTAAAGCACCTAAAAAATATCATAAAAATGGCAGCGATTTGATCAAGGAGGAAGTTAACAAACAAAGCTCTTCGCCAGGCAAGATGGAGTGACAGCACCCCCTGTGGCCAGAACCGAGCACAGCCTCCAAGATGCCGGAGATGAGAAAGCATTTATCTATGTATAGTTGACTGTCTTGTGAGTGCATAACGGCATTGAATGTTTACCATATATGTGTTCTGTGATTTGCCCTGAGTCCCCTTCGGGGTGAGAAGTGCGGAATATAAATAGAGTCTCGCTTATCCGACATTCCGTCTTATCCGACGCCCCCCTTTTCCTCCAGCATTTCCCTATCAATTAAAGGAGCGGTCCCCAACTCTCTTTCCATTCCCAATAAGTGAAAAAGACAAGAGGAGGAGGAGGAGGAGGAGGAGGAAGAGGAAGAGGAAGAGGAGGAGGGAGGAAAGGGGGAAAAGAGGCAGAAGTGGAAGCGTCCTCTCTCTTTCCCTCTGTGATTTCCATGCTCCTCTTCTGCATCCGGGCACTTCCTGCTAGGTCGCTCTATCCCCAAGGAGTTGCCTTGCCTTAACCCTTTGAGTCCCTATTGTTAGTATTCTAGGTGTCTAGTACCGCATTGGAAAGGTAATAATAGCAGACTCCGTATTATCCAACATTTTCGTTTATCCCACGTTCTGCTGGCCGGTTCATGTTGGATAAGCAAGACTCTACTGTACTGAAAATAAATAACAAGAGCCTTCCCCTCGGAGAAAAAGCCTTCCATAAAAGAGCCTTCCACTCACCTTTCAGCTGATCCAGAACCTCCATTTGGCCCAAAGACACCATGGTCGTGGCTTCCTGCTCCAGCTTGCCTTGTAGGTGCTTCAGAACCTCCTGGGATCACAGAAGGTGCAGAAAGAGAGGAAAGGAGGTGAAGTGGGAATGATGGCATCCAGAGAAGGCAACAACCGAGGGGCCCACCAGAATGGAGAAATGACCGTTCACTTTGAAAGGCTCTAGAGCTATTCTCCTTGGATTGTGCCCCCGTCAAGCGAATGCAATTCCCAATAGACCGAGTGCAACTCTGCTAAAGGACCAAGGTGTTCCAAGAGAAGATGTTTATCAATCAATAAGTGGAAATCTCAAGAAAGCTTTTAGGCACCGATAATGTTGCTCTCTCCCTAAATGGATGCAGCTCTTTCTCTTCCATTTGATAAACCTAAGTTGTGAAGAATCAAAACCCGCAAAAGCAGAGGGCCAACTGAACAATCCGCTTCTGGATCTGTTTCCCTCAAAGAGGCCACACAAACTTCCGTAAGTCTGCAGAGATAGTGGGAGATGCAGTCCCTCGCAAGGCACCAGAGATTGGGGCAGGCTGCATCACATTTGCACAAGAAGAGTTAGCTGCTGAAGGAATGCAGCTTGAAGAGAAGAAAAGAAAAGAAGGGAGAGAGAAAAAGAAAAGGGAAGGGAAGAAAGGAAGGAAGGAAGAAGAAAAGAAGGGGGAACATATATGAGGGAAAGCAAAGGAAGGAAGGAAGGAAGGAAGGAAGGAAGGAAGGAAGGAAGGAAGGAAGGAAGGAAGGAAGAATGAAGAAATGAGAGAAAGCAAAAGGAGGTGGAAAGAAAAGAAGAGAAAGGAAAGAAAGAAAAGGGGAAGAAGGAAGTGTATGAGGGAAAGCAAAGGGAGACAGAAAGAAGAAGGAACGAAGTATGAGGGAAAGCAAATGGAGATGGAAAGAAGAAAAAGAAAAGAAAAAGGGAAGAAAAGGAAGGAAGGAAGGAAGGAAGGAGGGAGGGAGGGAGGGAGAGAGGGAGGGAAGGGAGGCAGGCAGGAAGAAAAAGAAAGACAGAAAGAAATGAGTGAAAGCAAAAGGAGATGGAAAGGAGAGAAAGAAAAGAAGAGGGGAAAGTATATGAGGGAAAACAAAGGGAGATGGAAAGGAAGGAAGAGGAAGGAAGGAAGGAAGGAAGGAAGGAAGGAAGGAAGGAAGGAAGGAAGGGAAAATGTATGAGGGAAAGCAAAGGAAGATGGAAAGAAAGGAAGGAAGGTATGAGGGAAGGCAAATGGAAATGGAAGGAGAAAAAAGGAAAGAAAGAAAAGGAGGAAGAGAAAGGAAGGAAGAAATGAAGGAGAAAATGAGGGAATGCAAAAGGGGATGGAAAGAAGGAAAGGAAGAGAAAGGAACGAAAGGAAAGAAGAAGGGGAAAGTGTATGAGGGGAAACAAAGTTAGATGGAAAGGAAGGAAGGAAGGAAGGAAGGAGAAAAGAAAGAAAGAAGAATATGAGGGAAGATAAAAGGAAGGCAGGGAGAGAGGGAAGGAAAGGAAGGAAGGAAGGAAAGAAGTAGGGATAGGAAAGAAAGAAAGAAAGAAAGAAAGAAAGAAAGAAAGAAAGCGTACAAGGGAAAGGGAGGGAAAGGGAGGGAAAGGGAGGTGGACAGAAAGGGAGAGAAAGTAAGGAAGAAAAAAACAGGAAAGTGTATGAGGGAAAGAAAACAGAAGATGGAAAGAAAGGCAGAAAAGAGAGTAGGGGTGTAGGAGGAAAAGGAGGAAGAAAAGAAAGCGCCTCCTCCATATCTTTCATTCTCCATATCCTTCCCCATATCATTTTGCCGTGCAGAGGCTCACCTTCATTCCGGAGGTCTCGTTCTCCAACTTAGAGAGATGCAAGGAGTTGTCTTCCAGCTCCCGGCGCAGGTGCGTGTTCTCCGTCTTCAGGGCCTCCACCTGCCGCACCAGTTGGTCGTAGGAGGCCAGGCAGCCGGGCATCTTCAGCTCCGCCATGGACTAGAGAGAAAGGGGCCCAATGGGGAGAATGTGACATTCATGAGGACTTTGGCTAGGAAACCCTTTGGCCATTTTACATAGGCCCACCGCCCGCTCCTCCTCCTCCTCTGTCTAGCTGCAGATTTTTGAGCAGCATTCACACTGGGAGACACATATATCAAAGCTCCTTTGGGATGGGTTGCCACTCTGGGATTTTGCACAGAAAGATTCGGTTTGGCAAACATTAGCAAAGCTATGGGATCCTGGGATTTGTAGAGGTCGCTTGAAATATCTATGACGCACTAGAAAGCAAACGAGATTCACCCCTATTTTCAGCTCTATCTTAAAAAGAAAGTGATGAGGATGAGGATTATATTATTATTATTATTTTACTGACACAAAACCACAGTATGTCACAACAAATGAGATCTATATGCTGGATTTCGTATCACAAAATCACAAGTCGAACACTTCCTAAGTGTTTAGTGTGATGTGTTTTCGAATGATGATGATGATGATGATTATTATTATTATTATTATCATTATTAATAATAATATTATTGGAAGGAGTTGGGGAGGAAAAGGATATACCCATTTTGGATCCCCATCTTGAGAAGAAAGTTGTTGTTGTTGTTATTTGAAGGAGTTGGGGAAGAGAAAGAGAAAACCTTTTCTGGATGCCAATCCTGGGTTGAAAGTGAGGAATAATTATCTATCTATCTATCTATCTATCTATCTATCTATCTATCTATCTTCTATACACACATAATAAAAGTAAAAATATGTATGCGCGTGTGTGTGGCTGGAGTGTCCACTTACACAAGCAAGCTTCTGCCTCCACAAACAGCTCCAGATCCCACGACTCAGGAGACACCAACGGCCCTCCCTCCAATGACATGGTTATAGTGAGCATCATGAACATGCCCAAGAGCCCTGCCAATGTTCTCCACAAACACCACACTGCCCACCACTCAAGTGAAGGCTTTCATATGGGGACAATTCCATCCTAGATTTTATGTGTTTCCTCCACCACAGACATCCCAGTGTTTCTTTCTCTCTCCATTGGTGTGGAATTTGCATAATACCACCCACTGCCTCTCCTTTTACCCTTTCCTATTCTCTTCTATGACACACAGCAAACAGAGGAATTGATCAGGAACTGAACATACTAGAAAGGTTTGGGGAGAATTCGCCATGGTCTGTAGGAGTCGTAGGTACTGGGATGTATAGTTCACCTGCAATCTAAGAGCTCTCTGAACTCCACCAATGATGGGACTGGAACTAACTTAGTACACAGAACCCCCCCCCCCCCCCCCGTGATCAACAAAAAATACTGGAGATTTTTGGAGGGATTTAGAGGAGTTGTAGTTCACCTACACCCAGAGCACACTGAACCCAAACAATGATGGATCTGGACCAAAACTTGACATACATACCCAATATGCCCAGATTTGAATACTGGTGGGTTTTGAGGGGAATTGGCCTGGACATTGTGGAGTTTTAGGTACTGATATTTGAAGTTCACCTGCAATCAATGAGCCCGCTGAACTCCATCAAAGATGGAATTGGACCAAACTTGGCAGACAGAGCCCCCATCACCAGCCAGGTCTTTTGGGGGAAATCAACCTTAATTTGGGGGAGTTGTAGTTCGCCTACATCCAGGCAGCACTGCGAATCCAAACACCAACGGATCTGGACCAAACTTGGCACACAGACCTGATATGCTGAAATTTGATTACTGGAGGGGTTTGGGGAAAACTGACCTTCCTTTCTGGGAGTTGTAGTTCACCCACAACCAGAGAAACCGTGACCTCCACCAATGATGGACCTGGACCAAACTTGGCACACAGAACCCCCATGACTAACTCAACGTACTTTAGGGATTTGAGGGAACAGACCCACCATAGTGGAAGTTGTAGTTTACCCTACAGCCAGAGAGCACACTCAACTCCACTGATGATGCATATAGAGCAAACTTGCCCAACATAACAAACTTTAAGTACTGATGGAGTTTCTCGGAGTTAACCTGGCATGATGGGAGTTGTAGTTCACCCACAACCTTATGCATTCTGTACAATTAAAAGAGTGAGTTTTTCAAATAACTTGGGCAATGCTGGGGACCCAAGCTAGTTACTAATAAGAATAAGTTGTCATTGTTCCTCTATAGAAGGAGGGGAAGGGAAAGATAAGACCCTCCATGCAAGGAAAGCCATTCTGGGTCCCAATCTTGGGGCAAAAAGAGGGATATAAATAATAATAATAATAACTGAGAAGTTTTGATTGGCTCTATATACAGAAAGAGGGAAATACAAAGATAAAACACTCCATGTAAGGAAAGCCACTTTGCGTCCCAATCTTATGGCAAAAACAGAGATATAAACAGCAACAGCAGCAACAACAACAACAACAACAAGTTACAATTGCTGGTATAGGAGGGGAAGACAAAGGCAAATGCACCATGGAATAAAAGCCATTGTGGGTCCCAGTCTTGGGGTAAAAGAAGGATAATAATCGTAACAATAATAATAATAATAATAATAATAATAATAATAATAGTGATAGGTCCTTGCCCCCACTTTGGATGCCCTTGTTGCCTCACCCGGTCCTCCACCTGCCACCAAACACCTCTCCATCCCTCCGCTCCCTTTGTTTCCCCTTCCCTCGCTCCTCCACTTTCATCCCTTTGTCTCCCCCTTTCTCTCCTTTCCTCCCATTGCAACCTTCAAGGGGGGGGCAAAGGTCAAGCTTCCCCTGCCCTTTTGGGGGTCCTTTCACTTTCCCTTGTGCCAATGGGAGGAAAAGAAAGAAAGAAAGAAAGAAAGAAAGGAGGAGAGCCTACAGAGGAGGAGAGCAAAAGGCAGGCAAGGGATGCAAACCAAAGAGGCCTAACCCTTCAAGCGCATCATGTCCCGGACACTAACCAGAGGCCCTTACTCCCCAATGGACCTCACCTTGTCTTCCTCGCTATGGATGGGACCCATCAGCGGCATCCATTCCCACTTTTGCAAAAGGAATGCGTGGGTTTCATGCTCTGCTTCCATAGCAGTGGATGGCGAGAGGCATCATCTCTAAGGACAAAAGCGCTGTGCAGCATCCTCTGCTGATGGCGCCTCCCTCCTTCATCTCAGCGCGGCTGGCTTTGTTGCTCACGCATTCCTATACTTTCCCAACCCCATCTATTGACGAGGAAGGCCCTTTTTGTCATGTCGGCAGAATGGCACCCCTTTGGGAATAACGGCCCGCAACCCAGGAAACTGGATCCAAATCCAGAAACGGACTGCAATCGGCATAGTATGCGCGATGCAATACGTAAGCAATGAATATATAGGATGGGAGACATCTGGCTGGAAAACAGTGCCTACGGAATGGGCCTGGGGGTCTTAAAAGTCAAGTGCACCTTCCCTTCTCGTTCTTCTTTTCTCTTCCTCTCTTTTTCCTTTCTCTTTCTTGCTTTCTTCCCACTTTTCCTTTTTTTCCCCTTCCTTCTCCCTTCCTTTCTCTTTCTTTCTTTCCTTCCCTCCTCTCATACCTATTCCCCTTCCTTCCTCTTTCTTTCTTCCTTTCCCCTTCCTCTCTTCCTTCCTCCTTCTTTCTTTTCTTGCCCTTCTTTTCCTTTCTTTCTTTCTTTCTTTCTTTCCTTCCTTCCTTCCTCATTTCCTTCCCCCTCCCTCTCTTCCTTCCTCATTTCCTTTTTTGCCTTTCTTTCCCTCTTTCTTTCTTTCTTTCTTTCTTTCTTTCTTTCTTTCCCTCCTTCCCTCCTTTCTTTCTTCCCCTTCCTCTCTTCCTTCCTCCTCATTTCCTTTCTTGCATTTCTTTCTTTCTTTCTTTTTCCCTCTTCATTCCTCCCTTCCCTCCTCTCTTTCTTCCCCCTCCCTCTCTTCCTTCCTTCTCCTTTCCTTTCTTTTCCTTCTTTTTCTTTCCTTCTTTCCTTCCTTTCTCTTCCTTTCTTTCCCTTCCCTTCTCTTTCTTTCTTTCCTTCTGTCCTTCCTTCCTTCCTTTTCCTTCCTTCTCATTTCCTATCTTTCCCTTCTTTTATTTATTTGTTTGTTTCCTTTCTTTCCCTCCTCCTTTCCTTTCTTGCCCTTCTTTTTCCTTCCTTCCTCTTCCTTCTCTTTTCCATTATTTCCCTTCCTTTTTCTCCTTCCTTCCTTCTTTCCTTCCTCTTCCTCTTCCTTTCCTTTCCTTCCCTTTTTTCCTCCCTCCCTCTTCCTTCTCCTTTCCATTCTTTCCTTTCTTTTTTCTCCTTCCTTACTTTCTTCCTTCTTTCCTTCCTCTTCCATCTCATTTCCATTCTCTCCCTCCGTCCTTCTTCTTCCTTCCTTCCTTCCTTCCTTCCTTCCTTATCTTTCTTTTCTTGCCCTTCTTTTCCTTTTTTTCTTTTTCTTTCTTTCTTTCCTTCCTTCTATCCTCATTTTCTCCCCCCCTCTCTTCCTTCCTCATTTCCTTTTTTTCCCTTCTTTCCCTCTTTCTTCCATTCCTTCCTTCCCTCCTTTCTTCCCCTTCCTCTCTTCCTTCCTCCTCATTTCCTTTCTTGCACTTCTTTCTTTCTTTCTTTTTTCCTCTTCATTCGTCCCTTCCCTCCTCTCTTTCTTCCCCCTCCCTCTCTTCCTTCCTTCTCCTTTCCTTTCCTTCTTTTTCTTTCTTTTTTCCTTCCTTCCTTCTTTCCTTCCTTCCTTCCTTCCTTCCTTTTCCTTCCTTCTCATTTCCTATCTTTCCCTTCTTTTATTTATTTCTTTTTTCTCCTTTCCTACTTTCTTCCTTCTTTCCTTCTTCCATCTCATTTCCATTCTCTCCTTTCTTTCTTCTCCTTCCTTCCTTCCTTTTCCTTCCTTCTCATTTCCTATCTTTCCCTTCTTTTATTTATTTGTTTGTTTCCTTTCTTTCCCTCCTCCTTTCCTTTCTTGCCCTTCTTTTTCCTTCCTTCCTCTTCCTTCTCTTTTCCATTCTTTCCCTTCCTTTTTCTCCTTCCTTCCTTCCTTCTTTCCTTCCTCTTCCTTTCCTTTCCTTTTTTCCTCCCTCCCTCTTCCTTCTCCTTTCCATTCTTTCCTTTCTTTTTTCTCCTCCCTCCCTCCCTCCCTCCCTCTTCCTTCTCCTTTCCTTTTGTTCTCTTCCTTTTCCTTCCTTCCTTCCTTCCTTCCTTCCTTCCTCTTCCATCTCCTTTCCATCCTTTCCCTTCTTTTTTCCCCTTCCTTCCTTTCCCAGTGACATTGAAGAGGACCATTTCACCTAGCAGCATGTTTTGTCGTACAAATGGACAAGCATCTACACACATACTTTGACTTTTATATAGAGGTATCTGTCGGGAGTGCTTTAGGGAGTTGGCATAGATGGCCTTTGGAGGCCCCTTCCACCTCTAATGAAACACTCTGCCTTTGGGAAGCAGTAGGCTTCACTTTCTTTGGAGGTTGGAAGGGCATCTGTCGGAAAGGCTTTAGTTGTGGCGGAAGGGAGCTGGACTTTTGTGGCCCCTTCCAACGCTGAGCCTATGATTTACTTCTGAAGGAAAGAAGATTCTCCTTCTTTGGGAGGCCCTTAGACCGAATGGGCCTCTTTTGGGAGTGCTTTAGCCTTGGTTTCTTCCATGGCATGGACTAGAAACTTGCATTATCTATCTGTCTGTCTATCTATCTATAAAAGTCAAAAACAAGGACAAAAGCGGATTGGCTGCTGCTAAGTAACATATTTATAAAGAGACAGACGAAAATAAAAGAAGAGAGGAAAGAATATATGGAAGAAGGAAGAGGCGACAAATAAAAAGGGAAGAAGGAAGGAATTAAGGAAGAGAGAGGAAGTGAAAAGGTGTGTAGGGAGGGAAGGGAGGGAAAGGAAGGAAAGGAAGGAGGGGAGAAAGAAAAAAAGGAAGAGAAAGGAAAGGACAGAAGAAAGGATAAGGGAAGGAAGGAAGAAAAAGAAGGGAGGAGGAAGGGAAGAAAGAAAGAAGGGACAAGGGAAGGAAGGAAGAAAAAGAAGGGAGGAGGAAGGGAAGAAAGAATGAAGGGACAAGGGAAGGAAGGAAGAAAAAGAAGGAAGGAGAAAGAGAAGAAAGAAAGAAAGAAAGAAAGAAAGAAAGAAGGGATAAGGGAAGGAAGGAAGGAAGAAAAAGAAGGGAGGAGGAAGGGAAGGAAGAAAGAAGAGATAAGGGAAGAAAGAAAAAGAAGGGAAGAGGAAGGAAAGAAAGGAAGGAAGGAAGGAAGAAAGAAAGAAAGAAAGAAAGGAAGGATAAAGGAAGGAAGGAAGGAAGAAGGGAGGAGGAAGGGAAGAAAGAAAGAAGGGATAAGGGAAGGAAGGAAGAAAAAGAAGGAAGGAGGAAGAGAAGAAAAAGAAAGAAAGAAAGAAAGAAAGGATAAGGGAAGGAAGGAAGAAAGAAAGAAAAAGAAGGGAGGAGGAAGGGAAGGAAGAAAGAAGGGATAAGGGAAGGAAGGAAGAAAAAGAAGTGAAGAGGAAGGAAAGAAAGGAAGGAAGGAAGAAGGGAGGAGGAAGGGAATAAAGAAAGAAGGGATAAGGGAAGGAAGGAAGAAAAAGAAGGGAAGAGGAAGGAAGGAAGGGAAAAGAAAGAACAAAAGAAAGAGAGAGAGAGAAACATAGGAAGGAAGGAAAGAGCCACAAAGAAAATCCATACCTGGGCAATGCTGGATATATATGCTTACAACAACAACAAAACAACAACAACAACCACAACAAAAGGTATTTTCCCAGTTTGGGGGCCATTGCAAAATTACTTTGATCTCCCTACGAAATGTCGATGGAAAATCACCTTTATTTGGTGCTCCGTATTTCATTTATTTTGGTGTCAGTCAAAGCGGGGTCCCTGGAGACTGAGTTGAATAAATCAGGGAATAAATCAGAACAAAAGAGATGGAAGGGAATGAAAGAGAGGCAGCAAGGCACAGGGAAAGGATGCCCAATGCTCCAGCCAATCAGGAAGGCTGCTCCAGTTACCATGGCGATGCTAACTGGGATGGAAAGAGGGGTCCCTCTGCTAGATATAGGATGCTTGTATTTATGGATTTATTTCCCTTTATTGCAGAGGCGCAGATATAAGGAGGGGGCAAAACAGAGTTGTTGACCTACAAAATACTAATACCAATTCTATCTAGATAGATATAAGGAGCCCTTGGTGGTGCAGTGGGTTAAACCCTTGTGCCGGCAGGACTCAAGACTGACAGGTCGCAGGGTCGAATCTGGGGAGAGCGTGGATAAGCTCCCTCTGTCAGCTTCAGCTCTATATGCGGGGACATGAGAGAAGCCTCCCACAAGGATGGTAAAACATCAAAACACCCTGGACAATGTCCTTGCAGACGGCCAATTCTCTCACACCAGAAGCGACTTGCAGTTTCTCAGGTCGCTCCTGACACACACAAAAATCTATCTATATCTTGTATTGTCGAAGGCTTTCATGGCTGGAATCACTGGGTTGTTGTAGGTTTTTTCGGGCTATATGGCCATGTTCTAGAGGCATTCTCTCCTGACGTTTTGCCTGCATCTATGGCAAGCATCTATGGCAAGCATCCTCACTACCTCTGATGATGCTTGCCATAGATGCAGGCGAAACGTCAGGAGAGAATGCTTCTAGAACATGGCCATACAGCCCAAAAAAACTGCAACAACCCAGTGATTCTGGCCATGAAAGCCTTCGACATTAGAGAGAACGCCTCTAGAACATGACCATATATCTATATCTTATCTATACACATAATAAAGGTGAAATTATATATGTGTGTATGTGGCTGGGTATCCACTTATACAGACAAGCTCCTGCCTCCACAAACAGCTATGGCTCCCACCACTCAGGAGACACCAATGGCCCTCCCTCCAATGACATTGCAGGTTATAGTGAGCACCGTAAACATGTCCAAGTGAGCACCATAAACATGTCCTCCACCAACACCATACTGCCCACCACCCAAGTGAAGGCTTTCATATGGGGACAATTTCCTCCTAGATTTTATGTATTTCCTTCGCCACAGACATCCCAGTGTTTCTGACTCTCTCCATTGGTGTGGAATTTGCATGGCCCCGCCCACTGCCACTCCCTTAAACCTTTCCTACTCTTTTCTATGGCACACAGCAAACAGAGGAATTGATCAGTAACTGACCATATTTGAGAGGTTTGGGGATAATTCACCATTATTTATATGAATTGTAGGTACTGGGATTTATAGTTCACCTGCAATCAATGAGCATTCTGAACTCCACCAAAGATGGAATTGAACCAAACTTGGCACACAGACCCCCCATGATCAGCAAAGGCCTTTGGGGGAAATTACTTTGATTTGAGGAGTTGTAGTTCACATATATGCAGAGAGTACTGTGAAACACCAATGGATCAGCAAGCAGAGGAACTGATCATAAGAATATTTATATATTATAGTGTTGTCTCTTATAAAACAATACATGATCATACAATACAATCCCAAGATAACCCTATAACAGGTTTTCCTTCAAGCTGCCTTATTATTATTATTATTATTATTAATAATAATTAGAAGGAAAATCAATAATAACAAGAAGAGGCAAGTCACACCCTCTCAGCCACAAAAATCCAGATTAAATGTCAGAAACATTGTGAAAGCCCACAACAACCAGCGAAAACCTATATATACCTAGAATTGCATATATATGTATGTGTGT